>NC_092037.1:66653589-67253589 GCF_003086295.3 Arachis hypogaea
AAAATGATAGGGATGTTTTTGTTAAATTATGACTTTGATAAAATTAAATCTTTTTTGAACTACTTAAGGTATTTAACCAAAAGGAAATATATATTTCAAATTATTTATTTGTCTACGAATTTGCTGCACCTTTAGCCATAAATTATTATCGTTGCATGGAAAATATCATAACATCTATCCAATACTCATTTAACAGAACTGCGTCAAAAATTCTCTTTATATTACTAATTGGCCCCAAATAACTTTCCAACAAAATCATTTTTTTCTTATTAATAGGTGAATAACCGATGAAATTCAATACAATGAAACTGCGAAAAGTTTATTTATTACCATAGTTAAAACCTTTGCTCGAATGTGTTAAACTCAAAGCCGAGCCAAATGAAACCGCTATTCCAATTCCACCAAAGCCAGAACCGATTTAAACCGAAATAGTTTAGATCTGATCGGATGAAACCGCTTTTTCCACCCAAACCAGAACCGATTTAAACCGAAATAGTTTAGGAGCGCATTTCGGATCGACTATCCATAACAATTCCAATCCAATCGAAACCGAACAATGTCTGATTATGTTATTATTTAACATTTTACTTAAGATTTTAATTATTAAATGTTTAGCTTAGTAAACCTGTGTTTGACATTATTCATATATAATAATTACTGAATTAAAATTTTATGTTAAAATTGTAATTTAATATTTAGTTTTACAATTATATATTTTTGTTCTTATGTTATGTTATCGTTGGAAATGGCAACCTGTGGAAGGCAAGACTGTTCAATTTCTATACAAAATTGCAAGCGAATCAAGAAATATATTGTGAACATTGAGTGTTTCCACACAGATTGTCAAGGGGTGGGTAGCACAGAAATAGGTGGGTCAACCTGAAAGGGTCACATCAATCAATGTTGGCACCAACGCTTCAGTGATGGGATCTGTATAAAATCAAATCTTAGCTGAAGCAAGAGTGAAACACACAACCAAAAAGAAAGCCTAACCACGGTACTTCAGCCAATTACCAAAGGCAGACATTACCCTAAGCGAACAAATGGCGAGAATGGACGACGGGGAGAATCAGCCGAAGGAGTCCCAGGAGACTGAGACCAATGATGCGTAAGTTACATGTTGCTTCGTCTATGTTGCTTCTCCCCTGTGGGTCTTCAGAAGCTTACACCTTCTTCGGCCTAAAGGGTTTCTCAAAATAGTGTGTTTGTTCTTGTTTAAGCACTTTGTTTAATTTACTAACAATTTTGACCTTGTCTTCCAGAGTTGTTCCCGCGATAGATATGGGAACCCTTCGAAGGGTCTCGGTCGCAGATGGAACGTCGACCCTTAATCTAGAGCTAACGATGAACGTGGTACGACTGAACCGTCTCTCTAACATTGTTCTACCCTCTTACCTTTGTGCGAAATCGGAGTGTGTTATAATGTTTTTGTAACATGTTTTTTGGTACAGAGCCCTAATGGTGGTCACGGAGAAAACCTAACTGAAGATCCCAAGACCCAACATGATGGACTACTGCTCCTCGCAGTGCAGCTGCTCGAGGTACGTGAGCCATTTTTTTGTCCAAGAAATTTTAATCCAACTATGTTCGAAGAGATATTAATGAAATGTGCCTGGGTTTGGAACAAAGGCACCACCTTTCGTAACATATATTTCACATGCCCTGTTTTAATGAACATGTGGTGATCCATTTATCGTCCAAAATTTTTACTGTCTATTGTTTGACCCGAGCAAAAAAAATTTCCCACGTGACCATGCCTTACCAAAACCACATTTGACCCATTCTAACATGGTGGTTAGGTCCAAAATGGTATTCAAATGCGGTGTTATTTGATGTTTGTGTTTTTTGCTTTCTTGACTGTTAACACAGAAGATCGATGCGCAGACAGTTGCTTTGGAGGATCGCATGTCGGCACTGGAGCGACCAACGTACCAGACGGGGAAGTCCGTTACTGAGATCCATTCACTACTAACCACCCAAGGGGCGAGTCCAACTTCAGCAGCCGCTATACCATCCACAGATACGACCACAAAGCCAGCTGATGGTTACCCGGATATTGAACCCAACATAATAGGGCAAAGACAAAGTATAACAGCTGTTAGTAAGGATATTGGATCACCAGCAGAACAACTGAAAAGCTTGGAGAAAGGAAAGGGGTTGGCCATGTCGACTGTTATTCCGTCGCTAGACATAATCGTGCCAAACTCTCCTGGTTTTGACGACGACGTCATCATAGACGAGGCACTTGCGGAGTACTGGTGCTCTGGTGTGCTTAAAAGGACCACCCACTCTGGCATCATTACACTCAACTCAGTTGACGGAGTCTGTGAAAAAGTTAGTAACACACTTGATAGCTTACCTAACAGCCTTTCTTTGTCTTATAAACAAACGACTAACAAATGACACCGGGGCTGTGCAGATTTACAGGGACCTACCGAGCATGTCTAAGCTTGAGTGCACAACAAAAGTATGTGAGATGATCTCTCCCCCAGAAACATGCGGCATTCCACTGAAAATTCCAAAACTAGAGCCAATCGATTCTAACCATATCGTTGGGGAAGCATAGCCTGACTGTAGGAAGCTCGCAACGACTCAGCAGAATAGCCAGGCGAATGTTAATGTTTCTTCTATAGGGGTTGGGAGTGCATTCAAACCGTATGGAATGATGAACGTAATGGAGTCTCCCGTTCTATTAATTCCACTGGCAAGTATCCCCACCGTTGAATGCTCAATATACTACTAATTACGCATTTAATTTATTAGAACCTCGTATCCTGTGGCTAACTAACATTATATTGCCTTTTCTTAAGGGATTCCAAATGGTTTTTAGGCCAACCGTTCACATGGACCTGACACTTGACGAATGCAAGATGGCCGCTTACATTTTTGGAAAAAATGATCAATATTTGTAGGGATAATCTGTGGTTATTAGAATCTTTATAATGTACCTAATATCTTTTTTGTAGATAACGTTGTAATGGAACTGAATCTTGTTTCCCAAATTCCAGGGAAATGCTGTTCAAGTTCTCAACATTGGAAGTTCCTAGAGTAGGATTCCACTCGTTATCGCCGGTTTATATGCCCAATGTTGACGTGAGTACAACCCGACGGTGCCGTTAATATTAGAAAAATGAGATAGATAAGAACGCTGACACAGTTGTTTTCCTTTGTGCACAGATTATGAACATAATCCTCATGAGCGCGTCCATGCGAGCCTGCTGCGTTCTGCCACCTCGTGTTTGGTACACACCTTCGGTGTTTGCCGATGACGTCATAGCTATGAGGCCATTCGAGGTCATTAGGAGAAAATACATGAACAGATGGATGCCGGCAACTAGTCGTCTCGAACACGTTGTTAACGTAACCTTTAACTCCAAATTTTACCATTTTTCATTCAACTTATAGCCTAGCATTCATTTTTTCTGTGTTGACAGGTTTTGGTCCCGGTGTGCGAAAAAACATACACCTGGTACCTCATGGTGGTGGACGTTAAGCATGAGAGGGTGTACTGCCTAGATGTGACAAGAGCTCCAGAGCACAAGGAGCGGAGGGAACGCAACATGCGAACCATTGTTAGTCTAATAGAATTTGCACAACATTCTACCTCACTGCAAATTTTCCATAACTTTTACAGACGTGAATGCGGTTATCATTCCGTGCCATGTGACAACTCTGCTTTTCTTGAATGCAGCTACTATTGCTCGCCCAATTTTTCATGCTGGAATCTAACATGCTGAGCTTTTCCCATGTTAGTGCTGATCCGACCACTTGGGGACCAATTAAGTATCCCGATGGAGTCCCAAGTTACCAGGAATGGTAATGATTTCTTTTATAACCTGTCATCTCTACATGCCCGAGGGAATTCGTGATTGAAATGACATGTTCCAAATTTGCAGCGACGATTCATGTTTGTGGATTTTGAACTGGATCCAAACAGAAGGCAAATTCAAAGTTTCAAACCTTCCCTGGCAGGTTCGTCCTCCATTATCTAAGCATGTTGTGTCTCTACGAAGGAGTACATGCATTTTTACCCTATATTTTCCTTACAAGCATATGGACCCGTTGAAATTAAGGATGAAAACTGCAACAAAGATTGTCCTTTTGGATTGTAACGAGGTGAGGGCAACAGTGGTCTCCAAGGCAGATGCAGTGTGGAGGAAGGTTATTCGCATGAAGGACTGAAAAACTTTCCAAATCTGGTCGAAAGACAAATCACTACTGCATTTTGTTATAGATTAACGTTTGATTACAAGCAGGAAACTGTGATCTAAGTAGAAATCCTATTAGTTGTTTGGCTAACTTCTATTTCGTACTGTGTGGTATATGTATGTCTGCTTCTATATGTGTTTGATGGCTACTTTTGAGTGTGGATACTAGTGGTCCTGTCAACAGACTAGAGCACAACATCCACACCCCCCGAGGTACACCTACTGTTATTGAATGGGGATCTATGGCCAAAACGTATTTGTACGTAGGTTATGGCAATTTGCTTGCCCTTGATGTTATATATGGCTGCTGGCTGCTTTTGCTAGGAAAACTATGTGAACCGTATGGAGTTTATTAATGACTGAAGTTATAGCTATTTTAGAAGTAATAGCAGCACCTGTGTCATTTTGCATTTGTTCCATGGTAGTCGAACAAGAAAAGGGATCAAAATCTGTCAGTCGATTTTATTCCCCTTCATTAAGATAAGGTATAACGATGATATCTAATTGTTGCTATATCCACTCTGAAGCAATATTACGGTATGGTATGAAATGATAATCATAAAAATAGTTTTGGAATAAATTTTAGATCTAATTAAAAAGACACAGCACTCGTTCATCCATACGAGTATTGATTATATGAATAACATTTAGGAAACAATAAAGATTGGTTCACCATTAATAATCATAGCTTAATCTGTTTAGAGTAATAATAACGTAAATGCAAGCTGGATAGATTAAAGGTTTTTTATTCTACTAAAGTTTTAATATTCTTACATTTCAATTTCATTGCTTTGAAACTGTAACCTATTATCATATTTAACAATAACAATCATCTCTTTTAGGCTAAAGCTTCATTATTTTTGAATGTTATAGATATAAAATTTTTGCAGCCAATAAAAATAAAATTTCAGATTATATATGTTTGCAACAAGAAAAAATAAGCCATATTAGAATATCTGTATTTAATGAATTGTTCACATCAAATTTTTTTTTTACTATAAGGATATGAATGCATATAGTTAAAATACTGAATCTGGATTGGTGTACTCGTGGACCAATGAAACACCGATCATTAGGTAACTGGACAAACCCCATCTGAAACGGTTTACCGGATATGACGTTGAATATATAAATATTAATAACCCCAGATGGGTGAAAGGGCTTGACCTTCATGCACGATTTATGTCACTTTTGGGGCCATATGGGAACACATCACGGTTTACATTACCTAAATCAATACCTTCATGCATCAATCCTCAACGCAGAACGTCAAAATCATGGGTAATACAGCACATAAAATACAACTAATCCACATAATCCCGTCCATTATGGAATTTATAATAAGAAACCACAACTGACCTAGTGTTCTTACGAATAAACGTCAGTACGAGCAGAATCTAACATTGTAGCCACCAAATAACATAGAAATTAGATTTACCAGTTTATTATTAACAATATCCTTATCTGCAAACATAAGAACTCAGATAATAATCAGTTTCAGGCTAACATGTCATCCTTAACATCGTAGTTGGAATAACAGCTCACAACTAAGTCGACCGTCGTCATGGGTCTGCAAGCGAAAATTGTTCCCATATGTCGCTTCCAGCTTGACATGCATTTTCAGGCGGACAATTTTCTGGGACAACGACGGGTACCTGTTGCATATTAACAAGCATGTCAAACCACATAGCTGTTAACACACTAATTATGCAATGATAAGGGAACGCCTTGCAGCATGAACATTGTAGTGGCTAAATCATACTTATGCACACAATGATTAGCATGAACGATTTGTAAAGACGCTGCCTTAATAAAAAGCCCAGTAGTATCTTGTGAGTTTAATCTTATTAAAACGAGGACTGCCTCTTCACCATCGTCGGGCATTGCATATACCGGCAAAACAGGTAACATGTTAACACACAGTTCAGTGGGAATCAAAAAATTTACACATAGAGAATGACCTGCGTGCATTAATCACTAACTGTATTTTATTTACACACACACTAATTTTCTAAAATTTTTAGAAAAAATATGTGCAGGAACATAATAATGAAATAACTACTGCTACTCCAAAAACACCGTTTAGTTGAGTTCAGAGATTTCAATGCCATTAATATTAAACCATTCCATAGAGTTAGTTTTATTGGTCACGTCGTATACTAAATAGACCATGCAGGAATAAGTTAGGTGGTAACCTTCGTTCGATTGCGTTTATTTCTCCCAGCAAGTGATTCTTTGTTCCTCGTTGAAGGTTGCGCGCCTCCGTTGGGGCATCTAGTCCTCCGGTGCCCGAGCTTCCCGCATGTGCTGCACTTTCTTTTCGTTTTCGGCGCAGAACCGCCTGCTTGACTCATCCGAGCCGTGCCTTTTGTCCTGACACGAATGGGGTCCTTCAGCCCGCAATCATTTGCTGTTGTCATATTATCCGTTAATGGTCTTAAGCCGTACTTTATTTCAAGGAACAGAGCATCGCTCATAAGCTTGTTTGAGTAAAGCTTGAAGTCTTCATCGCTCATGCAAGCAACGCGCCCTAAACGCTTACACAGCTGGGAGAAAGCACCCAATCGTGTCCTATAGGTCACACTTGGTTCAGCAGTGTGTTGCTCACCACATTGGTTATGTATCTCCAATTTGGCTGCCTTAGACCACCTACGCAGCACCAGGCTTTCAGGGATTTCCACCAAGTCTAGCCTTACACAAACGGAAAGGATATGCACACAAGGAATGCCAAACGACTCCATACGCATGCAGCTGCAAGTAAATCTGTTCGAGATATGGTCCCTATAAACCTTCCAATTCATCTCAGGCCTCCGATACTTCTGAAGAGTATATGCATGAGGGTTGTCACTGTCATCAAATTCACATATTCTAACACGAACACACCGTTTCAAGCTATCCCGGTATCTGAGAAACATTTCGCGGGTGAACATAGTCCATCCAGACTTTTCCAGCTCAACGAACTCCGTTTGTAGCACAGGTGTTCCGTACCATGAACGAAAGTCTAGCTCATCCTCGGTGTCACGCAGAAAATCCACACACCTTTGAAAATTTCTGACAAATTCTAACACCCCGTACCTGCTCTCAACAAACCTCCCTAGTTTGGCGTGTAGTGACTCGCACCTAGAGGTTGTCCGTACTCCAGCAAAAAATCTACCACGAATGTATGCGGTTGCCCAAGCGTGCTTTTTGGTGTACAAGTCCTTAACCCACTCAACCTCCCTGACACCGCACTCATTGACCATTGACTCCCAATACGCTTCGAACTCTTCGATTTCCATATCTGCCAGCATGCAGTGTCTAAACATTTATGTGAATCTCGGGTCGCTTATGTTTGCAGTCGAGTTCCTCAGCAGATGCCAGGTACACAACCGATGATGTGCGTCAGGAAAAACGGTGCGGATTGCTATACGCATGGCCGGGTCGCCATCCGTGATGACTGATTGCGGTGCCTTACCTTGCATGCATTCCAGAAACTGGCGAAGAACCCAAATATATGACTCCTGCGATTCGCATGACACCATTGCTGTTCCGAATACGCATGTCTGGTTGTGGTGGTTTACTCCGGAAAATACTACAACAGGTAGGTTGTACTTGTTGCGGCCATAGGTAGCGTCGAATGCTAGCACATCGCCGAATATCCCATAATCTTCCTGACAACGACCATCGCTCCAAAACAAGTTGCATAGGTGTTGCCCTGATCCCAACTTGTACCGCCAAAACATTTTCCCATCCATGCGTGCCAGACCTTCCAAGTACCTAACAGTTGCACTTACGTCTCCGCCTTGCAGACCTCTCTGTTTTCGTATCTCATTATACATATCTTGCTTTGTGAATGTTACCAGGTTAAAACCCCCTAGTTGTGCTGCGAAGGACTCATAAATCTTAGGTATGCTAATCCCAATCTCTCTCATGCTTGTTAGCTGAGCAACTTCTACCTCAGATATCTTCCTGTGTGACCGCAGATAATCAACAAGCTTCCCATACGCAAGTTCGTGGTTATGCTCCTCGACAAAACGCGACACATACCACCTCCCACTACCCTCTTTCCTCTTTATCCTCATCTCCGCCATGCATCCACATCGGGTTACAGCCTTATGCTCCCTTTTGCGATCAACCTTTTCCAACCATTTCTTCTCTCGAAATCCTTGCCTATTACAAACAAACGTGTACCGCACTATCTCTTCGGTAGTGTTTCTAACCGTCTTGCCTCGCCTTGATGCAAAGCCCTTTAGTCAGCTGTAATTGTTATAGAAGCCGCTAGCCTCCTGAGGTGAAGAGAACTCCATTTCAAGAACATCTTCAGCTCGCAACCCATCCAAACCCAAAAAAACGGGCAACATTGAAGCCCCCTACCTTCCCAATCGGATGACTCAGCATCTTCCTCCACTCTGGTATCATACATTGTGTCCTGAAATAAGAAGACAAACATTATGCTACCAGCTGGCATTATGTGGAATGCGTTCTGTTTAAATATTGCATATCCATGCATATTAACACTAAATAACATCAAAGCCTTGCATTTTAAATTAGTCTTAATGTATATTTTGCAGATGCAATGTTCTACGCATCAGACTCGTCACATCATAGTCACCACATAGAATATAACTTCTCACAGCATAACCCTCACACCTGCTAAGAGTAAAACCAACTCCATGGACAATACCACCCAGATGGTGTAACAGACCATTCCCATCCAATTCGATTCCATTCACACACTATACAGATTGGCACGTATACCCGTCGTACCTGTGGATTCGACACACCAGCATTGCCCTCCATCCAGTTGTCCACAAGAGGCTCATTCCACATACACGCATCATTGCAAAACTTGCTACTTGATGCCATTATTACCTGAAAGCCAAACATGTCAACCTATAACAAACAATAAACTAGGGATTGCACAAACTTCTTTGCCACAGTTACTATAATCAACTTGCCCGAATCAAAACTGACTCACCCTATCAATGAAAAATTATGACACTTACATACATCAAAAACCCTTACTTTACCACCACATCTACTATCCAACAAGCTTCCAACATCCTCACAGCCTCCACTTGCCTACTACATACACAAACTTCCAAAAACACCACATGCATTACAACTACGACACAAAGAAGCAAACACGTTCACCGTTAACTCCTAACATTACTAACAATACAAGGAAGGTACAAAGCAATTTGTAAAAAAATAAATACCGAAGGCTTTTTCAGAAAAGAACAAAGTACAATAACGCATTCTTTGGAGCAGCAAATTCAAGGGTTTGTAACCGGATTAAGCAACAAAATCAATTACCTCAACTTTTTTCAAACGACAATTTTTGCTCAATCATCTCATTAGATCAAGAATGGGGTTAAAACAACATTAACACATCACACAAATTTTCAACAACATCATACAATATTTTTTCATAATTATCAAGAACAACAACAACATCAAATTAGAGTAGTAAAAACTCCATTATTTCAGAGACAGGTTAAACTTTCAGCAACAATGTCACAATGGAGAAATTAAATTGAAAACAAAATGGAAAATGGCAGAATGAGTTCCACACGTCGACGGACTTACACAGGGCGATCGGACCCAGGCGTCGACGAACAAAATTGCGCGATGTCCACCACCTTTAATTAACACGACCCGCGATCTATGGTGCGAACTCGTGCGATCGGGCGGGTGAGATAAACAAGGCCTCCGCTGCGATGACCATTTACTTAGATTCCAATCTCCGCCGTTATCACGGATCCACAAGTCGAAGGCCACAGTCACTTTAACTACATACACAAACAACACAAACGATGAGGGATGAAGACGGCCTCCAAGCCTCCATGGGTGAGAGCACACTATTAGATTAGGGCATCTGGGGTTTTCCAAAACGACAGCGTATTACAGCCCAATAACTCTAACTCGTAAACCGGCTTGCTGAGGGGCTACTCGGCTTCATTTTTCCTTTCAGCTGAGCACTTCTCCTCTCGTCATTTTTGTCTTTGTTCAGGGACATCAACGTAATTTCACTTTTCGCTACAGGACAAATTAACAAAACGTGACCGGCCGTACATGGATCATCAGAGTTCCAAAAAAGTGGACTGGAGCATCTGAAAACTTTCCTATAATATATATATATAATCAATAGTTCTAAAGACCAAAAAAAAATCAATCATTCCCAACATGATCTCCAAAAAAGAAAAAGTCATTCAACATCATATTGTGGGGTTGCTATTTCGAGATGGATTTTTTTTCTTTCTGGGACCTGATCATGATACTGTCTCAGTGCTTCACTGCCCTTGCAACGACTTCGGATATGGTGTTATGCTTTCCCATCACTAGGTCTACTGCAATAGTCATCCTAGTGTCATCATTTATAACCTGAAAGCACAGGTGCAGAATTTATTCTTTAATTGAATTAATGCATACATTATGAACAACAAAGAAAGTGAAATAAAGTTCTTTAGGCATGCAAAAATACCTCGATGTCATAGTCGCTCCACAAGTAGGACTAAATCATCCACTGGTTAACCCAGACCTCACAATCCATCTTGCAAAACACAATACAATCCATGATGCACACTATAGGCAAAATACCTTCAAAACATCACCAAGGAAAAAAAAATCAAACAAATTGGTTAAGTTTACGATTTCACATGCTATTCCGTGGTTTGGGGTTCGACAAAACCGAATCTTGAAACCAATGGGGGGGCTAGTTTCCTTGTTCTCGTAGAACCTACTGTCTTCCAGCAGAACCTCCAGATAGTGAGCCTATCAAATTTGTTCGAAAATTTTTTCCAATCGATGAATAAAGTTGGGTAAGAATGGGGTATTGGAAGAAGACAACTGTTTTAATAAGAGACAAATTAACATCTAGTCAATTCTGGCTTGTTTAACTTTTTCCTTTGTTGGTTTGAGTGAGTCACAGTAAATAATCTTCACATCCCATATGTCCACAGCCATCAAGTACCAATGATAGCTGACATAGATAGGGATGTATATCTGCGAGTTGACCAAAATGGCATGGTTCTATGGAATTAATAAAGCAAACAACAAATACATAAACCAGACTTAAATAAAAATATACCAATAAATGACACACTAGACACTACCTTATAATCAGTCGGTAAATGCTATGGTGCCTAAAAAGTGGTGTCTATTTACTATAAAAGGTTAAAGATTAATATTTAATTTGAAAGACATAAAAATAAAATATTTTTAAAAATTCAAAACATACTACAAAAAATAAGTTAGACAACAATTGACAGGCATCATAGAATTGGCCTAATCAATAAGTTGAACAGTTATCTGATTGGACCTACCGTTAGTATGTTATCTGCAAGGCCCATGTATTTGGTTCTAATGTACTACTCCATCGTTGACGTGCAGCGCAGATGTGGGTCCAATGCTATTTGTTGGATCGAACGTCATTATTCATTAAAAATTTCATAATAAATCAAGACAAATATGATTCCAAAAATAATTTAACAATTAAGTGAAAAACAAACTCACGCTAAACGTAGTTGGGAGTCACCACCTCCTGTGGTCAGGTCGTTGATCTGTCAACATCCCAGCTACCAAGTTCAATACCTACTTGTGCATAAAACTTTTTCCAGTTAAATTGGACTCTCCGAAAAAATAGAATATAAATAATTTCGACACAAGTATGAAAGGATTTAAACATACATTGTTGACAAGTTCTTTTCCGACCATGGTTCTGAAAACCGGACCGGACCGGTCGGTTCAACCGGAAAAACTGGGAATCGGTTACCTAACCGGTCCGGGTAACCTCCAAAACCGAACGGCAAAGAATCGGGGAAAAAACCGATTGAACCGGCGGTTAACCGGCAAACTAGAAGAACCGTCCGGTTTTTTTATGGTTCAATGGTTTGGAAATTCAGAAGCCAAACGACGTCGTTTTGGCTATTTAAAAAAAAAAAGGGGGAACGCGTTAACCACTAACCTTAACCAACCTAACCTTAATCAATCAGCCACCCACCAAACCCCCGAAGCTCCCAGCCTCCTCCCCTTTCTTCCCCCCTCATCCACCAAGGCCACCATTGCCACCGCCCCCCAAGCTCCAGATTCCAGCAGCGCTCCTCATTCGCCACCCAGCAGCGCTCCTCAGCAGCCGCGACCACCACTGCGTTGAGCCCGCCTCCTCGTCGCCGAACCTCGACGAGCTCACCGAGCCCGCCTCTCATTCGCCGGTAAGACTGATTTTCTTGTCTTCTTGATTTTGAACATGCTTCCTTCTAGCTCGCTTGTTCTGTTTGAAAAAAAATAACAGAGCCTGCCTCTCCTCCATCGCCGTCGCGGAGCTCCTCTCCTCCATCGTAGTCGCCCAGCTCGCCACCTCCACCGTCGCACCTCTCCTCCATTGCCGTCGCCCAGCTCACCTCCTCCACCGTCGTCGTCCAGCTCTCCACCTCCACCGTCGTCGCCGAGCTCTCCACCTCCACCATCGTCGCCGGTAATACTCTGCCTTCCACCTCGGTTCATGTATGCTGGCATGTTTCTGTTCATGGTTCTGTTCCTATTTGAGTTCATGTTCCTATTTCTGTTCATGTTTCTGTTCCTCTCTATCACAGAAAACATGCTCTTTGATGTTTATCTGGATTACATGATTTTGAGTTGCTGCTTCATGTTTATCTGGATTACATGATTTTGGTTTCTGTTTGATGAATCTTGAATCTGTTTTTGGCTTTCTATTATGATGCGTTGAAGGCAGCTGGGGATTATTTTTGCTGCTTCAATTTTGCTGCTTCATGAATCTGAGTTCAATTTTTGCTGCTTCAATTTTAAGTTGCTGTTTCTTCAATTTTGCTACTTCATGAATCTGAGTTCAATTTTTGCTGCTTCAATTTATGCTGCTTCAATTTTGAGTTGTTGTTTCATGAATTTTGCTGCTTCATGAATCTGAGTTCAATTTTTGCTGCTTCAATTTTGCTGCTTCATGAATCTGTTTAGAAATAGGATTTTGTTGCTTCATGAATCTGTTTGCTTCTGCTTCAATTTTTATTCATGATTCATCCATTGTTTGCTTCTATTTTTTTGCCATTTTGTTCTTATTGCTTCTTGCCTTTGGTGTTTGATTTGGATCTGATGCTTTACTGTAACAAATTATGCAGCATTGCAGCTCATTCAAAATCAGGAAATGGAGGAAAATCACAGCTGCCAAAATCAGGAAATGTTGGTGCCAGTAGTTTTCTGCTGCTGCCTTGAACCATTCCAACACTAGAAAGTGACAAAGTAATCAACATAGTTAATAAAAAAAGCTTTGTTTTAGTGCCCATTTTGGTTGTTGAAGTGACACAAAAAAGCCTGAGCTAATTGGGAAGTAGCATTGTGTTAATTAGCATTTTTTGTAGTTATCAATCTTTTTCTTTCTTCTCTCACAATGTCCCTTTGGCACTTAGGTAAGTAGCATTGTGTTAATTAGCATTTTTTGTTAGTTGAGCTAAATTATTCATTATGCTATGTTTAGGTCTTGGTGATGACTTGTGCTTTGAGGTGCATCTATGATTTTCTTATCCATCATCAATTCATATAAGTACATTAAAGGCTCAATTCTTTTTCTCTTTTGATGAGTTGCACTTTTGATTAGTTGAAAACTTGCTAGTAATTGTTTCTTTTGAATATAGAACATTATGGGTTTGTCATTATGTGCGTTTTTTTTTGTTTAGTTATAAACTTTGATGTTTGAAGTTGTTTGTGAACCTCTAATATTAAGTTATGGATAATTTATTATGTGAAATTTTAAATTTTATTAAGTTAGAAATTATTGAATTTATATATTTAAAATTATTTTTAGATTTTTTTAATAATTTTATTTAATATTTAATTAAACCGGTTGAACCCCGGTTGAACTCCGGTCGAACCAATGAACCATTGAACCAGTGACCTCACCGGTTTATTAACCGGTCCGGTTCTCGCAACCTTGTTTCCGAGACGGAGCGTCCAAAGTGCCTCCCTCGTACCACAACAATGCTCATTAGGGACCAAAACCTTACAAGCACATGTCAATTATTCAATAGTAAACAACATTTTTAGGCAAAAGGTTGTATGCATCATTAATCAACCATGAAGAAGTCATCAAATCTATAATGATAGAGAAAGTATAGGGAGCCAATGACCTAACCGTACAATGTGTACAATGAAAGTTTAGAAAGTATTAGAGTTATGATTATTAGTATTACATTGCCAATGACCTAAGTGTACAATGTGTACAATGAAGGTTTAGAAAGTATTAGAGTTCTGATTATTAGTGTTACATTGTCCTATCAGGTTACGCTTTTGGGATGAGTGGTTTCAGGACATGGTATTAGAGTTCCAGATCCGGAAAGTCAAGAGTTCGAAACTTGGTGAACCCAAAATTAGCTTATAATGATAACAATATCCACACTCATAATTAATAAGTAAAACCTTTATATTTATAACACTAGCAAAGAAGATAAATGAAATGATAAGAATGAAGAAGGTTATAATAAAGCAAGAGTAAGAATAATAACTAATATAATCACATTGATGATACTAATGATAACTATATTAATACGTTCAAGCACGATTAATCAACCCATAAAAAATTCCCGGGTCACAACATGCTTACCTCATGTCCAACTCCATCCCAAATATATTTGCTCGACAACCAGTTCTCCCCAGACAAATTGCATTCTTGCTGGCGTCCAAAAAACAATCCAGACACCATGATATATACATCATGTGAACAGTAAAAATTAAAAAAAAAATTCACATTTTCTAATAAATATACACATGACATGCATAATGTCATGCATAGAAGATTTCTTATAAGAATCAAAATTCTAACAATAAAAATAATATAAATTCAAAAATAAATTTCTAGTAAATAATAAATATAAACTTATTATATAACAACTTTATCTTGGGAGTCTCCTCAGCAGTCATCTCGGAGGACTTGTGCGAGTAGTATAGAAAGGGAGATCCATGTTTACGCTACTTGAAATCATACAGGATATCAAGGTCAGCTTCAGCATTCTCTTTGAAGTCCAGCTTCCTCTAATCCATGTTCAATGGAAAAATGATCATGTACACCTCTTATGAAAGAATAAATGCATAGGTCTACGAAAAAAATACGCGACAACAAACTGACCTTCAAAGTTTTGACTTTTTCGGATGTCATGTGCAACTTTTCTTAGGGAGTGGCTTCTTTGCAATCAGTACATGCCTCCAAACTTAGGGTGAATTGCCATAAATTTAACCTGTGGGGTGTTGATGGAAGGCACTAATCGTAGGGGTGTAAATTACCGAATCGGACCAAAAATTACTGCAGAACCGAACCGAATTTTACAACAACCGATTAGAAAACTGAAAAAATCGGTTTTTTTTGGTTTTTTTCGAAGTAAACCAATCGGTTCGGTTCGGTTTTCGGTTGACTCGGCAGAAACCGAACCGAACCGGACCGAACCGAAAAATGAAGGTTCAATGGTGTGTTTTTACTAAGTTACCCTTTAACCTAGGTATAAAAGGGCAACTTCACACACAACCCTAGCCTTCTTCCTCTCTTTTACGCGAATGGCGAATCCGGAGCCCTAGCTTTCTTCCTCTGTTCTTCTCTTCCACGGTTCCACACTTCCACAGTTCCACCTTCGATTCCACCATGCTCGAGAGAAGGAGACCCTGAAGGAGAACCCTAGCTTCTCTTCCTCTCTTCTTGTCTTCAGTCATTGCCGTCGCAAGGTCGCCTCGCAGGGTCGCCGTCGCTGCCTCGCTGGGTCGCCGTCGCCGAGGAGCAATCCATTCACCGAGAAGCAGTCCTGTCACCAAGCAGCAGTCCAGTCGCCAAGTAAGACTCCAGTGGCCGTCGCAGTCCAAATCGAGCGCCGAGCAGCACTCCTGTCACCAAGCCATCTCCTGCAGAAAGCAACTCCACAATGTCTTCTTCGGAGGTTAGAAATTCTGAACAATTATTGTTAGAGATTCTGTTTAGTGATATTGTGCTTGATTTAACCTGAACAATTGTTTTTACAAATTCTGTTTGTAGTTATGATTTTGAGAAATTCTGTTTGTGCCTTTGTGGTTATGTTTTTTAGAAATTCTGTAGCTAGAAATTCTGTTTGTATTGGCTGCATCAAGAACTCACAGGATAATGCATCGCTTTATTTTTTTATTTTAATTTTTTTCCTGGATGAAAAATAGAGACATTCATTGAATACATTGCTTGTGAGGTAATATGAAGTTTGATGTTTAATTTTTGAAGTAGATTCTAAACCCATGTGATCTCTGCTTCACCAGCTGTCAAGCTTTAGAATTCAGCTTTAGTGGACTATGCATGAACTGGCTAAAAGTGGCAGTTGATAGTAATTTTAGGGATGAAATCATTGAGATAGGCATTGGACTAGCTTCACTCATTCCCAATTTTGATAGAAGGTCTATTATATATTTTGTTTGGGACAAACTGCATAGAATCTGTTCTATGAACTTCAATTCCAAAAAAATTCTTTGTTACTATGCAATCTGATCTTGGTATCTGTTTTTACTTTTTGTATTTGGCGATAAAGAATTTACTTTTTGCATGACTATATGGTTGAATAAAGATAGTAGAATCCATTTCTATATTGCAAGAATATTGTGTATTCTATCAAATATATGAACAGAAAAGTAGTAACTTTGAAGCCCTTTTATATATGATTGTTGAAACACTTTGAACACAAATTAAATTGGGTGAAGTGTTACCGGTTCCTTTGGTCTTTTCAACATCCTTACATTGATTAAAATGTAAAAATATTTATGTTAATAATCAAAGAGCTTGTTTACGCTGAAGTTATTTGGCTGTTATTTGATTATTAAAGATGGGAATATAGTTCCTTATGATTTCTCTAAAACTTTCAAAGCTGGTTGTTCTACCCGACTACAGCTTATTTTATTTGTCCATAATTTTCATTGTATTTGCCTTGTTTTTTATCTATTATGGTTTTAAACTTTATTTTATGATATTTTAAATTCTATTTATTAGGTATAAAAAAATCAAAAAAACCGACCGAACCAAACCGCTGTTGGTTCCGTTCGGTTCGGTTCGGTTGTCCAAAAAACAGCCAACCGAATAGTTGATATTAACGTTCAATCGATCAGGTCGGTTCGATTTGTTTTCGGTCCAAAACCGAACCAAACCGAACTGATTACACCCCTAACTAATCGGTCTGATGGGACAACACTGCAAGGGGTTTTAGGTTCTGGAAGAGACACGTATTACGGCAAAAAGGTCAAATGAAAAAAGAGGAGGCTCTTGCTGGAAGGCATGTGATGAATGTCACACGTCGCAACTCGAAGCAAGGACCTGAGTTTGTTAACGCCAATGACATTATAGCACGCCCTTTCTACTATAAGAAAAGGGAAAAAGACAAATAGGTCTCTGACTTTTCAAACTTTTGACAAATACATTCCTGACAAAATTTAAATACAAAAAAGTTCCTGACTTTAACAAACGGATGACAATTTAGTCCTTCCGTCTATTTGCCTCTCATACACCTAACGGAACTGGCTGACGTGGCTGAAACGGTGTCTAGGTGTCCGTTACGGTGCCACGTTGGAAGGGGAAAAAAGTTCGAAGGACAAATAAGTCCTTAACGTCATTTTACAAATAAAGTTTGAAGGACAAATAGGTCCTTGAGAATTTTTTTTTTCAAAATTAATAAACTCATTTCCTAAATTCTCTCATCAACCTCTCTCCATTTTTATATTTCTCTCTACTATTTTTACTCTATATATAATTATATTTTATATTAGTAATTTGACAAATCAAAATATGTCATTCGATATTTTTTCACAATTAAAATATTTTAAATGTAAAATTATACACATTAAATTATTTTAAATTTTAGATAACGAATGTTAAAATTAATTACTAATAAAAAATTAGACTTTTTCATATAAAAATAATAACTAAAAATCTTATTATTTAATTTTTTATCTGCAGATATCTTGGTCTTTTTAGTCAGAAATTTTTGTCAACTTACGACTTTTTTGTAAAAGTAGTTTTATTTTATAAATCTTGTGTCATGCATAATTTATACTGTTAGAACAAAGTAAACTATAATTTAAAAAAAATATTCTCGTAATGTTATTATGCATAAAAATACTAGTTCTAATATAATACACAAATGCACTAATGCTAACTTAATACATGAATGATGCACAAATGAACTAATGCTAACTTGATGCATAAATGAACTGATGCTAACTAATGCCACTGGTATGATGAAAACTGAACTAATGCAATTTAACAAATTCTAATATAATACACAAATGTACTAAAACTAAACTAATGCAATTTAAAAAAAAAAGTAGAAACATAACAAGCCCAATTTCTACAATTTTAATACAAATAATTTAAATTGTAGAATAAAACAAGTTAACTAGATTTCAAAATATAAGCATAATTTTATCAGAAATTATTTTTAATATGGAAAGAAAATTGGTGTTTTGGTTGAATATTGACATTTGAAGTGTATTACAGTATTGTGAAAATTATTCAACACGCCCCCACGTGTTGGCTAAGATGCTGCCACGTGTTCAACACGCTCCCACGTGTTGGCCAGAATGATGCCACGTGTTCACCACGCCTCCCACGTGTTGACTTCCCACAAAAAAAAATCCACCCATCTATAATTACACCACATTCTCCCATTTTCAACAAAAACACCAATATTTTTTCCATACAAAAAAAAAAATTAGCCTAATTTTATAAACTAAATTCTCATAATAGAAGCATAATAGAAGTATAATGAAAAAAAAAATTCTCAAGGACCTATTTGTTCTTCGAACTTTATTTGTAAAATGACGTCAAAGACTTATTTGTCCTTCGAACTTTTTTTCCTTTCCAACGTGACACCGTAACGGACACCTATATACCGTTTCAGCCACGTCAGCCAGTTTCGTTAGGTGTATGAGAGACAAATAGACGGAAGGACTAAATTGTCATCTGTTTGTTAAAGTCAGAGACTTTTTGTATTTAAATTTTGTCAGGAATATATTTGTCAAAAGTTTAAAAAATCAGGACCTATCTGTCTTTTTCCTATAAGAAAACGGAGATTCAAACGACGAGTCATAAAAATGATTAAAAGCAAGGCAAATTCTACAGTATAGATGAAGGGATAAATCTATATATAAATTACTGTTGGTACATTCTTGGACGAACAAGTGTCTATGAGAAGAGACAAATTTTGTCTCTAGTGCAGGTTGTTGCAGACCCTTTTTAGCTGAATAGATCACGTATTTGGGCATGAGATACATAATTATCAGTCCTAATTACTAATTAGTTAACAGTCTTTTTTTTATGGTCCTATCTTGTGTTTTTGAATTTTTGAATGCATGTAAAAGCTAAGTTGTTGTAAAAATGATAACCTCATATGCCAAAAAAAAAATAAGGATGCCAAAAAATTAACTGTTAAAAGCTCTTTTAACACAAACCAATATTAAATTATTAATAGTAGCAATAATTATTATACTGATATTAATAATAAGAGTATATGATAAGTTTATTATTAATAAAAAATTTTTTAATATTTTTATTTAATAATTATAAAATAAATATATTAAAAATTTAATTTTTTTATATTTTTAATAAAAAATTATTTTGTAATATTAACATGTGTTCTAAAGACACATAATAAATAAATTTATAATTTTATTATAAATTATAATATTCGTACTAGTACACGTAATAGTAATAATCAAAATAATAACAATAATAAAACTAACTACAATAAAAAAAATAAACTTAATCATGTTCATAACATTTCATTAAAAAAATCTTATTAAAAAATCTTATTATTTAAAAGTAATATTAAAATCATAAGTAATAAAAAATTATAACTAACATAATATTAAAGAGTAGCGAAAGTATTAAAAAATATCAAAATATATTTAAATATTTAAAATAAAATAATAAAAAATTTAAAATAATTATTTAAATTAATATTTTTTAATAATTTTTTATTTAATAATTATTTTGAATAATATAATCTAAACAAAATTTAATTTATTATAATCTATTTTCATATAAAAGTTGCTAAATATAAACTATGTTAATACCAAATTTACTTTTAATAAAACTTAAATTTACAAAATTAATTTTATGTAAATTCTATTTAACAAACCTCAATCCAAACACAAATTCAATGGTAGATGAAAAGAATTTTTATTAGATCAATTACAAACGTAATCATGTTAAATGTTTGGATCCCACTAGAGAAATAATGGATTATTTATATAATGTGTATAATAGGTTTGTACTTGTATAATGTGTACAATAGGTTTATACAATGGATTATTGAGTTACAAAATGAACATCTTCCAGACTATCTAAGATAACCATTCGTTTACTAGGGATAATAAACATCTTCCCAGAAGCTTAAACTGATTTTGGGGTTCACCAAGGATCGAACTCTTATCCTTTCGGATCTAGCGCTCTAATACCATGTCATGATATCATTCATCCCAAAAATTTCAGCTAATGAAAAAATATAACACTAATAGTTATATTTCTAATACTCCATAAACCTCCATTGTACATATTGTACAAATATTTCATTAACTACTCGTTCTTAGCCGAACTTTCACATGCAAAGATTATTCTTCGATACCTTTAACAAATATCTCATCATGATTTATTACATCATTTCCTTAAACATGGGTAAATACAATCGACAAATGAAGACAAAATAATATGCAGTTTATACGCATTTCCTTTTTGGAAACATACATTCTATATTCACATATGTCTACTAGATAAAAGGAGGGGGGAGCGTATAGAATATACAATAATTATTACTGCTATTAATATTAGTTTGTATTGAAAGAGCTTTCAACAATTGATTTTTTGGCACAGCTCACTAAATATCCGTTTTAAATTTTTTTAAATTGTTCGCATCGCATTTTGGGATCCTTATTTTTTTTGGTTTTTTAGAATATGAAGTTACTAATTTTACAACAACTTAGCTTTTACATCTTTCAAAAATTCAAAAACACAACAGTCCATTAAAGGAAAAACTTTTAACTTAAACGTAATCAGTGAGCTTTAGCTCAAGTGGCACAAGTTGTCTTTCCTATTAAGAGGTCTCAGGTTCGAGCCTCATCATGTGTAGACTTGACTAAAAAAAGGATATCATGTGTGTGTGGGTGTGAGTGTGTAACCTAAGATTGGGGGTTGTCCAATTCATCGACAAAAAAAAAAAAGTAGAATTTGTCTAAATTTTATATAAAAAAATTAAAGAAAAAAATTCTAAATGACCCTAACAATTACTTTGAAAGACAATGAGGATGTCAACAAAAATTTTTTTCGGTCCTTGAATTTTATTTGGGAATTTTATTTTTATGAGACTGATTAGCCTCTCTATTAATATTTTCTCTGTGTATTAATAGAATAAGTCTACATAACATCTTAAACTGTTGATTTATACATTAAGAGTTAACTAGGATTGACAATTTTTTTTGTTGGGTGTCTCTTTATCTTTTAGGGGTAAATTTAATTTTTTTTATTTTTGACCTTTTTTAAATATATGAAGTAAATTTATTGTGTAAAACTAAAAAATATTAGTGATTTTTAAATTATTTTTACTTATAAAAACTAAATGGAGATATATTAGTGATTAACGAATCATATAAACATATTCTGAATAGAGATCATCGATAAATAGATTAATTAGTCTCACAAAATTAATTATCAAAAAACAAAATGAATATATTTTTTTTAAAGACCTCATCATCTTTCAAAAAAATTATCAGAAATCGAGATAGATATTTACTCAAAATTAGAAGTGAATGACAAATAAACTGAAAAAGATGGAGGTGCAATCGATTCAGACATATTTTATATTCGGGAAATTGATTCGGGTGTATTTTATATTTTATAAATTTTGAAGAACATGACATAAAAAGGAATACTCTCGGGACAAGAGAGATCGAAGAAAATAAAAAATAAGAGCATGAGGTGTGATACATCATTTATAATTTAAAAAGAGGGCAATTTACATAAATAAATTGTTTGTCCCTCAAATTTACGTAATTGTATTGTTTTAAATTTGCGTAAACCGCTGGAGGCAGTAGCGATTTACATTGAGTATGAAAAATGTTTGTTTATGCAAAATTAAGTTACAAAAAGATTGAGAGAAAGAAAAGGAGTATATATTTTTTGCAATCATATGGTTTATATGGATAAAAAATGAAGTAATTTCTAAAGAAAAAATGTATACTTTAGTAAATTTTTTACTAAAAATAAATTATTTTATCATTCGTGAGTTTTAGAAGGGATGAAGATTAAAAAAAAATTAGTCTTAATTTATATATTTTTAGTAATCTGTGAGTACTCACTCTTTGATTTGCTACTAGCGTGATAACCCGTGCAATGCACGGAATTCATGTAATCTAAAGACCTTTAAAAGAAAAAATACTAAGAATATAACTAAAATATATTCTATAAAGATAGATATGTTGTATTAAATTTGGATAATAACAAAATTATCACTACATTAAAATAAAACAATAGAATACAATAATTACTCAATATGTCAATGAAAATGAACAGTATAACATGCTTTGTAAGATAATAAAATATAATAAAAATTAATAGACACTAAAAAAACAGAAAAAAAGTCCAACAGAGATGTAGTTTTTTATTATGCATAATCTTAAAAACATAGATTGTCAAGATACCTATTGATAGCAAAATAAAATATTTACAACATATATAAATTTGTTCATTAATCAAAAAACAAAACAGGTCCAAAATAATTTCATATAGTTCAAAATATTTATCAAACAGAGTTATACATAGGAGGCCTAACATCGCTGAATCGACAACTCTATCTATCTGGCGGTTAGGTATCGAGTCGAGTTTTAAGGTAATGCTGTCCCCCTCCTTTAAATTGTATACTCTACAACATTCATTCCACCCAACCCCAAACTTCCATTCTCCACCTCTTCCTCCACTTTTCAGTAAGTGGAAAAAGAACACATTCTTCTCTACATTGGAACGTGGACCAGTGATCGTCCAAATTGAACCATCTTCAGATAGTTTAAGATACGCAGGAAATTTCGAAGCCAAATATTGCAATGAATAATTCATAGTTAAGATAAACATAATATTTTCGTACACAATGAATAACAGATTTATGAAGAATATTTAATAAGCTTGCAAGAATGAAAAAATAAAAGATATCACTCTTTTGAGATCAACTTACCAGTCTAGATTAACCCAGATCCGAAGTTGTGAAGGTCTTTTGATAATAAACCTCTGGAGTATATCTAGTTTAGGATAATTTAAACATATTAGTCACCACATTAAAAAATACCGATTTATACCATGATATTAAAATCCAAAACACAAGGAAAAAAGTTACATTTAACATTACCTATGATCAGACAATTCATTTATCTCGTTACTTTGTTCGTTGTCCTCCATTGATAAAGTGCTTCCACCAGACAAATCTATCGAATTTTGCGGATTATCCTTTACCAGTGCCCCATCTTGATCATTGTTTTTATTACCGTCTGATGAAAACTCATCATCAGATGGTTCAGACCCAGATAGAACCATCACATCAGGTGATGAGTCCTCCTCAATACTGGTATACTTTATGTGAAATACTCGTGATACATTATCAAGTGTCTCTGGGTCCATTAGCTCAGGCACATATGAGTGAGGATCAAGGTGAACTTGGATGGGTTGGTTGTCGTGATTCCATAATGAAATAAAAAAAATTTCAAAATCAACATACCTAAATTGAACAGATGCCCCTCTATTGATTAAATAGAAAGTTCTAATCTGTTCAAATGAGTAGTCAGTTATGAGTAACCGATCATTGTTTTTTCTCAGCTCCAGCACTAAACAATTATCTAGCTCGTCAATGACATAAAACATTGTCCCTACTTCTTCACCATGAGTTAAAACAAAAGTTGGGAGAAGAGCTCTCTCACCCTATATTCAAATTTCTTCCTAAAGTTAATTCATGTCTAACAAAACATGCTAAAAATGCATCACATAATATTACGTAATTATTTAGCAAAGAGAGATATATATACATTTAAATCTACCATTATTACCAACTGAGCAACATAAGAGAACAATAATGACGTAAATGAACTCGCATTATAATGAGCATGACAAAAATAGATAACTAAGTAAGAAACTCATATCAGATCTTTTTGAATGTCCAAGAAAAAATACTGAAGTTTTGAAATAAACAATGAAAAAGAAATTGCTGTTATCTTGATGGATTCTAAAACCAAATCATGTACATAAACATCGAATCATCTTTTAACATATTAATAAATGCTGAATTTTTAAAGTCACTATCATTATATGTATGATTAGTAAGCATTATATTATTTATTTTGAAGGGACATTGATAATTTATCAAAACTAATCTTTTTAAAGTTGTTGTAGTCTACACCCATTTCAGATTAGAAAGATCAGGAACTCAGAGTTAGCTAAACAAACTCATCTAACAGACAAAAGAAACCATCAAGAGGAGGAAAGTAGAAAAGACCACTAACTAAATATAAATTAAAAACAAACCATTCGAAGTTAAAGATTTAACCCACCTCTTTAATCGGTTAACATGCATAATATAATATTCCATAATATATTTGGTTACCTAGTTACTGAAAAGACGAAATCTAAAAATCTGTTCTTTTTCGTAGGGCCAATATTGTTGGGTTGCTAAAAATCTCCTATTAGCACATAATGGTATGATTAGAGGCTAAGACTGAGACTTAACCAAGAAACCAACTAACTAAGTATACCAAAAAAAAAGTAACAAATTAAAAGTATATATGTGAAAAATACCCAAAAAACTACTTTGGAAAACTGATATACAACATATTTTAGAGATTATGACAAGTTATGAAATGTGGCTTACATATAAATGAAAACCCAATAAAATTAAATTATAACATGAAAAATATCTGAGAAAGAATTAAAAAAAAAACTATAGATAGCATAACATCGATATTTAATTGACATTAAAATTTTCACAAGTTAATCTGAAATATATTGAATGGAAAAGTAGATGAGACTTTAATGAAATCGAAAATGCAGCAAACAAAACATCTTCTCTAATGCTCAGCACCATAACTGTTTGGATCTTCTCTATCGGCATCCATCGCCATTCAGCCTTATTAGATAGAGAGATTTCGTACAAAGATTCGCGAACAAACAAAAGATCTTGTGTGTTACTGCAAAAGAGAGTATTATAATAAAGTAAACCCTAATAGGAGATTTCAACAAATTCAAGAAAAACAAGTGATAAAATTGAATCCAGAAACATAAAGAAGAAACATAAAGAAGGAGCAGCATCAGTTGATCAACGAAAGAAGAAATCGATGAACAAAAATACCGTTATTTATTCTAGTAAATTGAATTTCTACTAATCCTAATTATAATCTTCAGAAGTTTCAGAAAGCTAACCACTACAACTAATAATTATTTAAACAAACAATCATGAGTTATAAATTTGTTAATTAGAATATGCATAACAAATGATATGAAAAAAAAGAAAATATACAAAAATTAAATCAATAATAGAATATAAAAGACCAAAATGAATATTCAAAAATTATAAATATGATAAAGCTGATTTCAAAAAAACCTTTTTTATATTTTAAAATAATCAATAAAATAATGTAAACAATAACTATATTTTTTAAGTTGAAGAAGAGATTACAAAACTTAAAAGAATAAAGCCATACCTGAGAATATGAAATTGGGATTAATAGTTGGAGTACTTTGAAAAATAAGTGATCCTTGTAAAGAAGAAGAAAAAAGATTAAATGAAAAATTAAAATCATGGTAACAGAGCATAAACAAAAACAACTTAATAAGAATGAGATGTTGCACTCAAGGAAGTATGAGACATGTCTTGTTCTGAAAATCAATTGTTTTTTTCTTTCACTTTAAATTGGCACCTAATCTTTCATTGTATGATACATGCATGTCCAAAAAAAAAATTTTTTTAAAGGCAAAGAAAGCTAGCAAAACTGAAAAGAAGAGCAAAAGAAAAAATACTAAACTAAAAACTTAGTTAGCAGTGCAACCATTAGGACAAAAGCTGAAATTGATTCTTCTGTTTTTAATTTTCAGATGATTTACCTTAACAGCATGTCCCTTGTTATTTGGGTGAAGTATACTGTCTCGATCTGTCGAGAGCTCAAGAAAAGAGAACTATCCACGGAGTACTGCGGGAGAATGGTCTGTCGGACGATTTGGAAGTGCTGGGAGCCACCGCGTATGATGAGACCTTCGTATATTGTAGGACAGTAAGAAGATATAGGATTTTAAATCTGGAATAGTTCGGTGGTTGGGTTTTAGGATTGAGCGACGTGAGACGACACAAAGAGAGAGGAAGAAGGTTTAGTGGGGGAAAGGTGGAGGAAGTGGGTGGTAAGGTTTGGCTTTTTACTTTTTGTTGCTGATTACTTCTGATCTTCTTAAAGATAGGAAAAATTAAAGAAACATAAAAATAAAAGATATTTACATATTTTTTTAAAAAAATGACACTACACCATTATGAAAAATTAATTACTAATGATTAAAAAGACTTTTAATATTCGAATTGTTAAGAAACACTTATTTTTTTTTAGTATTTATGACAATTAAAAGGAATAACTAAATGTTGAAAAAATATATGGTGAATTATTTTTTATTTATTTCTGAGTTTTTTATATTAATAAATCTTATTTATTCTAAAGTTTAAGTAATCTTCACATTTTTTTCAATTTTTTTTTGTATTATTAATGAGCATAAGAATGACGAAAAATGACAAAAAGCCAAAAAAATAAATAATTGATAAATTTGAGACCAACCTACACTAATTCAAAATCAACTAATCACTTTTTTTCTCATCGATAATTTTCTTTCAACCTGAACCTAGATTAGAAAATCATTAAGGGGG
This sequence comes from Arachis hypogaea, assembly GCF_003086295.3. Classification (NCBI taxonomy): domain Eukaryota; kingdom Viridiplantae; phylum Streptophyta; class Magnoliopsida; order Fabales; family Fabaceae; genus Arachis; species Arachis hypogaea. The sequence goes on from NC_092037.1 coordinate 66,680,708, forward strand.
AGAGAGAGAGAGAGAGAGAGAGAGAGAGAGAGAGAGAGAGAGAGAGAGAGAGAGAGAGAGAGAGAGAGAGAGAGAGAGAGAGAGAGAGAGAGAGAGAGAGAGAGAGAGAGAGAGAGAGAGAGAACAAGAAATCTGAGTAGAAGGAAAAGAATACAAAAATAATGTGTAAGCATCCATGAGTAAAGCAGAAAATCTAAAACAATATTAATGCAGAATATGCTCCTTAGCATCCCAAGAAGATCCAATTAAAAGTAAACCACAAAGATTGAGTTCTTGTTTCCGTATATCTTTTATTTTTTCTTTTTTTTTTCAAGAAAAGAGAAGAAGGCAGAGTTGTTAAGGAAAGGGGTCGGTGGGGGGGATTTCCACAATAGAGAATTCAATACCACTCACCTCATGGTAAGAATAAAAAAGGACACCATAACGATAATCATCAACATCGATTCTAGTGAAATGTACAGACAATCATGTTACCAACAAATGTGTCCTTCAGTGCGCAAACTTTCTCACTCTTTGGGGATTACCATTTGCGAAATCACAAACATAAAACTGCATTCAAGAAAATATCTCAATGAGTAGATTATATAAGAACATAAATACAGCTGATTGAAAAGAAAATCTTGAAAAAGGATGGTGTGGCAGTGTGGAAGTGACAGATTAAATGGACAAAAGGGGCAAGTTTCATAAATTACAGTATTGCCAGCTGATGCTAGGAAGTAACCATCAAGATAACAACAAATTCCAAGTACCATTCCCTGCCATGTATTGCCATAAACAAACGGGAACTACCATACTTCATTTTCATCTAGTTTGATCCCATGAGAACTATTATCATCGGCGCTGCTAGCAAGACTGCTGCCTCCATCAGAAGAGAAGACCCTATTAGACAAAGAATCATCTCAAAATCATGATTCTTGGTGCATGAGTAAACCAGTTGACCTTTCGATGCGCCATTCGTTCGTTCCCATCTTGTAGCAGTACTTGATCTATTCTGCAATCCAAATTGGGAGTGATATATTTATCATGTATGAAATCAGAAGAAGAAGTTAGAAAACATACTAACATAGCTTTAATTAATCTTAATGATGAATTCCTACAAACTAATAAGCATAAAATTTATTCTAAAAACACATAGTTAACTAATAATCAGAACAAAATACATCAAAGATTGTAAATACATAATAATCAAAACCCACTATTTGTTGCAAGGAATCCATATCCACGGGAAATAAAATTTAAAGAGAAGAAAAAATCCACTCATTACACATAAAGTTATAAGCTACTTACTTTAAAACATCTGCACTAAAAAACCTTTCTCCTTCATTTTCTTTACAGTACATATCGAAGTTATAGCTATATGAAAGTGCTCAATCTTAACTTCAACGGGGATGCCAATAATTCAAACTCTCATCCATGTACATCACAAACCTAAAAAGCACACAATTATACCTAAGAGACACCTAATAAAAAACTAAGAGACAGAGAAGAGGAAACCACAACCAAACCCAAGAATCTAATCTTATGCACAATTTTACTTAACTCTTAAAAAATATCCCACTTCTAATCGAAATGAGATGAAACAGAACAGACAAAAACCCCCCAATTACTACCTCCTTCTCCCAACTTACCCCTCAACTAACCTCATCCCGAAAACCCAAAATCACTCCAAAATCTCAAATTTACCCCGAAAACGCATAAGATCGAAAACACGGCACAATTCCAGCTCAAAATCAACATTCAAATCCACCACACCACACACAAAGACTGCACGAGCTGCCAAAATCGCGCCCAACGCAGAACGCGAGAAAATCTACCATAGATTTGCAAAAAAAAAATCAACCATGAAAGAAGGGGGATAATAAAAGGTTCCTAGAGAAAGAAAGGCTAGGGTTTTGAGGCAGAGAGAGAAAGAGCATGAACTCACAGTGACATTGAGGCTGCTCCATTGAAGCTCGACAGTGATCCCCGCAAGAGTGTCGAGAAGCCAAAGCGTTAGGGTTTGAAAGCGGTGAAAAGAGGGCTAAATGATTTAATGAAGAAGACCCCTCTATTCTTCCCTAATTTGAAATTCCAGTGCATACTCCGTAACAATTTTTGCTTTAGGGGAAAAAAATGCTCACATAAGTTCATCAAGGTAGCGTAGAATCTGCTGAAAATCACTTATTCCCCCACTCGCACCGAGAACTGAATATTTTCCAATAGGCTTCAAACGTTCAATGCTCTTGTACCGCAGAATAGATCCATATAAGCCTATCATTGACATAAGTCCAAAGTGAGACCAATGAATACTTTGCAGACAATCAGAAGAAAAATACTATATTGAAAAGAAAATATGTCCAGAATTTACTGTCAAAATAGTTTCTAATTTCGTTAAGATTGTAAGTATTGAGAGCATTTTCGAATGGAGATAAAGGCCAATTGAACACTATATTGAAAATTCAAGGGATCAACACCAAATGTAGCATTAGAAAAGACAAAGAAGAAAATATTCATAATTAAAAAGAAGACACATCTATTGGCAAAAAAATTATTAAAATTGAAATTCAAATATCTTGAACATTATTCAAAACAAAAAATATAATTCTAATTCTAAATCTACTATAATATTAGCAAGAAAAAAATTAGACTTACTTTATTTAATATTTATTCAAATAAATTTATTTTTTACAGTTTTTAGAAAATTTTGGTTGTTATCAAAAGATCTGGGCTGAATCTATATACCTTGGTGATGTTGGGAATCGACTATCCTAAATGAAAATGGGCCAAGCGTAGGGTTTAGGGTTCGGAGAAATCATCATCTCTGACACGAAATTTGTGAAAAAAGGGAGCTTGCGTGTGCGAATGGCGAGAAGAGACAGCTGAGCGGCGGAAACAGAGGAAAGCACATGCGCGTTGATGTAGGGTTGCCACGCTGGAGGAGAGCATCCACCTGGGATTGGAGCCGACCTGTATTGCGGGGAAAATTCCCAGTTTCACTTAATGCATAAACCAGAAAGAGAGAAGGAGGAGGGTAGGGGAAACGTTGTGTGAGAAATCATGAGTAAAAGAAAAAAATTAAACACAAGACAAATTCCGAATTAAACACAGCTAAAACATAAAAGAAACTCGAAATCGAAGACATTGGAAAAAATTTGAATCAAATAATGCTTATAAGACTGAAAGTTATTTTAATTGATTCACCTCATATTCCATTAGCAGAAAATATATTTTTGTCGATAAAAAGGGAAGAAAGAAACAATAAAAAGAAAATCTACCAATAAAAAGAACACACACACATATTCTTTTTTAAAACTCACTCAAATAATGTATGTAAGAGTGATAATTATTTAGAATGTTTCAATTTATATTCTATTAACAGAAATAAAGTAACTTTCTTTATATAAAAAAGGGAAGCAGAAATAAGGACAAATTATAACACGATTGAAAAAAGTACATTTTTTTAATGATTTTGGGGTGCATTATTTAAATTATTGCATACATTTCAATAACTTGTAAGAAAACAAAAAAAATATATATGTATATACCAAACAAAGCACATGTCTATATATAATAATCATGCTTTATTCAAAAATATAGAGAAACATACTCACACAGAGAAATTTAAGTATACGAAAGAGAACAATAAGTTTCATAAATATTACAACTCCGGGAATCAGTTCATATTACATACCCAAATAGATGTATTCACAACATACTTTACCAAATTTTCAACTACTTAACACAACTAAGCAAAGTTCTTACAATTCTTTACAAACTTGGAATTATATATATATATATATATATATATATATATATATATATATATATTGTAATGAAACTGATGATTAGCCACTACATTCATCCATCCTTTCAACAGCCTCGACAATATTTTCACATTGTCCAAAGGCACTCCGAAGCTCTTCCCTAATAGTGAGAGGTTGATGATTCTCAAATAAATTGGAACCTTGTGAGGACAAAATTCTCGCATGAAAATCATGGTTAATCATCTACAAAGAACACAGCAAAATATAAGAATAACGAATGCAGAAGCCAAAAAAATGAGATGAGAAAAAAAATCAGATATCATCAAACTTTGAAGACTAATAAAATAAATATTAAACAATTAAAAAAAACTTAAACGAAACATATCTATGCATATATGTATTACTGTTCACATAGTTTACTAAGAGATAAAGAATCAAAGTCCATTAGGTCAAGAAATACCCAACAATTCCAGTTGAGAACAGAAATCGGTGAAACCTGATCCACTGGAGGACTTGAGCTCGATGAACATTGAATGCTTGCATTGGATTGAAACTCAACTGGATTCTTAAATTCGAAAGGAAAATGTGGAACAAAGGGATCCAGATGAAATTTCTAAATGGAACAACAGAGGAATAACATCAGTAACTCTTAACACATGACACCTGAAAAACATAAAACAATATAGCCAATTCAGGTTAACTTGATCAGAAACAAAGTGGACTAACTCAACATCATATTTACATAATAATGTTATCACCTGCTGTTGATTATGGGTGGAGTCCTCCGAAAACTTCACAATATCAATATCATCACATATTGCATGAACAACGTGAAGAGATGTATTCAATTCATATCCAACGGGTCTAGGATCCACTATAAAGACAATTTTCTTGTTCATCAACTGAGAAATCATGCTATTTGGAACAGTGTAATCATCCTTTGACTAAGGAAAAAAAGAAAAGGTACGTTAGTAAAATTCACATACCTGAACCGTAAATACTAAACTAAAAAGAAGGATAATTAAATTAAATTAAAACCAAAATGATTACTTGGGAGGAATTTCTTTCGTCTATCAAAAAGTCTGATCAACTCTTTTTGAGTATTTGCATCACCTCATCATTCTCAAGTATGAAAATATTGCTGCCATTTGAATGGGAAACAATAATTTTGATCCAATACCTAAATAATGTAAACAAAAGAAAAATATACACTGAGAAACATGTGCAGAAGATGCAATAAAGCAATAAAAGAAAACTGGTACCAACAACTCTGAGAGATAAAATAGATACCTTCTTATGGCATCAACACACTCAACTCTACACAGATAACAATAAAATATATTTCCAACATGAGAAACAGGTGCATTACATAAACAGCAGTAGTACCACCACTTCTGATGTTTCAGCACATCAATAATCTCACCGATCAAAAAACAAATCTGATATTGTAGACAAACAGTAATTGGTATATATGATACATGTTTTATCATACTACACATGTTGAAACACAGTTCAGATGGTTGAAAACACAAACATAAATACTAACATTTCTTGATGTAGAAGAATATATTTTAGCACAAAGAATGTCAGCAAGCATCTCTTTAATGCTATGCAGTTGTATTGGAACACCAGATATGACTTGGTTGTCATAACTTCTAAGCTGTCCATATTGAGAGAAGTTTTCAAATATTGGGCTAAAGGCCGAATCAGAATTAACATCCTTAAAATTTGGAAGGAAAACATGAATTATAAAACGTAACCAACTTTGTAAAGTATGAGGCAAAATCATGTTGGCATGTAAAGGATACCATTCAAAACAACAGCCAAAGAATTAGAAAATGGGGATCAAATAACTATATCTAAAAATGATTCCTCCAATTCATTCATATCTAACATAAAGAAAGAGTACCAATCTTGATGCACTGATCAGCCTGAAGTTTGTTGAAAAATGTGCATCACTAATGACATTGATGACTTTAAAGGTACCGCAATAACCCTGAGTGTTAATCCTCTTTGCTTGAAATTTGAAAACAATTTCTTTTCCAAGAAGTTTATGAAAAAAATGTGGACAGTATCGATGCTCAATTCTCTGTCATAGATATTGAAAAGTGATCACTAATTAGCAGACAAAATTGAAGTATAAGAAATAGTTATTCATAGAGTATACATCAATAAAATCTAAGTGGATAAACCATACATCCATTTCGTCTTCTAACAACAAAAAGACATCAGAACATGTTCTCCCTAATAGCTTAGTGGCTGCACTGTCTAAGACAAACATTCCACAAGAAGTTCCGTCTTTAACAAGTATCTTAATCCTGTAACTATAATAAAGAAAGTAAATATGAGATTCACCTATTTCTGAGTCCAAGAAGAGGCTAATACATGAAGGCTACTTATATTATTGAATCAGAACACACGGAAGAAAATTTGTAAATCATAACCTGGATTTACCTTATCATAAAATGCTGGACCTCTCTACTGCACAGCTGATAATGGAACACATTATCATCACCTATAATAGGATGACCGCAAACAAGAAAAAACCCACCACTCTGGATCTTCAACAATCTCCTTAATTTTTCCAACCATAAAGAATTGTCCATCCTATTAAAAAAAATTAATGAATTGAATGGGTAAGGGATGTCTACAATATTCAAAAATCAATTAACATGAGTACTTATTGCATAACACTAAAAGATGTTAAAAAACTAATAGTGCGCACCTCATTGTTTTCCTTAAGATTATCAATTGTCCGTATTAGCTTCCAATCAAAAGATTCATCATCAATTACACATACTAAATCCCCAACCTCATTACTACAGAGTCTACTAAAATGGTGGCTTGCAATACCGTATCTATGTAAAAAAAATTAATATTAGGATAAAAAAATTTTAGGAAGACATAGGGACACAAAGAGAGAGAGAGAGACAGAGACAGAGAGAGAGTAAGTGATAGAGAGGGAGGCGCAAATTTCGAGTTTAGAGAGGCAAAAGTAAAGGAGAATTGAATAAAACTAACTGATTCAGAAAATTCACAGTTTTCTGCATATCAGGGTTGATCAAAACTCGGGAAATATTGATCACATTTTGGAGACTGACTTTATCTACAAATCAGATAAGGCAATAAGAAGAAATTAATTCATTAAGAAACTATTCATTCATATAAAAAAAACATTTAAACAAATCAAACTGAGACATGTGCAACATGGACAACTCTTCACCTCTATTGACTTTGATCTTGAAAGATTGCAGAATTACAACAGGTGGTCTCTGTTACCTTTGCAAAGTATTCATGTCTATAAGAGCAGGACAATCACCAACAAAATTGCAGGAGATTTTCTACTACACTCAACATCCCTTCTCTTTTTCATTCCGCAAAGGACCCCGACAAAATCTGTTTAGTAAAATTATAGAAGACAAGATTAAACCCTCAGATAGAATACCATGAGACATTTTGTTGAATTCTTATTAATTTCAATTTAAAACACTTTTATAATGGTTCATATTTGAAAAAGTGAAACTTACCTATTAAGTACTCATACTCAATGTACTTCTAAAGAATCTGGTTCATAGAAGTTAGACTTAAACCAGGGAATCTGGTTCATAGAAGTTAGACTTAAACCAGGATTAGGTATGACTGTACTTGCAACTGCAACAACAGAGGTACTACACTTGAAAAGAATGCGAAACCGATGTCTTGTAACCCTGACCAATCCACGATTAGGTTTCACTTTGAAGTCGGAAATAATGAATACATCTCCTTCTTTTAACTGATGAATAAACGTTGTGATTAAATCATCCTCAACAGTTGCTTGGATCTTGTGGTGCTGAAAAAAAAAAAGAAAAAAATATCTCAGCCTTTATAAATATTATACCATGAGACATTACATGCTAAAAATTATCACATATACAATTTTAAAAAATAGAATTTAGTTAATTAAAAAGTGGGTTTTTGATAGAACACACACACACACATATTCACTTGCTTATCCATCAAGACCATGTGTAAGAGTTTCTGCATATTTTCATTAACAATCCTAGCATCTTCTCAAATGGTCAAGATCTTAGCCTCAATACTCCAAGCTTCCTTCCATGGAGAGATTTTTCCAAGAGCATCAATAGCAAGACTCATCTTATAAATAGTAGAGATGAAAGAATGTAGATGAAAAAATAGAAAGCAAAATGTTGGCAAGAGAAAACTGTGTGGGATCTGAGTCTTATCTCAATGGAAGGGAATGCAAAAGAAGAAAAGCAAGTAAGGAACAAGTGATAGCTTTTGAGAGATCAGCACAATACTCCATCACCTCATCACTACTTATAGCAGAGAAATGAGCAACCCTGTAATGCAAAGCTTGTAGAATACGTTTCTCTTGAAGTCCTTGGATAGATTGATTGATTGATTGACATATGACATTCAATGTGTCCATACCTAATTAAATTACATATACTCATACCTCTATATATAGCTATGTCATATCAACCTATCTATGAATCTATATACATCTATCTATCTATCTATAAACAAACCATACCTATTGTATCATGCTATCTTTGACTATATAATTATAATGTTCCCCATCAGTATGAGTGGCGAGATAGAACACATGATCAAGATTCACCCAAATAAAAATAAAATAAAAGCTACAAACTTTTATCAATCATACCCAAGAGCTCAGCTGAAAATCCAAGAGAGCTGAAAAACAAAGTAAAAACTACACCCAAAAAAAGATAAATTCAAAACCAACCACCACTAATTCAAAATCAACAAATCACTTCTTTTGTCGTGGATAATTTTGTTTTTAACCTGAAACAGAAGTGAAAATAAAAAACGGTATCCCTTTTTCAAATTCTTCGCTTTTAAAGATAGTAGAGCTCCCAATAACAACAGGCTTTGGAGATATTTCAATTCAAGAAATGTTGACATCCTAGTTTGATTCTTATCAGCATAGATTTTAACGACACCATTTTCTTGAGACCAAACAGAAAAAAAAACCTACAAAGGAAAACAAGTATATTGTCCCAAGAGCTCCTGTGTAAAACGGTATAGTCCCTTGCATGCTTCCCACTTGAATCCCTTGTCTCCTTCACTACCTGAACACACTCACAAAGAAACCAAATCACCCAAAATAGCTTGTGAGAAAAATGAAAAAATCGATCACAATTGAACATAATTTATATACAAATAGCTCAGAAGAAAAATTATTTAACTTAACTTTCTTGCAAATTTTCTGACCCTATTTCCATTTTCAGTAGAACCCGGTTGCAAAGTTGCATTCTTAATTGATCTCTTATACATTTTCATCTACCAACAGATTACAGTATAAAAATTAGTAAATTAGAATTCTATTTGAAACAAAAGCAAACAAATGATAGAAAACACGACGATGATCGCAATACTGTTCTTAGGGGTCATTTGATACAGAAAACGTCGATCGAAGAAGGTAACCTTGATGCACAATTTTCCAAGAGAGAGAAAACTCGGATAATCCAAGAAAGGATCCAGAAACACAAACGGCATGAGGATAAAGAAAACTGGGTTGACGATGGTGACAGACGAATCGGGGTCACAACAACCACAGAGAAGATCGAGGCAGGAACGCGAGAGTGGCAAAGAAGGAGAAAGGTAGGGCTGATGTCTCAGTAAAGAAGGAGAAAGTTATGAGGACGATGACTTCTGATGTTTCAACCCGTTGAGCACCGAACAAAGTAATGAAACCAAAATAAACCAATACTAAACATTCCAAGATTTTTATAATGGATAAAATTAATTCAATATTATTGTAATTAAAAGCAAATAAAACCAACAACAATGAAAGCTCATCCTTAAACACTCCTGGTTAAGTATGGAGTGCTGCACATTTTGTTAATTCGTTAAATCTGAACTCTTTATTTATTATATTTTATTTGAATGGTCTGGATTTAAAAACGTAACCTGTTAATCAGGTTAACCATTTTTTTTTATAAATTTTAGATTCTTTTATAAGTTTCAGATATTAGTCTAAAGTCCAAAACAAAAATAAAATATTATATAAATATTAAAAGCAACATATCTGTACAACAAAAGAAATTACTGGCCTTTAAAACTAAAATAAATAATACATGAAAAAAAAGTTGAAAATTTATGTACTAAATTCTGAAAAAACCATATATTAGAATCTTAAAAAAATTAATATTAAATATATATTACGTATATAATATGAAAATTTAAATAAATTTTGTTTTGTGTAAAACAAAATTATAATATTAAATATAAATACAATAATAGAAGCTTTTGTGTTATATAAAAGAATATTTAAAATATATATTATTTTGTATTCTAGCTTTAGTGATTGATGAGACGGTTGACGGTACAACACCCTACCGCCACCACCACGCCACCGCCATTGCCACCCTATGATAATGATACGACGTTTACCTTGCTAAGCAAGCTAACTAAAATTGTATATATATATTTATATTAATTAGATTTATATATTATTATAAAAGAATATTTAAAATTTATGATTTTGTTTTAAAAATATATTATTAGTTTTTTCTTAAAATAAGATTTTCTTTTTTTTTGGTTCAAATACTATGAAAAAAAAATTTACGCTACAATTCAATAAATATTATATAAGATCTTTCAGATAAGCATGAAAAGAGTATGCCAACAAGTTTAAAGTTTAATTTTTTTTAATAAATTAATAAAAAAGTAATACAAATAATTCTTTAAATATAATTGTATTTTAATTTTTCATTTTATTACATACACGTTGAGAATAATTTGAAATAAAAGATAATGGACTTATTGTAACTACGATATATTTTGTGTTTTGACTGCGTTATCATCTAAGAATTATGGCACTTTCATGAAGAGCGGAGTTCTTCTACAAAATCGATTTTGTATTTGGAGTTAGCCAACCAGCAATGGCTTTCATATTTAAATTTCAATTTCAAATGTTATAAATTTTTAAATGAAGCCAATATATATATTTTTTAATAACAATTAAATTTAACCTTAGCTTGAATACATTTAAAAATGTAAATGTAAACCATTTTAGTAACCAACATCTATATCTTTTTGGTCAATTATCATTTTTTCTTGTTTTTAACAACAGAGTAATAATTAATTAATTATTGAACCAGTTCATTTGAAATTGATCAAATAAACGCATATTTTCTTTTGTTGTAATTAAAAAAAATTTCATTAAATATATAAATATGACATTTATATTCATATTAGAATTCAAAACACACTAAGTATCACAAATCAAACAACAATTTAAAGTAGTATGTGAACACATTAAACTAAAAAGCATGCAAATTCTCCACAGCTTCATGATCGCTTTCACATTGGCTGAAAGCATCTTCAACTTCAGGTATAGAATCAACCAGAACATGAATCTGGACAAAATTGAAATCCTCTCAATTATTGATATTTTTAAACACTAATAATTAAACAAATTATAAAAACTATACAGCAGACCTTATGCTCATTCATCTCAGCAGCAGCCTCAAAAACATTAATAACAGAGGCATCATCCCAGACTTGTTGAACAATATACACAGATCGATTCATCTCATAACTCACAGGCCTAGCATCAATCATGAATACAACTTTTTTGTGCAAAACACTTGAAATGAGTTTCAATGGAACAACTTTGCAATAAGATCCCTAAAAAAAACAAAATACTTAACAAATAGCATAATAATAATTTATGTTTTCCCTAGGAATGTCAAAAGAAGCAAACTAACTATATCTATATCTATATACTAATTAAAACCACAATTGGATGACAACCTGATTTAACTCTGGGTGATTATCCAAAAAGCTTGAGCAACTTATCTTTATTATTTGGACAACTTCACGATCTTTAAGAACAAATATATTGTTCTCATTTGCATGAGACACTACAACCTTCAAGCAGAACCTTGAAAATTATGAGAAAACAAGGAAAATTTGAGTTAACATTGAAATAATAATTAGTTACCAAAACAAAGTAAAATTAAAGAACAAAACACCTTGGGACAGCATCAATACATTGAAGCTGACCTAGATCACATGATAAAATATTTTTATTAGTTGACACAAGAGAACCATATAAACAAGTTGAGAACCACCACTTATGATTCTTCAAAACAGATGATATAGTTCCCAGAATAAAAACGAAACCACCCTGCCAGCAAAGAAAAAATGATTACAGCATTTCAAATTTCAAATAATTTACAAAACTATCATTTACTAACTTTTCAGGGTATGATATAATAAGAATAACAAAAACGAATGATCTAAGAGATTTTATTGCAAATGAGGAAAAAAAATATACATTCTCAGCATCAGAATAGCAGCGATTGGGTGAAATAAGATTAGTAATAATATCTTCAATAGTTTCTAATTGAATAGAATTATCACACACTACTTGAGTCTTGTAATCTTCGCCAGTTGCATACTGCAAGTAGGTGTCATAGATTGGTGGAAAAATGGGACCATAAAGCATTGCCTGGGATAATTTGGTTAGAATAAGTATCGAATGCATTGATTGAGAAAAAAATTTGCATGAACATGTTGTAACATAGGGTGAGGAATCATACATTGATATAATCATCGGTTGCAGCTGGTTCTGGATTATGACTAGACATTTACAATTTTAAAGCACCCGGAGTAATCTGGATCAACTGCAGAATGAATTTCAACCTTGAAAACTTTTTTCTCTCCAACAACATCATCAAATATTTGTGGAGAATATGATCGACAGACTTTGGGAGTTTAATATAAAAGAATCAATAAACTTGAACATAAAAAAATAAAGATCAAATTAGGTTCGCTATGAAAGAGTTCATACTGCAAGCACACTAGGATCAACAGGAAATTCTTCTTCTATCCTGAGAAATGCTTCAGAACAGGTTTTTTCAAATAATTTTGTTGCCGCATTATCAAGCAGAACAAACAAAACAGCACACCCACCATGTTGAATCTTTACCCGAATCCCATATCTAACACAATTAACAACCAAGAATGATAACTAAATCTAAGAAATCTGCTTAACAATACATAGAGTGGCGCATAACAAAGAACTAACAAAAATCCAAAAGATTATTAATTAATCTATTCCATAATAAAGTTACATATGAAGCTCACTTGACCATAACATGTTCAACACATGAACCACAAGCATCACAAAGGTAGAGATCTTCATGCTCAACAACGGCATGACCACATACACATGAGTAGTTCCACTAATCTAGTTCATCCATAACTTCCTTAATTATCCCAATAACAAAGTAATGAGAATCCTATAAAATTTTAAAAACAATGATATACTATACAATAATGATTAACAAACTAGATTACGAAACCCAACACACATGTTTAAGAAATTCAAGTTTAAGTATTAAATGAAGAGTTTGCCAATCTAAAATGGTACCCCATTATCTGCATGAAGATCTTGAATATTACTGATCTCTTTAGGATTGAAATAATCACCATCAACTTTAGAAACTAAGTATCCAAGGTCATTGGTCACAAGTCTTGAGAATCCATAACTGGCTATACTAAATCTACACACAAGATACAATAACTAATCTTCATAACACAAAACATATACATGAATACCAACAAAATAAACATAGCAGGTTGTAGGTTTTCAATATTTTTATCACAACTAACCTGCTTAGAAACTCAACAGACTCAGGAATATCAGAATTAATGAATAACCTAGAGACAATTTTCATATTCTGTAGGATTACCTCCCCTGCATGCAAGAATCCTATTCTATTAGCCTCAAATCATATTTAAATTAAAAGGTCAAAAAATAGAAAAGTAAATATTAGAGTAAAAATTTGCTGAATATGCCTGAAACTAACCTTCAATTGCTTTGATTTTAAAAGACTCAAGGACAATCAGCCGAGATATTGGATATTTTTGTAACTTATCATATTCTAACAAATCACAAGCATTTCCAAACACATTGCATTGTACCTTTTTGCTGAACAGATAAGTTTCAAAAGATCAAAAGTATCTAACTATACATTTATTCTTATAAACAAAAGACTGGAACAAAAAAAATAGAATTAATAGAAGATAACTACTGATATGGGAGAAAGTCAAAGAGATATTACCCATCAGTAAAACCTTCTAGCACCACTGCTTTGATCAGCTTCCTATATGATGCTACATATCTTTCTTTTCGAACACCAGTAATGATTCCAACAAAGTCTAATAATTAGATTGAAACATATACAAATTTGAATCAAAAACCATACTTTTTAAAATATAATACTATGATTCTTAAAGGGAAGAGCAAGAAACTTGTATGAACCAATGAGAAAATTGTCGTCCTTTGTCATTTGATCAATTTCATCTATTGATGTAAAACACAAACCCGAATGAGGTATCCTTGGAGATACCACAGAAACAACAGAGGTCTTGTATTGGAACAAAAGTCTGAATCGATGTTTCATCATTCTGTTCAAACCAGTGTTTGGTACAATTGTAAAATGGGTCATCAAGTACATATCCCCTTCATTTAGAGACACCGCAAAATTTGATATAAGCTGATCTCTAATCATTGCTTGGATTTTGTGTAACTACAGTTGAAAAAAATGCTTCATATTTTAAATTTATTAACTTATTTAAGTATCCAAACAGCATAAAAACACTTGATTAAAAAAAATAAAACAACAAAAACATATCACTTTCCAGTTAAAAAAATTCCCTTCTGCATATTTAAAAAAAAAGTTGCAGCAACTTAAGAAAATGCTAACATAAAATAAAACTGACCTTCTCATCCATTAAGACCATATGCAACAGATTTTGAGAAGGATCCAAAGCATGATTCTTGTGGTACCATAACTTCAGAACTTTAACATGTACTTTCCATGATTCTCTCTACGGAGTGATTTTCTCCACCAGATCAACACGGTTATTCATTCCCAACATATATAGGATAAGAACACCGAAAGGAGAAAATATAGAGAGAAAAATTCAGAACTAAGATGAGAAGATAAAGAGATGAATTGGAGTTATAAACTCCCGAAGTTAACAAACACTAAAGCTTACAATATAAGCTTCACATATAGGACAGAGATAGACTAATAGGCATATATAGATTGATATGGCTACACAAATCATTTAGGAAGATATCACAAGTAACCAAATACTCATGGGAAAAGAGCAAAAACAATATGGGAATAGGCCTCTTATAAATTACCAAATACCTGCCATATATAGTTGATTTGACAATTCACAATAAAGCAAAAATAGAATTTTATCAGTCAACTATACCTAACACTACAGTTAACTTCAATTCAATAGCACAAAGAAAATTATACAATTTATAATGAGCAAACCCCCCAACAAGAAAATAATTTCACAGAAACACCAAGAGTACAAACATAGGAGAGAACCATTGATTTACAAAAATAAGTAACAATCACTATGATTAAATCAGAAACCAAACAACTCAAAATTAAAGGATGGATCCAGAAAACAGTAACAATTAACACAAAAATAAAATTGAAACTGGAGAAGGAATCGACAAAGAGATTGAAAAGGAGGAGAATAGAACCATAGCCCACATATACCTCTTGAACGGCGGTGGCAACGTCTGCTATCCAAAATGGAGAAATCGAGATGGAGAATGAGGTATGATCGACAAAGAAAGACAGAGCAACCTTGGGGAGAAGGAACAGACACAACGAAGAGAACAAGACCCTCATGATGGGATCGAATGAAATCGCAAAGATACCCATAGGTTCTGTGCCTGTGGCCAAAACCAAGGAGAGAAGCTGAAACCTCAGTTGAGGATGGGGGTGCAGACATGGTGCGACGGATGGAGATTGGGTTAGGGATGAAGAAGATGGGGTGAGGTCGAAACGTCTTTAGGGATCCCAATGAACTGAAACTGATGAATTTGGTAAAACAAAATTAGAATAACTCACAATATCTGACTTTAATTACGTTTATGGTTGAATTGAGATGATTATATTAATAAAAACAAAATTCTGCAACCAAGTGTTTTTAGACTCATATAAAAAATATCAATAATTTTAGATATTTAATTTTTTAATTTTATGCAAATTCAATGTATTAAAAAAACAATTTGAATTGATTTTTTAAGAAATAAAAATCTAGTTCATCTGTTAAAAGAGATACATTTTAACTAAAAAAATCAATTGAGATCTGGATAAATTAACCAAATTATGTAAAGAGATGCCAAGGAAAAATTAATATATGACATTATAAAAAAGTTACTACTAATAATATATTTATTACTTAAATATATATGTTAGAAATAACAAAAATAAAATAAAATTGTATGGATAGAGTCTAATTTAGATTAAAATTAATTTTTTTATGACAGATTAAAATAAAATTTGCATTGGTATTATCTGACTATTCTTTGTAAAAAAAGATAAATAATTATTTTTTTATTAATAAAATCATGATATTTTATTTTTATTGATATATTAACAATATAGTTTCTTTCAATTTATTTGGAAAAAACAATATTAGATTTAAAAAAATAAATAATCAAGTTTTTTAATAAATTTTAATACTTTCAAAACTACATAGTCAAGTAACTTTTTGATATCTGATAAAATAACTGGATTTAAAAAATAGCTTTTTAAACAAAAAAAAGGGAATCAAAATAAAATATGAAAATATGAAGCATCAATTTTATCCACTAAAAAAGAGGGTATCTTTAAAATGAGCACAACAATTATGTGCTTATAGAATATGCCATATTTATATAGACCATTAGATTATATTACATAAAAATCAAAGGTTAATATAAAAGAAGAACATTGATAGACTCTAATAAATACATAACATTTTAGTGCATAATTAGCTACTTTAAATGCGAATACTCTAATACAAAATCTTTTCTAATACAAAGAATTTGTATCACATTTAAGGGTGAAATAATATTAAACTCGTCTAAAATTATTTTGAACCAAAATAAAATATTTAAAATAGTAGACATCAAATTAAAATTTGTCCTAAATATTAAAACAAAAATAATAATAAAAAATAGAAGACAGAAGGCACCAAGAAAAATTAATACATAAAACCTGGATGATTATTTTAAAATAATTATGATTATTGATATTTTTTCTTAACGGGTAATTATTAAATTATTTATGAATAAATTTTTACGTGTTTAACTATTAAAAATTAAATTAGAAATGTATATTATAACTTGTATTTTCTTATTTCTTACAAATTATTATATAAATAGGTGCCAAGGAAAATTGATATATCACATTATAAAAAAGTTACTACTAATAATATATATTACTTAAATATATATCTTAGAAATAACAAAAATCAAATAAGTTTGTATGGACAAAGTCTAATCCAGATTAAAATAATTTTTTTTTATGACATTAAAATCAAATTTGCATTGGTATCATGTGACTTTTCTTTCTATAAAAAACAAATAATTATTTTTTTATTAATAATTATTTTCATTTAATAGAATCTAATGATTCATAAAAAATGGTGCATCTACTGCACACAAAATAGTTGAGACGATTTTAGATATACCCTAAAGAAAATGTCCCTCTCTAAAGAAAACATAGACCGAAACAAAACTATAAATTGCACAAATAAGATTGCAAGGTATAACAAGAAACTACATTATATCTTATCAAAAATTTCTGTAAATACAATATTTTCAATCCTGATAGGATCAACTAAGCCTTCATCACAAAGTAAAATCTTAAGATCATTTCTATTCCTAACTCAGGAAAGAGCTACATAAAGTTGACCGTGACAAAACACAGGATGACGCAAGAACAAACCAACAGTTGATAATGTCTGACCCTGGCTTTTGTTTATTGTCATCGCAAACGACAGAGAAACCGGAAATTGACGGTGTTGGAATTTAAACGGTATAACCGTATCACTGGGAATCATATTCATTCTGGTGATAAAAACTTTATCCCCAACATTACTACCAGAAACAATATCCGCGCCGATCACATTTCTCCCTAGATCTCGCATAACAAGTCGAGTCCCATTACACAAACCCCCAGCTGGATCAATATTCCTCAACAAAATAATAGGCACGCCTATTTTCAACTTCAATGAATGATTAGGTAGACCAGAACATCTAATCTGATTCAAGAATTCAACATTTATCCAATCAACATCAACATCAGAATAGACATCACTACCACATATCGAATCAGCACTGAGATAATTTTTCTCCTTATCGGGCAACAAGTCAACTATATAATTGTTTATCTCTTCAACATTGTCGACAGTCGGAACCAGAATTGCCCTATCTTGGAAGAAACTTGGATCACGAAAATTCTGAATCAGATAGATTGTATTTACAATATCTTCCACTGGATTTTCCAAGATAGGAATGATTAGATCAGAAGGAATATCAACAAAAAGTTTATCATTGACCACTATTCCACATCGACCTTCACCGATTTGAAGTATCCAATCTGAAAATGACCTTAACTCCTGAGGAGTTGATTGTTCCAATCCTATTGTTAACCTCATATTTTTCGTCAAACGTAAAACTTCGCAATATTTCCAGAGGACAGAAGAATTTATCGAAGCCATGACAATCTCAGCACGAGAACCTTTCAGAATAACTGGCAAGACCTGCCTGAAATCACCACCGAACGACCACCTTTCCACCAAAAGGTAAATCTTTATTCCTATCAGAGACCGAAACCATCATATCACGTAACGTCCTATCGAGTGCTTCAAATGCTAATTTGTTAGTCATCGGTGCCTCATCCCAAATAATCAAATCGGCCAATCGGACTACCTCAACTTTTGCACTATCTTTCTTAATCCGACAAATAGTATCTTCAGTCAGTTCAACAGGAATATTGAACATAAAATGCGCCGTCTTACCACCAGGTAACAACAGAGAAGCAATACTACTAGAAGCAACGTTTATAACAATCTTTTTCTCAGATCACAATCTAGCCGACAAAACTCTGTACAAAAAAGTTTTTCCAGTGCCACCAAACCCGTACACAAAAAAGAATCCATGCCTCTTATTCGAAACGCAATCAATAATTTTATCGTAGACCACCCTCTGTTCTTCATTTAACTTTAAGACATTTGCATCATGCTCACGAGTCAAAGAAACAGTATCATACTGCAACTCACGCAACAACAGCAAGTTGCTAAATTGAAAGACTAAAGAGTTATTAGGAACCGGCATGCCAGCATAATTTCTCAACGATTTTTTATTATTCTGCAATAGTTTCTCAATCTCCAACAAACAAAATGTTTGCAACTCATCCTAACTCATCATTAGATCTATGTTTAACGATAATTAATAAATATTAGCACCATAATATCATTTCTGCACTGTCTGTGTGCATGTGTGCCTGCTTGTCATATAATAAATTCATCATGAACAAAATTCTTACCGGAATATTGCAGCTCATGCCTTTTGCGATAAAGAATATCATCAGACAAATAAGCCCAAGTTTGTTCCCAAACTGACAGAGGCCTTCCCATGGAACCAGATAGCAACAACATCACAAAAGCCTCTTTAGCTGTGCAGCGGATGCTACCTCAGCGACTTTCTTAATAGCAGAAACATACTCCTTATCATCTATCAAGAATCCCATGGCAGAACATGCCTCCTGAAATGTATCATAAGTAACACCATTCACAGTTCTTATACTTCAAAAACTGGTACAACCTCTCTGCACATTCAAAAGCATCCGCATATAGAAAAGTTCACCAGATGAGGAATGAGCGAAACTCAATTTTCCAATTGAGAATCCCCTCTGTCTCGGCTTCCGCTCCCTAAATTTGAACAATAGACAAATTTGCCTGGATATTCAGCATATGTTAAAGACCGCCCATCCGGAAACCACATGTTGGCCATCTTCCAACCCGTAAACATCGTCAGCAAATCTTTATTGTGCAAATAAACCTGAGTAGTGATATCAGCATCATCGAATACGACATGTTGCTGGTTCGACAAGTGAAAAGTCAACCTCTGTACTGACGGCCATCTATGATGAATATCATAAGCAAAAATTCTCCACATGGATTCAGACAGTGATAAATAACGACAATCATAATACTGCTTGATCTCATCAACCACCTGAGAAGATTCACCAACATGATATGTTTCTCCAACAGTTGTAGTCACCCGATCTGGACCCTTATTGATATACTTAAAAAGATATTTGATAAAGTTTGACTTGTTACAGAACTCAAGATTTATGTGAGCTTGATATTTCATTAACAACAGTGGATTATAGGGCACAACAAATCTGTTGTCAATATCAACATCGTTGATCTTCACTGTCACACCCATATTACGACGTCTATATATCGGATAGCCATCTTCATCAAAGCTCGTTTGGTCAACGAATCTTTTCGGATAAAACTTTGAGCACTTACCATCTTTCATGCAAGGAAAACTCGGTCTAAGTCGACCGCAGGGACCATGGATCATATACTTGGTGACAACATTATAAAGAGCTGGAAATTTGAGGGGATTGGGTAGCTTGGCACAGATGAATTCATCAACAATTTCAACACTTTGTAAGTTGTTTCCCCGTTAAGCTATAGTAACATGTGTGCATGTGATAGACCTCTTTTTTGGAACTCAATAGTATACATACCTAAAAAATACAAAAACATCATTAAGAAGCCAGACAACTACATGTCTGAAGACAACAGACAGAAATTGAAATGCCAAGCGAGAAATAACATACATGCACTAAGTGGACCAAAAAACACACCTTCCTTGAAATCGCTTAGTGATGAGCGGATAATTTGTATACTTTTTGGCATTGTTTTTAGTATGTTTTTTATATGATATAGTTAGTTTTTGGTATATTTTTATTAGTTTTTAGTTAAAATTCACTTTTCTGGACTTTACTATGAGTTTGTGTGTTTTTCTGTGATTTCAGGTATTTTCTGGCTGAAATTGAGGGACCTGAGCAAAAATCTGATTCTGAGACCAAAAAGGACTGCAGATGCTGTTGGATTCTGACCTCCCTGCACTCGAAGTGGATTTTCTGGAGCTACAGAAGCCCAATTGGCGCGCTCTCAACGGCGTTGGAAAGTAGACATCCTGGGCTTTCCAGCAATATATGATAGTCCATACTTTGCCCAAGATTTGATGGCCCAAACCGGCGTTCAAAGTCACCTCAAGAAATCCCAGCGTTAAACACTGGAACTGGCACCCAAATGGGAGTTAAACGCCCAAACTGGCACTAAAGCTGGCGTTTAACTCCAAGAAGAGTCTCTGCACGAAAAATGCTTCAATGCTCAGCCCAAGCACACACCAAGTGGGCCCGGAAGAGGATTTTTATGTCATTTACTCATTTCTGTACACCCTAGGCTACTAGTTTTCTATAAGTAGGACCTTTTACTATTGTATGGAAATCTTTTGATCACTTTAGATCTTAAGAAGACTTTGGTAGCTATCTTCATTTGGTATGCTATCTTAGATCATTGGGAGGCTGGCCATTCGGCCATGCCTAGACCTTATGCTTGTGTATTTTCAACGGTGGAGTTTCTACACACCATAGATTAAGGTGTGGAGCTCTGCTGTACCTCGAGTATTAATGCAATTACTATTGTTCTTCCATTCAATTCCGCTTGTTCTTTATCCAAGATATCACTTGTTCTTCAACTTGATGAAGGTGATGATTGACGCCCATCACCATTCTCACCCATGAACAAAGTGACTGACAACCACTCTTGTTCTACAAGCAATCAAGGCTCTAGTGAATATCTCTTGGATTCCTGATTGCACGATGCATGGTTGATCGCCTGACAACCGAGTGCTCGCCTGACAAACGAGCCAACCATTCCGTGAGATCAGAGTCTTCGTGGTATAGGCGAGAACTGATGGCGGCATTCAAGAGAATCCGGAAGGTCTAACCTTGTCTGTGGTATTCTGAGTAGGATTCAATGACTGAATGACTGTGACGTGCTTCAAACTCCTGAGGGCGGGGCGTTAGTGACAGACGCAAAAGAATCACTGGATTCTATTCCGGCCTGATTGAGAATCGACAGATGAATTCCGCTATGCTGTGACAGAGCATATGCAAATCGCTTTCACTGAGAGGATGGGAGGTAGCCACTGACAACGGTGAAACCCTTGCTTAAGCTTGCCATGGAAAGGAGTAAGAAGGATTGGATGAAGACAGTAGGAAAGCAGAGAGACGGAAGGGAAGGCATCTTCATGCGCTTATCTGAAGTTCCTACCAATGAATTACATAAGTATCTCTATCTTTATCTTATTGTTATTTTCGTTCATCACCATTACTATTTGAGTTTGCCTGACTAAGATTTACAAGATGACCATAGCTTGCTTCAATACTAACAATCTCCGTGGGATCGACCCTTACTCACGTAAGGTTTATTACTTGGACGACCCAGTGCACTTGCTGGTTAGTTGTGCGAAGTTGTGTA
The DNA here is from genome assembly GCF_003086295.3 of Arachis hypogaea. Lineage (NCBI taxonomy): Eukaryota > Viridiplantae > Streptophyta > Magnoliopsida > Fabales > Fabaceae > Arachis > Arachis hypogaea. The sequence continues at coordinate 66,702,859 of NC_092037.1, forward strand.
ATGCCATGGTATTGAGCTACCAAGTTTTTGGGGTTCATGACCGGGGATTATGAGAGTTGTGAAAAAGTATTGTTCACAATTTTGCGCACCAAGTTTTTGGCGCCGTTGCCGGGGATTGTTCAAGTTTTGAGCAAGCTTTTGATCCGGTAACATCAGTGCCAAAAGCCGGCAACAGCACCAAGTTTTTGGCGCCGTTGCCGGGGATTGTTCAAGTTTTGAGCAAGCTTTTGGTAACATCAGTGCCAAGATCCGGCAACAACATCAAGTTTTTGGTGTTATTGCCCGGGATTGTTCAGGCTGGACAACTGACGGTTCATCTTGTTGCTTAGATTAGGTATTTATTTTTTTTTCGAAATTCTTGAAGATGAATTCTAGAGTTTCATGATGATTTGTTGAAATCTGGCTGGCTGAGAAGCCATGTCTAATCTCATTGGACCGAGGTTTCAACTTATCATCACAAGAGCTTGTTGATGTCTTATCAATCTTGCTTTTGGAGCAGTGATCTGCTAAGGCTTGGCTGACCTTTGGTCATGTCTAGTGTTTTGGACCGAAGCTTTCTTTGAGAGCTTGGCTGGCTGTGAAGCCATGTCTAATTCCTGGACCGGAGTCTTAGACTAGCATAGCACTGATTCCTGGAATTCTCATTAAGAATTTTGATACATTTTTCCACTTAATTTTCGAAAAACACAAAAAAAAAAAAATTTTACAAAATCATAAAATCCAAAAATATTTCTTGTTTGAGTCTAGTCTCATCATAAGTTTGGTGTCAATTGCATGCATTCATATGTCTTATTGATCTTCAAGATGTTCTTGATGATTTGCTTGATCTGATCTTTGAATTCTATTGACTTGAGTATCTAGTGTGTCTCATTTGCATTTTCATTTTGTTAGTGTCAGTAGTATACAAACTGCTAAGTTTGGTGTCTTGCATGCATTGTTAATTGATTCTAGTTGCATTTTGATTTTTTTTCTTATTATTAAAAATCCAAAAAAAATTTTAATTTGTGTCTTTTCAAGTCAATAATACAGAGAATTGAAGATTCAGAACATACAGCAGAGGAATTGCACAGAAAAAGCTGGGCGTTCAAAACGCCCAGTGAAGAAGGACAGACTGGCGTTTAAACGCCAGCCAGGGTACCTGGTTGGGCGTTTAACGCCCAAAAGGGTAGCATTTTGGGCGTTAAACGCCAGAATGGATACCATTCTGGGCGTTTAACGCCAGGATGGCTAGAAGGGAAGATTTTGTTTTCAAATCAAATTTTTTCTAAGTTTTCAAAATCTTTTCAAAATCAAATCTTTTTCAAATCAATTTTTTCAATCAAATCTTTTTCAAAATCAATTTCTTTCCATTTTTAAAGATACTTACTAACAATTAATGATTTGATTCAACATTTCAAGTATGTTGCCTTTTCTGTTGAGAAAGGTTTAATGTTTGAATCATATCTTTTCTTGTTAGTCAAGTTTTTAATTTTCAAATCAAATCTTTTTTAAAATGTTTTTCAAATCATATCTTCTCAATCACTTTTTTTGAAATCAATCATATCTTCTTAACCACATCTTTTTCAAAATAGTTTTCAATCAAATCTTTTTGATTTCTGATTTCAAAATCTTTTTCAAAAATCACTTGATTTCTTTTCCACTTTCATTTTCGAAAATTAAGTAATGTTTTTCAAAAATGCTTTCAAAATTTTCACTTAATTTTCGAAAATTACTTCCCTCCTTCTCACATCCTTCTATTTATGGACTAACACTATCCCTTAATGCAAAATTCGAACTCCATCTTCTTTGATAAGTTCGAATTTTCCACTTCTGTCTTCTACTCTTCTTTTCCTCTGACACTTCAAGGAATCTCTATACTGTGACATAGAGGATTCCACATTTTCTTGTTTCCTTCTCTTTCTTATGAGCAGGAGCAAAGACAAAGGCATTCTTGTTGAGGCTGATCCTGAACCTGAAAGGACCTTGAAGAGAAAGCTAAGAGAAGCCAAAGCACAACTCTCTTTAGAGAACCTGAACGAATTCTTCAAGGAAGAAGAACTCATGGCAGCCGAAGACAACAACAATGCCAACAATGCAAGGAAGGTGCTTGGTGACTTTACTGCACCTACTCCCGATTTCTATGGGAGAAGCATCTCTATCCCTGCCATTGGAGCAAACAACTTTGAGCTTAAGCCTCAATTGGTTTCTCTAATGCAACAGAATTGCAAGTTCCATGGACTTCCATTGGAAGATCCTCATCAGTTTTTAGCTGAGTTCTTGCAAATCTGTGACACAGTCAAGACTAATGGGGTTGACCCTGAGGTCTACAGACTGATGCTATTCCCTTTTGCTGTAAGAGACAGAGCTAGAACATGGTTGGATTCTCAACCTAAAGAAAGCCTGGACTCTTGGGAAAAGCTAGTCAATGCCTTATTGGCAAAGTTCTTTCCACCTCAAAAATTGAGTAAGCTTAGAGTGGAAGTCCAAACCTTCAGACAGAAGGAAGGAGAATCCCTCTATGAAGCTTGGGAAAGATACAAACAATTGATCAGAAAGTGTCCCACTGATATGCTTTCTGAATGGAGCATCATAGGTATTTTCTATGATGGTCTCTCTGAACTGTCCAAGATGTCTTTGGATAGCTCTTCTGGAGGATCTCTTCATCTGAAGAAGACGCCTACTGAAGCACAAGAACTGATTGAAATGGTTGCAAATAACCAATTCATGTACACTTCTGAAAGAGATCCTGTGAACAATGGGACTAGTCAGAAGAAAGGAGTTCTTGAGATTGATACTCTGAATGCCATATTGGCTCAGAACAAAATATTGACTCAACAAGTCAATATAATTTCTCAAAGTCTGTCTGGAATGCAAAATGCACCAAGCAGTACTAAGGAAGCTTCATCTGAGGAAGAAGCTTATGATCCTGAGAACCCTTCAATAGAAGAGGTGAATTACATGGGAGAACCCTATGGAAACACCTACAATACTTCATGGAGGAATCATCCAAACCTTTCATGGAAGGATCAACAGAGACCTCAACAAGGTTTCAATAACAATAATGGTGGAAGAAACAGGTTTAGCAATAGCAAGCCTTTTCCATCATCTTCTCAGCAACAGACAGAGAGTTCTAAGCAGAATAATTCTGACTTGGCAACTATGGTCTCTGATCTAATCAAAACCACTCAAAGTTTTATGACTGAAACTAGATCTTCCATTAGGAATTTGGAAGGACAAGTGGGTCAGCTGAGCAAGAAAATTACTGAACTTCCTCCAAGCACTCTCCCAAGCAATACTGAAGAAAATCCAAAAGGAGAGTGCAAGGCCATCAATATGGCCGAATTCTGGGAGGAAGGAGAGGCAGTGAACGCCACTGAGGAAGGCCTCACTGGACGCCCACTGACCTCCAATGAGTTCCTCAATGAGAAACCATGGGAATCTGAGACTCAAGATGAGACCATATTTAATGGAGAGTCCTGGGAAGTTTTCTATACCTTGTACCATAGGCACCATGACCTTCAAGAAGGCCTTGTGTGACTTAGGGTCAAGTGTAAACCTCATGCCCTTCTCTGTAATGGAGAAGTTAGGAATCTTAGAGGTGCAAGCTGCAAAAATCTCACTAGAGATGGCAGACAACTCAAGAAAACAAGCCTATGGACTTGTAGAGGATGTTCTTGTTAAAGTTGAAGACCATTACATCCCTACTGATTTCATAGTCCTAGAGACTGGGAAGTGCATGGATGAATCCATCATCCTTGGCAGACCCTTCCTGGCCACAGCAAAGGCTGTGATTGATGTTGATAGAGGAGAGTTGATCATTCAAGTGAATGAAGAATCCTTGGTGTTTAAGGCCCAAGGATATCCCTCTGTCATCATGGAGAGGAAGCATAAAAAGCTTCTCTCAAAACAGAGCCAAACAGAGCCCCCACAGTCAAACTCTAAGTTTGGTGTTGGGAGCCCACAACCAAACTCTAAGTTTGGTGTTGAACCCCCACATTCAAACTCTAAGTTTGGTGTTGGGAGGTTCCAACACGGTTCTGAGCATTTCTGAGGCTCCATGAGAGTCCTCTGTCAAGCTAGTGACACTAAAGAAGCGCTTGTTGGGAGGCAACCCAATATTTTATAATTAATTATTTTCTTTTGTTATTTTATCTTTTTTGTAGGTTGATGATCATAAGAAGTCACAAAAATAATGAAAAAAGCAAAAACAGAATGAAAAACAGGAAGAAAAACAGCACACCCTGGAGGAAGATGCTGCTGGCGTTCAAACGCCAGTAAGCCTAGCAGTTGGGCGTTTAACGCCCAGTCTGGCACCATTCTGGGCGTTTAACGCCAGAAAGGGGCACCAGACTGGCGTTAAACGCCAGGAAAGGGCAAGAACCTGGCGTTAAACGCCAGGAATGGGCACCAGCCCGGCGTTTAACGCCAGAAATGGCTCAAAACGTGGATTTTGATGCCATTTGGTGCAGGGATGCCTTTTCCTTGACACCACAGGATCTGTGGACCCCACAGGACCCTACCATCACTCTCTCTCTTCTTCCCCCATTCACCAATCACCTCAACACCTCTTCCCCAAAAACCCCTCACCTATCAAATCCCATCTTTCTCTTCACCACTCACATCCATCCTTCATAAATCCCCACCAACCTCACCCTTCAAATTCAAACCACTTTCCCTCCCAAACCCACCCATAATGGCCGAACCATTACACCCCTCTCTCCTATATATATACCCTTCTTCAACCCTTCATTTTCACACAACCTAAACACCACTTCTCACCCTCTTTGGCCGAACACACCACCATCTCCCTCTTCCTCATTTCTTCTTCTTCTACTTTCCTCTTTCTTCTTTTGCTCGAGGACGAGCAAACATTTTAAGTTTGGTGTGGTAAAAGCGTTGCTTTTTCGTTTTTCCATAACCATTATGGCATCCAAGGCTGGAGAAACCTCTAGAAAGAGGAAAGGGAAGGCAAAGGCTTCCACCTCCGAGTCATGGGAGATGGATAGATTCCTCTCAAGGGTGCATCAAGACCACTTCTATGAAGTTGTGGCCTTGAAAAAGGTGATCCCCGAGGTCCCTTTTTCACTCAAAAAGGGTGAATATCCGGAGATCCGACATGAGATCCGAAGAAGAGGTTGGGAAGTTCTTACCAACCCCATTCAACAAGTCGGAATCTTGATGGTTCAAGAGTTCTATGCAAATGCATGGATCACCAAGAACCATGACCAAAGTGTGAACCCGAATCCAAAGAATTATCTTACTATGGTTCGGGGGAAATACTTGGATTTTAGTCCGGAGAGTGTGAGGGTGGCGTTCAACTTGCCTATGATGCAAGGAGATGAACATCCTTACACAAGAAGGGTCAACTTTGATCAAAGGTTGGACCAAGTCCTCACAGTCATATGTGAAGAGGGCGCACAATGGAAGCAAGATTCAAGGGGAAAGCCGGTCCAATTGAGAAGGCATGACCTCAAGCCCGTGGCTAGAGGATGGTTAGAGTTCATACAACGCTCAATCATTCCCACTAGCAACCGGTCCGAAGTTACCATAGATCGGGTTATCATGATCCATAGCATCATGATTGGAGAAGAAATAGAGGTTCATGAGGTTATAGCCCAAGAACTCTATAAGGTGGCGGACAAGTCCTCTACCTTGGCAAGGTTAGCCTTCCCTCATCTCATTTGTCACCTCTGTTATTCAGTTGGAGTTGACATAGAGGGAGACACCCCCATTGAGGAGGACAAGCCCATCACTAAGAAGAGGATGGAGCACACAAGAGATCCCACTCATCATGAAATCCCTGAGATTCCTCAAGGGATGCACTTTCCTCCACAAAACTATTGGGAGCAACTAAACACCTCCCTAGGAGAATTGAGTTCCAACATGGGACAACTAAGGGTGGAGCACCAAGAACACTCCATCATCCTTCATGAGATTAGAGAAGATCAAAGAATCATGAGGGAGGAGCAACAAAGACAAGGAAGAGACATTGAGGAGCTCAAGCACTCCATAGGATCTTCAAGAGCAAGGAAGAGCCGCCATCACTAAGGTGGACCCGTTCCTTGATTTCCTTGTTATTTATTCTTCTGTTTTTCGAATTTTATGCTTATGTTTATCCATGTTTGTGTCTTGTGATCATTAGTGTCTTAGTGTCTATGCCTTAAAGTTATGAATGTCCTATGAATCCATCACCTTTCTTGAATAAAAATGTGCTTAATTGAAAAAGAAAAAGAAGTGCATGAATTTTGAATTTTATAACAGTTTAATTATTTTGATGTGGTGGCAATAATTTTGTTCTCTGAATGTATGCTTAAACAGTGCATATGTATCTTGAATTTGTGGTTCATGAATGTTGGCTCTTGAAAGAATGATGAAAAAGGAGACATGTTACTGAGGATCTGAAAAATCATAAAAGTGATTCTTGAAGCAAGAAAAAGCTATTCAAAAAAAAAGAGAGAAAAATCGAAAAAAAAAGAAAAAAAGAGAAAGAAAACGAAAAAAAATAGAGAAATAAGAGTTGTGATCCAAGGAAAATAAGAGTGTGCTTAAGAACCCTGGACACCTCTAATTGGGGACTTTAGCAAAGCTAAGTCACAATCTGAAAAGGTTCACCCAATTATGTGTCTGTGGCATGTATGTATCCGGTGGTAATACTGGAAGACAGAGTGCTTTGGGCCACAGCCAAGACTCAATAAGTAGCTATGTTCAAGAATCATCATACTTTACTAGGAGAATCATTAACACTATCTGGATTCTGAGTTCCTAAAGAAGCCAATCATTCTGAATTTCAAAGGAGAGAGTGAGATGCCAAAACTGTTCAGAGGCAAAAAGTTAAAAGCCCCGCTCATCTAATTAATACTGATCTTCATAGATGTTTTTGGAATTCATTGCATATTCTCTTCTTTTTATCTTATTTGATTTTCAGTTGCTTGGGGACAAGCAACAATTTAAGTTTGGTGTTGTGATGAGCGGATAATTTGTATACTTTTTGGCATTGTTTTTAGTATGTTTTTGATATGATATAGTTAGTTTTTGGTATATTTTTATTAGTTTTTAGTTAAAATTCACTTTTCTGGACTTTACTATGAGTTTGTGTGTTTTTCTGTGATTTCAGGTATTTTCTGGCTGAAATTGAGGGACCTGAGCAAAAATCTGATTCTGAGACCAAAAAGGACTGCAGATGCTGTTGGATTCTGACCTCTCTGCACTCGAAGTGGATTTTCTGGAGCTACAGAAGCCCAATTGGCGCGCTCTCAACGGCGTTGGAAAGTAGACATCCTGGGCTTTCCAGCAATATATGATAGTCCATACTTTGCCCAAGATTTGATGGCCCAAACTGGCGTTCAAAGTCACCTCAAGAAATCCCAGCGTTAAACGCTGGAACTGGCACCCAAATGGGAGTTAAACGCCCAAACTGGCACTAAAGCTGGCGTTTAACTCCAAGAAGAGTCTCTGCACGAAAAATGCTTCAATGCTCAGCCCAAGCACACACCAAGTGGGCCCGGAAGAGGATTTTTATGTCATTTACTCATTTCTGTACACCCTAGGCTACTAGTTTTCTATAAGTAGGACCTTTTACTATTGTATGGAAATCTTTTGATCACTTTAGATCTTAAGAAGACTTTGGTAGCTATCTTCATTTGGTATGCTATCTTAGATCATTGGGAGGCTGGCCATTCGGCCATGCCTAGACCTTATGCTTGTGTATTTTCAACGGTGGAGTTTCTACACACCATAGATTAAGGTGTGGAGCTCTGCTGTACCTCGAGTATTAATGCAATTACTATTGTTCTTCCATTCAATTCCGCTTGTTCTTTATCCAAGATATCACTTGTTCTTCAACTTGATGAAGGTGATGATTGACGCCCATCACCATTCTCACCCATGAACAAAGTGACTGACAACCACTCTTGTTCTACAAGCAATCAAGGCTCTAGTGAATATCTCTTGGATTCCTGATTGCACGATGCATGGTTGATCGCCTGACAACCGAGTGCTCGCCTGACAAACGAGCCAACCATTCCGTGAGATCAGAGTCTTCGTGGTATAGGCGAGAACTGATGGCGGCATTCAAGAGAATCCGGAAGGTCTAACCTTGTCTGTGGTATTCTGAGTAGGATTCAATGACTGAATGACTGTGACGTGCTTCAAACTCCTGAGGGCGGGGCGTTAGTGACAGACGCAAAAGAATCACTGGATTCTATTCCGGCCTGATTGAGAACTGACAGATGAATTCCGCTATGCTGTGACAGAGCATATGCAAATCGCTTTCACTGAGAGGATGGGAGGTAGCCACTGACAACGGTGAAACCCTTGCTTAAGCTTGCCATGGAAAGGAGTAAGAAGGATTGGATGAAGACAGTAGGAAAGCAGAGAGACGGAAGGGAAGGCATCTTCATGCGCTTATCTGAAGTTCCTACCAATGAATTACATAAGTATCTCTATCTTTATCTTATTGTTATTTTCGTTCATCACCATTACTATTTGAGTTTGCCTGACTAAGATTTACAAGATGACCATAGCTTGCTTCAATACTAACAATCTCCGTGGGATCGACCCTTACTCACGTAAGGTTTATTACTTGGACGACCCAGTGCATTTGCTGGTTAGTTGTGCGAAGTTGTGTAATGCCATGGTATTGAGCTACCAAGTTTTTGGGGTTCATGACCGGGGATTATGAGAGTTGTGAAAAAGTATTGTTCACAATTTCGCGCACCACTTAGCAGGCATTTCAACTTAGCATGAAAGACACGACAAGAGATATTAGGACGATCAGCGATGGGAATTCGCTCTCGCTCTGTGAATCGCTGAAATTCAGGCCAATTTGGATTACACGTAATAGTGAGGAATAAATCTGGATAGCCAAAATGTTTACAGATTGCCATCGCATCCTGACAATGGTTAAACATATAACGTCTACCACCAGTGAAGGAAGAAGGCAAGATGACTTGTGTCCCAATTGAAGAAGCTTCGTCATCACCACGATGCATAGCCTCCTCTATTCCTTGAAGCACTTCTCCTCTAATTGTACTTTGTTTCATTCTAATCTCATACAACCTTTGCGACTCAATCATGGTGAAACAGTCAACAACAAATTGTTGAAATAATCGGCTACACTTGTGAATAATTCCATCTTCTTGCTCCCTAATCTGCAGACAAAAACATATGAATTCCCTGAGAGAAACCCTTGTCCTCCTTCCAGGGACATATCCATCAACTTGACCCCGATAAGGAATATTCAACTGGTAACCATTCTCGCCATATGGAAACAACAACGGATACTGTAAGGGCCAGTACAGAGCATGAGTTTCATAGATACGCTACAAGTGACCAGCAGTAGATCGAACAATAATGTCATGACCATGATCTGACGAATCAAAATCTCCAACAATCAAAGCAGCAACTTCATCACAAGAGGGAGAATTGTAAGTTCTTCGATCAACCTTCCTATGCGAATGCAACTTCAAAGAGAAGATCTCGGATGGATGACACTGATAGAATTCTCTGACTCTTCGAAATGACTGTGCTATGACGTTATGAGTATCGATCATTTGCAACAACTCAGTTATCAATTCTCTATCTATCTCAGATGTTTGCCTAAAACAAATATACATTAACCACAAAAATATATTTAAAAACCACACAGAATACAATTATCATATATTTTGATACATCATTATTAGTAAAAAATGATTAATAACGCATTATAACGGGAATAAAACACAATATAACTATGCAATGACAGATATAAACCTGTTTTTCAATGCAAATAACATTAAAACATCAGGAAAATAAAATAAAAAAACTAAACAACAAAATTTCAAACACACATACCGAAAGATTCCTTAGCTATGCATTATCTCATGCTGAGTGTCGTATATATATAATTGCACAAATTTAGGCTTCTAACCAGGATCCGGGAGCAAACTTCCAATCCGATGATAATTTTGACCAGTTATTATAAACTGCGGTGGACCACTCCCATCATTCACTGAATCCAGAACTTTACCACCAAGAGACGTGAAGGCAAACATACTATTATAAGATCGAATATTTTTTTGGAAATACAAACTCTTGCTATCAAATCCGTTAATCAAATTATATAACAGATCTGGGGGGTTTCAGAGATACGGTAACTGAATTTTTTCTTTTGAGCAACAAACAGTAAAAACAGGATGATTAACTGTAGACTCTCTTTTAACACGTTCTGATAACCAGAAACACGCCCCACAGATTGAACATTCATAGTTAGGATCACCAACATCAAGACAATATGGTAAAGATAAAGCAGAAAAAAACATGCATAACAATAAAAAAAATTCATTTGGATTAGATGGCATGAAATAGATTCAACATAAAATTAATAAACCATTAGCTTACAAATATAATATATAATAAATACTTGACTCGTTTAAATTTTGTCAAAAAATATATCACAAAACACTACTTCTATTTTACACTGCCGGAATAATATCTCATCATAGAAGCACAATGAAATCTTTTAGAACTAAGTAAATAAAATTTCTATTTTACTATTCTTGAATAATAGATGAAGTAAGAAAGAGAGCGTACCTTGTATCTCACGTTGCAAGAACAGAGGATGATCAATAACAGAACCAACTTGACTGAATGAATTTATCGAAGGATCGTATATTTCTGATTGGTCTATATCATCCATTTTAATTTAAAATAACACAAATTCATGTAAATATATATTTGACAACCAAACATAAAAAAATTAATGATGAAATAAGAAATTAATTAGTTATTTAATAATCAGCGTGCAAATTGAACATTAAAAATGTAATAAACTACGAAAACCAATCTGGATTAACATTGATTTATTAAATAACTAAATATAAATAAAGCCTAATGCACATGCAAGAACAGTTTGATTTTTTTTTAACGTTAGAATAGACTGTTTCATTATTTTAATCACTCATACTAATTGTCTAGGTTGGAATTAAATAAGCTAAATCACTATTAGAATCATTTTGTATTTTTTTAGACTTTAATGACTCTATTGGTCCATAGAATCCAGTAAAATTTTTAACCAAGTGCCTGTATTTTTTTTTTTACTTTAACTGAGTCATTGTACAATTTTTTTTCTTAATTGTCTACAAAGGCTTTCTTTTTCTTTTAATTGAATCCATGCACCATATTTTTTGTTGTAAACACCTCCTTATACAATTGACCGAATCACTATCAAGAGAGGTATAATTGAAAAAACTAAAAAAAAAATTCACAGACAGAACTAAAAGAAAAAATATTTATATGGAACTAATAGAAGATTTCCAAAAATTAGAGGAATCGACAGAATAATTAAACTTTTCTTTAATATACAACTATTGATTATGACATCAAATTAAGAAAATTTCAAGAAATACCCATCGTGTATTATTTAGCTAGAAAAGTTAATTAATTAACTAATTACGTGAACCCAATCACATAACCAAAAAACTTTTCATATTGTCCAGGACAAGAATAAACACTAATTAAATAATTTATTAACCTCTAGTACCTGTGTATGTTTGAAACAACTATATAAATTAAACCTATCTACTGATCTAAATGATTCCATAAAGAATTTTATAACAGTGTAAAAAAAAATAAATCAATAAACCAATCTATTATTAGATATAAATCCAAAGAACTTAAAATATAATTTAACAAAAATAAAATTAGACAGGGATAAAATACTTAAATATCTTATTATACCTGACAAAATAAGATTTGAACCCTAATTAACATTCTGGAATACCTCAACTAAATTTTCTAAAAAATAAAAATAAATAGAAACATTGGAAATATATAAAATAAATAGATAAATTTTTAGAAACACAAAAATTAAGTACAAAAATATAGATAGAGCAATAAAAATTACCCATATAATCATTCAAAGAGAAAGCAAGCATCGAGGAATCAAAGACTTCTAAAACATTACAAAACGAAAATAAATTACAAAGACTCCATGGATATTAAATCACTGAAAAATGGAGCATAAAACACTAAAAATATCACGAAGGTCAATTCAGTATTGACCTCTTGCATTTCGATGGTAACTTTGTGTTCACTTTCTTTTCAAAGAATTTCGCCTATATTCTCTAGCACGAACAGAATTATGAGACATCTTTGTTACTCGTACTAAACAAAACAAAAGGTTGAAACATAAATCGCAAGAACTACCCCTAATTCATTGCCCAAAAGACATCCACATTGTTAAGTTCCTATAAGCAAAAGGTAAAAAAAGAGGGGGTGGCTGGGAAGAGAACTTGTGAAACACACCAACAAAGAACCTATATAACTATGCACATCTTTGATAACACAGAAAATGAAAAAAATAAAGTATTATAATCAACACCAATAACTAATTGACATTGACATGAAAAGATAAAGTTGAACAACAATAAAGAAATAAAAATAAAAACTGCTGCATTTCATTAAAATATTGATAATGATATACATAATTACATATGGCTATCTCTCCTATAATAAAGAGGATTCCAACATCTGACTACATATCCTAATATGTAACCTAAAGAGGGTACAACATTGAAAATGTGTCCAATCCCTAGTAAAGTCACTATTACAAAAGAAGGAGTTGAGAATAGACCTAGTTAACAGATGACCCGTATCAAGACAAAGCCAAACCCCCTATATCTGACAATCCTATTTGTTGGACAGAATCCAAAAAAGTCAAACCAAAATACCATCCAGCCAGCATGATTACATTTCGAACTATTTGGAATCAGAAGCCTTCTTAGACACTTATAGATACACTATACAAAATACCTACACCTACACACAGCAATTCAATTCCACATCTTAAATCACACACCATTAACCTTGGCAATCTTGGACCCATGCAGATCTGCATCAGAAGCCACCTCTTTAAATTAGGGATTCAAATTCCTTTTGCACTTGGAGGTGACAACATGATTTTCATGAATAAGCTTCTCTCCATATTGAGAAGGCGCATGGAGAACGTGGGACAACACCTCCTATGACAAACAAGTTAACAAAAGCTATGAAACTCAGTCAAGAATGCAAAATCCATTTAGAAACAGCACACATATGAAAGAGGAAAAAATATTATATAACAGCACCTGAGTTTCTTTTTCTGGTGAGCTAAGTGATATATCGAGTTCAGCAGAAAGATCATCATTAACAATATCATTGCTGTGTGTTTTCTCATCTTTTCCATCTTCACCATTAATTAAGGCAGTAAATTCAGTCCCTCAGGAAACAGCAGGCTGTTTTTCAGCTAGAAAATCTATAAGAACTGGGGATTTAGATAAAATCTCAGAAGACTTGCCAGCAACTTTCTCAGTTTTGATAAAAGTCATTGATGACTCCTTCTTAACACCAATATCCCCTTTTCCACAGGGAACATATTTGTGTAAATCAGGCTCCTATTCATATGTCATAAGAGATTAAAAATACATAAGACCATAAAAAAATCACCACAACACAATAAAAAAGGGAACAAAACATGAATTTACACAATCTAAAAATAATTATATGTATGTGTAACCTTTTTTGGAGTAGACTCGTCATCAGCATCATAATCGGGAAGTTCAAACATGGCAATAATGGTGGGATCATCGCATATTCTCCTAACTCAGAAAGTGCCATAAAATGTATCATGTGGGTCACATTTGGTATCAACCTTCAGTAGTAACTTCTTTCCAATGAGCCCTTAGAATATGGGAGGATAAATATCCACACATACAAGCTATTTTGAAAGTAATACATAAGAAATACAGAGTTTAAATAACACATATCATAGCCCATAAAGTGAACAACACACAAAAGAAAACTAAGAACATACACTTGCATCTCTTTGAACCTCAGTAAACAAGTCAGCACATGATTTCTTAAGCAAATAAGATGCCTCACAGTCTAAGAAAAGGAAAATACCCTCTCCACTATGATTTTCAATTGTTATTGTAATTTTAAATCTGCGGAGAGAAAAAAAAGGAATACAATTATTCGGAATAAATGTACCAAGAAATATTATTTTTATAAACAATCCACAAGACAAAATGAAAAGTCATTTTGAACAAAATTTCTGACCTTGAAGTCACATTAGTTATGTGCTTCAAACAAAATCACAGTAATATGCACCATTTTGAGGATAGATATCCTTTCCACACATACAAGCAGAATACCACCAACCTCCATCCTCAACAATACCTTGGATTGTACCAAAAATGATAAAAGAACCCTCCTATGCAATCGGCATTTCAAAATTTGTTAACAATATGAATGAAAAAATAGATCTGAAAATTGTTCTTTGATTTTCCTTTTCAGTTCATTTGTGTATAAAATAAACATAAACACAACTAACTCAAAAAAAGACAACCTTATTGTTATCTTGAAGCTCTTCAATAGTGCATTTTCTAGTTAAACGCATGAAATCATCTTCCAAGGAGACAACTTTACCCTCATTTGCAATAAACAGTGGCTGGATACCATTGACACCTTGTTCAACCATACTAAAAAAAATTATGTAAATACTTGTACTTGTTTCTCCAAATTGGTTGTAAATAAAGAATACAATAAAAATCAACAAAATAAACCATCCTAACCTCTGCCTGAATTCAACAACTTCAAGAAGATCAGGATTAAATAACATTTGAGTGGCATACATCACATTTTAAAGGCCTACTTGACCTACACAATAACACAGAAAGAGTCTAGCAAAGTTTACTGGAGACAACACCTAGAGTAACAATGAGATGTACAAAAAACAAACAATTTACCCTAAAAAACTTCACTTTGGCCAGTTGAATCACTACAACAGGCTGCTCCACATAGCCAGAAGCAAAAAAATGATTTACTTGATTAACATAGTCCCAAACAATGCACATTACACTGTAAGACTGAAACTCAAAACATGACTAAGAATCAAACAGAAAATAAGAAAAAAGATGATTAAAACATAAAGAGAAACCATGAGAAATGACTCAATCAACATACTCTTTTGAAGTTAATTCCAGCACAATCATTTTCACAATTTTCTCCTCTTTTGCATATTCTTTCTCTTCTCCCACTGAAGTTAAAAGGCCAACGACATCTATTTGAAATAAACACAACCTATTAAATATTCAAAGCATTTGTTAAAAAAACTTGAATAACAGCAGACCAAGAAGATAGAAACACCAACTAAAAAATCATAATCTTGGATCATGTTCAGCAATTCAGAAAAAGGAAACATGTTGAAACAAGTCTTAGGGATAACATCTTCATCAACAGCTACAACAGTGGTTTGGTGAAGGAAAACCAATTTGAATTCATGAGAAGTTGCTCTATAACTACCATGATTTGACACAACAGTAAAGTATGCCATTCTATAAACTTGACCTTCAACTATATGATCCCTAAACCTATTAAGGAGTGGTTTCTTAACTGTAGCTTAAATTTTTTCACACTGGAAATCAAACAAAGAATAAAATTAGATTAGTAAAACACATCATTTAAAGTTGAAAACTTAAAAAACAAGTAACACCATATTTAAAAGAGAAGCTAACATGCTCATCAAGGAGAATCATCTCCATTGAGTTAGGAACCTCAAGATTTCCAAAAGAGGGTACAACCCAAAGCCTTAGAACCCTAACTTTCAGCCTCCAAGCCTCTCTAGGAAGATGCATCTTAGAAATCATATCAAATGGAGGAGGCATTGCAGAAAAAAAAAGAGAACAGAGGAGGTAAACAGAGTTGATGAAATAGATCAAATATAAACAAAAAAATTCTTATGTAGACAGAGCTTAGGAGGAAATAGAACACAGCAGAATATTTGTGTATTGAATGTGGATCACCAACCATCCTTTTATAGAAAAAATCCAGGGCTTTAGGCTTACCTTTTTGAATTCAAATTGAAGATGGAAATGGAAGAAAAACCAAATATGAGTCCATATGCATCTCCATTCAATGTCATAGAGACAACTAATGAGAGGGACAAAACCTGAACCAACACAAAAATAGGAAAAACAAGTAAAACTTTCAAGAAATCAAGAAATAGGGACCAAAAAATGAGATATCACACCATACCTGCTACAGTGCACCTACATGTCATTACACCATAGGGAAGGCAGTCATCAACTACCCCAAACAATGATTGTACTCATGGCAATGAGAGTTGGTAAATGTCTTAAGTAGGGATACATTGGGAACAGCAAATGAATGGGAAAAAAAGTATAGACAAACATCAATAAAAATCTGTCAATCACATCAACAATCAGGAAATGCGTGAGATTGAAACCTCATACCTTGATAATGATTGCCAAATTTCCAATGAAGAATATATAGCACAACCTTATTATGTGTGCAGAAGACATTTTCATCAGAACACGGAATACCAGCTGCTGGATAGATTTTTTTTGGATAAAGAGATGTGCTAGTTAGATAAACAATACCATGAAGTCATTTTACTCGCAGAAGGCCATTATTTTCTCAATGAACCTCTTAAGTTCAGGGCAAACAGCTGTATGTCCATCCAACAGCTGATATATAAAATAATTTTTATACAAACAACAAAAAAATGTAATGCAATTCAGTTGAACTTAAAAAATAAATAAATGACCAGAATGCTATACATCAATTTCTGTCAATCACATAACCACCGACAGAATATATTAGCTACAAAACCAATTCCTTGATAATGATTCTCACAACCCACATGCAACCAGCAATTCACTTTAGGTAAACTTAATGGATTTGATGAACATAGCTTAAAAAAAAGATTCATCAATGGGATTATTGAATTAGAATTGAAATGGGAATGCAAGACTTGAACAGGAAAAAATGGAATTGGGAGTGCAAAACTTGAATGGGAGTGGCAAAAGCATATTCCTTTATCAAAGAAGCACAAAAATTCATGACAATCAGCTCTACTTCTATGCAACAGGCGAAATATACAGCACTATTTGCATAACCAATAAAGAATTCAAATGCAAGTGAGTTGACTAACAAAAGGTTTCATCAAAATACAAATAAATCACCAAGAAGCTATGAATCAATTCCTATCAATCACATCACCACTCATCAAATAGACTACCTAGAAGAGAATTTCCTAGTAACACAAACAGTGGAGTGATGCCATCTGATTGTGAGAAAGCCACTTTCTTCCTTTCAATCACATCACCACTGACCAAAAAGATAGAAACCCCATACCTTGATAGGGATACCCACATTTTCAGCAAAAAATGTATGGCAGAACATCATTATCCGTGCAGAAGAGATCTTCAAGGGAAGATAACCTACTCAAGGTATATGTTTTAGGAGGAGGGAATTCCTAGTTAGACAAAAAGTTTTTTTTATATAAACAATAAAAAATAGAATGAAATTGACCTAAAATCAAAATATATAAAAATATACAATACTTTTTTGCATAACCAATAAAGAACTGTAATGCAATTGAGTTGACTAACAAAATATTTCATCAATATAATTATTTAAGTGCTTCATAAAATTTGACATCAAACATAAATAAGAATTTTGATTCTAAATGCAGAAAAACTTATACATTGCTACATTCAGTCCAAACAATTCAAAGGGATTAGTGAATGTGAATGGAAATTGGAATGTAAAAGGTGAATAGGAGACAATCAAATTGGGAATGCAAAACTTGAATAGGAGAAGCTGTGTCTATAAATTTTGATTCTGAATGCAAAATAAAATTAGAAATTGCTAGATTCAGTCCAAACAGTTCAAAGAGATTACTGAATCAGAATAGAAATTGGAATGCAAAAGTTGAATAGGAGAAAATGAAATTGGGAATGCAAAACCTGAATAGGAGAAGCTGGGTCTATAAACTGACTTTCCTGAAAAAACTCTGTCAATCACATCATCAAGGAGAAAGTAGATTAGGTAGAAAGCTCATACCTAGACAATCATTCACAAAACCAAACCCATCATCCATAAATATAAGAAAAGGTAAATAATAAGACAATCTTTATAATGATTATAAAATCCCAAAAATTCATGAAATAGACAAACCACATGCAACAAACAATTCAAGAGATAGCAAAAGGAGAAATGATAATCACATCAAATTCTAAATAACGAAATCAAGAAGATGAAACAGATTCATAGACCATACTGAAAAGCAACTGGGAAAGAATGTAACCAAGAATATGAACCCACAAACAAACCAAGTCACATAGACAATTTGTAAATTACAAATTTCACAAACCCTACACAATAAGATCTGGGATAACCGTGGAACAGATACAAAAAATGATCCGAATTTGTAAAATTAGGAATTTCACAAATCCTAGACAATAAAATCTCGTCTAACCATCGAACAGATTCCAAACATGATCACAATTTGCACAATTAGAAATTTCACAAACCCTAGACAATAGAATCTAGCTTAACCATGGAACAGATACAAAAAATAATTAGGAATTTCATAAACCCTAAATAATTAAATCTGGGTTAACCCTGAAACACTAACCAAGATTGATCATAAGGATGTACACAAGGAAGGAAAACAAAAAGGATGAAGAGAAAAATAGTTTTGGATGCACCTGATTGATTGATCAGAGATCTTGGATTTGAGCCTCCATTGGAAAATCGCTAACCTGGATGAACGACGACGAAGTAAACTCCCAAGAAAACAGGGATCGTATACAGAGTTTTGTAGGGCAGAGGACGAGAAAGTAAGGAGAAGAAAGCAAAGCTCCTAGGGTTCCAACTAATCATTACCTGTTCAAACAAATCCATGAAGAAGGCAGGTTGCGTGAGCGATTCGTTGAAAGGAAAGGTAGGTTGCGTGAGCGAGGAGATGAAAGAGATGGCTACGACGGAATGACAGAGGAGCACATGCACCCCTGAAGATGAGAAGCCACGCTGGATGAGATGCCACTGTGGAGGAGAGGCTCCACCTGGGACTGGAATTCGGCGTGGAACGCGGAGAGGTCTCCAGCTCGGAGATGAAACCATAGCTATCTACTGTTTGATAGATTTAATCTCATTTTAATAATAAATACGAATAAAAAATTATTACATGCATATTTATATTTTTTATTTTATTCATCAAAATTATGATGTTATCACTATTATTTATCCAATCAATCAACTATAAAATACATATAGTTTTTATTTTTTGGCATAAGACAACAAGATTGTACAAAAAAAAATCATTTAGCTAGAATCTCAAGTGCAAATCAGCAGCAAAGAACACAACCCATGTTCTAAACTCTCAGAATCTCCTTTGTATGGTTGATATAAATAAAAGAGAATGAAGTGATTTTTAAAGAGAAAAATATATGCTTTAGTAAAATTTTGGCTAAAAATAAATTATTTTATTATTTATAAATTTTAAAAGAGATGAGAATAAAAAAAATTAATCTTGGTTTATATAATTTAATACTTTGAGTATTGTATTTTTTTATTTGTGTCTCACTTTTAATAATAAATACAAATAAAAAATTTATTACATGCATATTTATATTTTTTAAATTGTATTGTGAAATAATAAATTAAAATTTTCTATTTATGATATTATTTTTAAATAGTATATACCATTAATTATTTGTTTTGTAATTATTTTTTTAGATAAAGATTAGTTTTACTATTTGTTTTCATATTCAACGTAAACCGCTCTTCTAACGGTTTATACACGTGTCCCAATACATATAAACTGCTACTGCGGTTTATGGCCAAGCATCAACAAACAGAAACCGTGATAGCCTCTAGCAGTTTCTGTGTTTCTCCCTTCGCATGTAATCTAGTGTTGGCTATAATGGATTATGTGTTTTGGTAAACCGCTACTAACAATAGCGGTTTCTATATATATTTGCGTCTTTATATTTAAAACAATGCAATTGCGTAAATTTGAGGGACAAACAATTTATTTCTGTAAATTATCCTTAAAAACACGTTACATATTTTATTATGTAACTAAATTTAAAGATAATAATGGATAAGTTTATATAGCTTTCATTTCATCAATGGTAAATCCAGTTAAATGGTAAATTTCAATAAGCGAAAATTGATGAAGTTGGACACAAAAATTTATTAAGTTGAAGAAAGAATAATTAAAAGACAATAAAAAATACAGAAATTTTTTATAGTGAAATACAAAAGTTGTTTCTATATAAATACAGAAATTTTATGAAAAAATAACTCAGCATGATATATATCTTATCAATTGAACAAATAATTATATTTTAATAAACACAAAAACCTAAAATGTTTGTGATTCCTTCTTGTATTTTTTTTCTGTATTTATGGTTAATAGAGTTTGTGCTTAACATTAAAGTTTAAAGAGGAGAAAAGAAAAAAAAACTCAATTTTTTTTATTTTCATATACAAATTTTTATGTTTTCTTAAACAAAATTTGTTTCTTTAATATATGTTTTAAGAAATTTTGTATGTATAATTTATTAAACTACTCTTCTACCTTAGCCCATGACAACAATAAAGAAGTCTCGTGGTCCACAAATTCAGCCCAACAGGATACATAAATTTAGTTCTAATTTTAGTCATTATTATCTTATCTTATCTTATCTTTATGTTATCTTCTTATCTTATCTTTACTTTTACTTTCATAGGCAATGCACTATATATATTTAGTTTTACTTTCATAATTTTCAATTCAATCAGTCAACAATCAATAAAAATTCTTTTTTCTTTGCCTTTCCTATTCCTTCATAATTTTGTTATGGTATCAGAGCTCTTCTTGAGCTCTGCTAACATCCATGGATAACATGGATAAACTACCCGTTTCAGATCCTAAAACTCCTTCAACTCTCCCGCCTACCATGAATAATCAGCCTTCCAATTTAACTCAAAATACAACCAATCCCTATTATATTCATCCAAGAAAAAATCATACCTTAGTCTTGGTTACCCCTGTTCTCACAGGAAACAATTACCATTCATGGAAAAGATCCTTCACTATGGCTATTATTTCCAAAAATAAATATGGATTTCTTATCGGTTCTATCTCCTCTCCTCTATCCGGGGATCCCTTTTCTCGGCTTGGGAACGTTGCAACAACTTGGTCTTATCTTGTTATTCCATTCTTTGTCCCCTTCTATAATTCAAAGTGTCTTCTATTTTGACACTGCCTCCTCTGTCTGGACCGATTTGAAAGAACGATTTGCTCAGAGCGATCTTCTCCAAATTGTTGAGTTGCAAGAAAAAATCTATGCACTTAATCAGGGCACTCTGTCACCAAGTTCTACACATCACTAAAGTCTCTTTGGGAGGAACTCGACAGTTCTCGCTCTCTCCCAGTCTGTTCATGTCCAGCAACATCTCATAGATCACAAGATTTCATAATTCTCTTTCTTAAGGGATTGGATGAACGGTTTTCGGTGGTGCGATCTCAAATACTTCTCCTAGACCAATTACCTCCAGCAACCAGAGTTTTTGCATTGGTCATCCAACATGAACGACAGCTACAAGTCACCGCTGAGATTCTAGACGATCCACGTTCCATCACTGCCGCCGTCGATTTGCGGCACCCCTCACAAGGTCGCGGTTGCGGTCGCAGTGGCTTTTCCTCCGGCAAGGGTCGCGGTGGTTTCCCCTCCAGCGCGGGACGTGGTGGTTCCTCTAAGTTCTGTACGCATTGCGGTCGTAATGGCCACACGATTGAAGTCTGTTATTCGAAATACGGGTTCTCACCAGGGCATCCACGTCACTCTGGTAGTCCACATCACTCCGCTGCTGTCGCTGTCGCCACTCCTCCTTCAATCGTCCCTCCAGTTTATGATGAGAGGGCAGCCCTAGGTCATGTTGAAGGGCATACCCATTAGCCAAATCCAAACCCAATTTTGGACCTCTCACTAGCCCAACAACAAGCTCTCATAGCACTTCTCAAAAGGACCGAGTCTCCCTATTCAGAATATAGAGACAATGGTTCATCAAATCAAAATGGGTTTTTGCCTAATCCGAGTACTCATTATCTTTGTTCTTCAAACACATTTTCTATTTTAAATAATTTTTCCAACAAAAATACCTTTTTAAATTCTTGGATTATTGACTCTGGTGCCACAGACCATATTGCATCAAACTTATCTTGGTTTATTTCATATTATAAGGTCTCTCCCATTATCATTCACTTACCAAATAACACTAAAGTCACTGCTTTCTATAAGGGTGTTGTGCAATTTTCTTCATCCTTAATCCTTCATGATGTTCTTTATCTGTCTCACTTTAATTTTAACATTATTTCCATATCCAAAATTACTTCCAATCTTCAATGTCAACTCACTTTTTCATCTTCTTCTTGCACTTTACAGACCAACACTTTGAGGACGATTGGCTTTGGTAGAATGAGAGAAGGCTTGTATGTTGTTGAAAATACTCTCCCTCACACTCCATCAACTTCACATTCCATTCATACTATCAAAACAAAATCAACCATTACACCATCCGAGCTATGGCATTTTCGTTTGGGTCATCCTTCTGAACAACGACTTAATTATTTACATAAGCAATTTCCTTTTATTTCTATGCATTATGATAAAACTTGTGATATTGTGATATTTGTCATTTTTCTAAATAGAAGAAACTTTTATTTTCTCAAAGCTTTAATAAAGCTAATGCAATTTTTGATTTATTACATTTTGACATTTGGGGTCCGTTTCAACAAAATTCTATTCATAATCATAAATATTTCTTAACTGTCGTTGATGATTTTAGTCGCTTTACATGGGCTATTTTGTTAAAATCAAAAGGAGAAGTGCAAAATCATGTAAAGAATTTTATTACTTTAGTTGAAACACAATTCAACTCTAAAGTCAAAACTGTCCGTTTCGATAATGGACCAGAATTTATTTTACATGATTTTTATGCTTCCAAGGGCATTATTCATCAACGTAGTTGTGTTGAAACCCCTCAACAAAATGGACGGGTAGAACGCAAGTATCAACATATTTTAAATATAGCTCGTGCTCTTATGTTTCAATCTAATTTACCATTATCTTTTTGGTCTTATGCTGTTAAACATGCTGTTTATTTGCTTAATAGAGTTCCATCCTCTGCAATTAATTTTCAAACACCATTTGAGATTCTATTTAATCATCCACCAAATTATCATGACCTTAAAGTTTTTGGTTGTTTATGTTTTGTGTCTACCCTAATGACAAATAGATCAAAATTTGATCCAAGAGCCAAAAGGGGTGTTTTCATTGGTTTTCAAAATGGTTTTAAAGGATATATCATTTATCTTTTGGATGACAAAAGGATTGAAATTTCTCAAAATGTTGTATTTGATGAATTAGTCTTTCCTTTGGTCCACATAAATGACCTAATCTCTCCATCCAACCCAACAACAAATTCTGACCCAAATAATTTTTCTATAAACACACATAAACCAAAAATACCAACCTTTCCAATTGAACCCTCACCCATACCCATTGACCCAACTCCATCTAATTCTTTATTCTCTCCAACAACCTCTCCTTCTTCCTCACTATCGTGTCCTAACCAACTTGAATCCATGACAACCGAATCTCTTTTGAGGCCCACACCCTCCTCTTCTTCTGCACTAGACACTAGTCCACCATCACCTCCTCATCCCCCGTCACCTTCCTCACCACCTGAGCAACTCCATCCTCGTCATTCTGATCGACCTCACCGACCTCCAGCATATCTCTCTAATTACTTGTGCAATTCGTCCTTCACCTCTACCAATCAATCTCCCTCAAAGTGCATGTTTCCTTTATCTTTAGTCATGTCTTTTTCTTCTCTTTCATCTTCACATAAAAGATTTTTATTATCTCTACATTCTGACGTTGAGTCAAAGTTTTTTAAAGATGCCAATCAACATCCGAATTGGCATAGTGCTATGAAAGATGAGCTGGATGCTCTTGAGTTGAGCAAAACTTGGCGTCTTGTTAATTGTCCTGCATGTGTTAATCCAGTTGGCTGTAAATGGGTCTATCGCATCAAACACAAGCCTGATGGTTCAGTTGATCGATATAAGGCTCGCCTTGTGGCTAAAGGATTCACCCAGACTGAAGGTGTTAATTTTTTGGAAACCTTCTCTCCTGTTGTCAAGCCTGCCACCATTAGATTAGTTTTGGCATTGGCCTTTATGAAGTATTGGCCCATACATCAGTTAGATGTCAATAATGCTTTCTTACATGGGGATCTTTCTGAAGATGTTTACATGACTTTGCCACCCGGGTTCACATCTCCTCGTCCAAATCAATGCTGCAAGTTACTAAAGTCATTATATGGTCTACGACAATCTAGTCGTATGTGGTATGACAAACTTTCTCATCTTTTGCTATCCCATGGATATCAGCAGACTTTATCTGATTATAGTCTATTTGTTAAATTTACTGGTGCTCAAATTTCTATACTTCTAGTCTATGTTGATGACATCGTTCTCACCGGCAATTCTATTTCTGAACTTGCTTCCATTAAGTCTATTTTGCACCAACACTTCTGAATTAAAGATTTGGGCCCTTTAAAATATTTTTTGGGTATTGAAGTAGCTCAATCAGCAAAGGAAATTTGCTTATCTCAAAGAAAATATTATCTTGATCTTTTGGAGGATTCTGGTTGATTAGGTGCTAAACCTGCCTCTGTTCCAATAGATAGTTCCACAAAATTATATCAAGACAAAAGTCCCTTGCTATCTGACCCTTCTGTGTATCGCCGTTTGGTTGGGCGTCTTATCTACCTTACCACTACTCGACCAGACATCATGTATGCCACTCAACAATTAAGTCAATTTACGGCAACTCCTACTGAATCTCATCTTCAAGCTGCCAAGCATGTGTTACGATATCTGAAAACTAGCCCCGGCAAAGGAATTTTTTTCCAAGAGAATCATAAATTCAGCTTCTCAGCTTCAGTGACTCTGATTGAGCCGGATGTCCTGACACTCGGCGATCCTTAACAGGCTATTGTTTCTTCTTAGGCAACTCTTTAGTCTCTTGGAAGACCAAGAAACAAACCACCGTTGCCCGCTCATCCACTGAAGCAGAATATCGTGCACTTGCCAACACAACTTGTGAACTTTAATGGTTACTAAATCTGTTACAATTTTTACGCATCTCTCCTATCCGCCCACCAGTTTTATATTGTGATAATCAAAGTGCTCTTCAGATTGCTGCTAATCCAGTTTTTCATGAACGGACCAAACATTTAGAGGTCGATCGTCACTTGGTTCGACAAAAAGCTCAAGCTAGAATGATGAAACTTCTCCCCATACCTTCTTCTGGGCAATTTGCTGACATCTTCACAAAGCCTTTGTCTCCTCAACCCTTTCATCTTAATCTCAATAAGCTTGGAGTTCTTGATATCTTTCATCCTCGGGGCGTATTAAACTACTCTTCTACTTTAGCCCATGACAACAATAAAGAAGTCTCGTAACTCACAAATTCAGCCCAACAGGATACATAAATTTAGTTCTAATTTTAGTCATTATTATCTTATCTTATCTTATCTTTATGTTATCTTCTTATCTTAACTTTACTTTTACTTTCATAGACAATGCACTATATATATATTTAGTTTTACTTTCATAATTTTCAATTCAATCAGTCAATAATCAATAAAAATTCTTTTCTTTACCTTTTCTATTTCTTCATAATTTTGTTATAATTAAAAAAAATAAAAAATATAAAAATGAGTAACAAAGATATAAAAATTTGTAAAATTGAATACAAAAATTTGTGAAACTAAACATAAAATAGTTATATAGACCAAATTAAAAACACAGAAATTCTTATTGTTTGAATTTTATGTTTTTAATAATATCATCGTAGTTCTCAGAATCATAGTTCAACTAAGTTAATTGAAAACTAATCACCATATTGATCCAGTTCAAGATAAAAGTTTATTATTAGTAAATTGGTCAAACTTAAAAAAATCATTCAAAAATTGATAAATTAGTTGAACTGGATCGATTTTTTGTGATTAATAACAAATTAAAATAATAAAACACAAAAAATATCTTTTAAAAAAATTATATATTTATACGTAAATATTTTATTTTATTATATCTGTTTTAATCTTGATTGAATTTTGGTTAAATATTTTAATTTTTAAATTTTTAATTCTATTGGTAGAATGATAAATTTGGGTCGTTTTTTAGAATTTTGCATATTATTTGGTTAAAATAAAAGAATTTCTATTTTTTAATTAGTAAAAGTATGTTTTTAAATTTTTTTTAATACGAAAAACTAAAGTACTAAACTGTAACCAAACTCCAAACCTAAGAATAAGAATGGCAGTAAGCAAAAAACCAAAAAAAAGAATGGCAGTAATGTAATATGCTACTCAGAATTAAATTGAAATCAGTTCAGTCGAGAATTCAATTCAATTTTCATCTCCAAAAATTAGTATAATCAAAGGCGGAAAACCCATAATCCCAAGAAAAAAAAAAACATTTCTCGGTGTCTTGTTTTGCTTCTCAGTTGAGTGGACTTGGCGATCCCTTGCAATGCAAACACCCGATGACGTTCGCAACCTCCCCATCGACATCACTTTTTCTCGTCTCGGAGGTCAAACACTTACTTCTATTCTTCTTCTTCTTCTTCAATTTCACTAATTATGTTCCTTGTTTATATATATTGTTCCATTTCTGCTTTTGAATTTATTTATTTATTTTGTAACGGTTGAAGAATGGTTGGTCGATCGCAAAAGGGTACCAGCAGATTGGCGGAAGCGTGTGGCCGCCATCCGGGCTCGAATTTCCAAGGAATTCTCATCCCTTCCAAAGGATTCTGATCCCTATTTTCAAACCCTAGACCCTGAAGGTTTGTTCTTCCTTTTTTTTTTTTTGCTTTAGATTTCTATATAGCTGTTTTGATAAATTAATCACTTAATTTTTGTTTCTGTCGTTCATGCTGCATTCTTGCCACTTGTGGTGTCGTTTCTAGTAGGTAGGGATTGATTAGTTTGCATTCAGTTGTCAAAGCTCAATGAGGATAAGAAGTTTTTGGTGGTTGGGTCAGCCAACTGTAATTTTGAAGTACTATGCAATTCACTAATTAAGAGACTCCAAACGGAACGGAGTGTGCAGTTTATGAGTTCTAGGTAGAGAAATAATTGCAGTGAAAATGATCTTGACATTCAAAAACATAAAAGAAGATTCTCAATGGAACCTTAACAGAAAATGATTGAACCAGTATATTGGGATGATTGTAACCTTCATTGCACATGGTCATGTCATTTCTGTATTAGCTTTTCTGAATGGGTTGCTCTCACAAGGGGAAAATTCCCCCTTATTCTTATTATTTGTTGAGCATACTTTGCCAGTAACTAACTCCTTAATTGGTTCATTTCTATGTTTCCATTCCCCTCTTTGCATCTCATACATAGCATCAGAATTCAGACCATGTTCTTGCATTATGCTAACTTGCATAATATGGGATTAAAAGCTGCATTGGTACTTCGAATTATAATTAGCTATTGGAGAATGACTTTAGCCTTACTAAAGCTTAAGGGCAAACTTTAATGCACAGCTATTAGACTGGCAATACTATATAAAATTGAATGTTTGGTGGTTAAAAGCCAACATGAACATAAGCTTAATGTTTTTGAGATGAGAATGCTAAGATGAATTAGTAGACACACAAGACTGAATATGAGGAATTATTAGAGAGAGTTGAGGTAGCACCAGTTATATGGAATATGCTACAATCTCATCTTAGTGGTATAAACATGTCCAAAGAAGTTCTGTCAAGGCAATGGAGGTAGTCATGTATTTAGAGGTAGAATGAGAACTAAGAAAACTTTAGAGTAAATTATTAAAAGTGAGTTGAATATAAATGGTTAAAAGACAAATATGGTTTATGATAGGCACTTTGGCATTGTTTGATCAATGTAGGCTACTCTACCTAGTGACCAAGGCTTAGATTTTGTTTGTAGTTATGTATGGTAGTGTAATTTTTTCAGGTTGCTGTTTCCCTTTTGCATCCGTGACAAATTGTGGGTGCGAATAAGGTGTATTACCTCTTTTTACATCAAAGATGTTGCTATATTAATGTATTCTAATCTTTCCCTGATATCAAAGGAGAAAATTCGTTTTCTTTCTCCAAATATTTTGAGATCACCAAAGTGGCATTGCTGTTTGTAGGAGTTGGTTATTTGGAGGCCAAACAGATATATGATATTCTCTTAAAGTCCACTCCAGAGAGCCGGAACTTATTTGGCCGCCTATCGGGTGCTGCTGTAAGATTGGCATATTGATCTGTTAACTTCTTGGCGTTTTTGAGATTATAACTATGATTCACACTGTGTATCAATTTTTCTTTTTTCCTTATATATTGTTTTTTATTTTTCTTTGGCTAGGGTGCCTGGGAGGCGATTGTCCGATCTTTTGAGAAAGATCATGTGTTTCTTGGTGAGGCTGCACAGATTATGACTCAAAATGTAAACTATGAAATGTAAGCATTGTATGAAGAAAATCACTTGTGAGTGTGTATTGTTCTATATCCTTAAAGGGGATCTTTATTTTATTTTATTCTTTTGTTTTAGCACTGATAATTTGTTTCTGTTATGAAGCCCGTATCAGAGAAAACAGGTGCAGAAGATTCAACAGCAATTGCTAGAACTAGATCGCAAGGAAGCTGATATAAAAAGAAGTGCAGCTCTCTCAGCGGCTAAATATGCAGAAGCTTGTCAGGAGCTAGGCCTACAGGTTACATTAGTGGAGGGTTTTGAGCCTTATTTAAATCGATGTGCTGTTTTTGGTAAGGAGATAATGATTATATGTTTTTGTAGGGAAAAAATGTCAGACTGGAACTTTTGGAGACAGCAAAATCACTTCCAAGCACATTTAGCAAGATTTTGAATGTTGTAAACAGTGACAACATGTCACAAGCAATCGAATATTATTCAAATTTTGTTAGAGATGCTCATACAGAAAAGGAAGTAAGCAAGAGCTGTAAATCTTATCATTTTATAGTTCTCTTTCAGTAAGATTCAATATTCCTGCTGTTGTTTTGAATCTCGTGTCTCAAAGGATAAGTTTAGGATTTCATAATTGAATAAATGAAGTCATAAATTAAATCAGTTTATAATCATGACTGCAGAGATCTTCTGTAACTGTGCTACAAAACCTGACGAGCATGCGTGAAAATCTGCCATCTTTGAATGTTTCAGTTGGATCTGAGATTAATAATGTTACTGTTCACTCAAGCAACAATGAACTAGATCCATTAGTGAGCAATGTGGAAGTTGCCATTCCAGACATTGACTGGGATATTTCAGTGGATAGTTCACAGATTGATTGGGACATTGGAACAGTAGAAGAAACGGATGATACCAGTAATGGGTTGGGTCCTTATGAAATCATTAATGCCTCTGATGCCATACAGACTGCACCAGTGGAGGATGTCAGATCAGATCCAACAAATCAAGAACTAGGGATATCTTGGGATATCAGTGTTGAGGCTCCTCAAGCTGATGTGATTGATGATATTAATGCCCAAACTCCATTAGTGGAAAGTCAAGCTTCTCTTCCAGATACTCTATCTCAATTGACAGAAAACAAGGATGAAAGGAGCCAGCTCCTAGACACAGAATACAGAAATAAGGTTCTTGATGATATATATGAGGTATGAGACAGTGATGGTAACCTTCTTTGTGTTGTTAACTTATAGGTTTTGCTTATATAATTTAAAATTATTTCTTACACTTCCTGTCAAGTAGAAGAAACATAAATGTAACAAATCTCTAAATTTTCTTTTCCATGTAAACAGTTATTTGTACAGTATGAACTTATTTGTTTGATTTTGATATTTTTATTGTCAGAGTATATTTTAAATTTTGCCTTGATTTTATCTGTTGTCAGTTAAAATCCTTTTTAAATCAACGATTGGCTGAGTTGAGCAATGCGGAAACTTTATCCTTACAACATCAAGTCCAGGCTGTTGCTCCTTTTGTACTACAGCAGTATGCTCCTGATGCTATAGATAAAATGCAAAGTGATGTTTCATTGGCAATTTCATTGCTGACGAATAGGAAGACAAGGGATCTGATTATGATTCTCAACTCCAGAAGGTAATGGTTAATATTTATGCTTAAGATGCCATGCATCTGAAAGGGACTATAATGTAGATAAACTCAGTAGTATAAGGGTTTCTCAGTTGCATGTAGTTTATATAATGCCTCAATGGAGTTGAAATTTTACATTTGAAGACTAATGCATTAAACAGGAATTATCTCAAACAGGAATATGATAATTTGAACTCTGGAGGAGTACTGATTTATGTTCTCAAACAGATACCAGATAAGAATCATACTTAGATTAGATGTTAGTTTATTTAGAAGGCTGGTATGTTTTGTCTAAATGACAGAAGTAAGAGTGTAGGGTCTCTAGTGTATATATGCTTAATGATATTTTGAAAGTTGCTCACTGAATCTCTAGTGTATTTATTATTCTTAACTCTTCTTTCTTGAGTAGCATTCCTACTGTATCTAATATTGACTGTGTGCTGGCATGAATTTCAGATTTCTAGACAGGCTAGTGAATTCATTGGAGGAAAAGAAACATCATGAAGTGAAGTTGAAAGATGGTTTGAAGGATTTGGCTACTAAACGTATGGAACTGCAGAATTCTTTATCTTCATCGTGGCCAAAACAAGTGAGTTCTAGTGTGCTTACTTAATTTTTTCATTTTTGTTTACTTTTCCTTTCATGGGAAATGTATCCTGAAAAAATAATACAGCGAGAGTATTAGCACAAAAGGATTATGAGTACCAAGTTTCAAATTACCTAAATCCCAATCCTTGGTGAATTAGCTATCATTTAACTACTTGGGCTTCGAATCTTTAATCCCTTAGATTAACCCGAAATACCAAACTCAGAATCAAAACAATTGATTGATTTGATTCCCATTCACAACCAATTAATAACAATTTTCCTCTATGTTGTCAAAACTGGGATAAGTTGTCTATGTGTGACCTTAAGATCATGGGTGCAAGCTGTAGAATTAACCGTTGATATTTCTGGATTATGGTTAAGATTATGGTGTTTTTCATATAAAGCAAAAGCATATAAAATCACAAAAAAATAATAAGTGGTCAATCCATAGAATAGACCCTAGGTTATATTATATAATAAATCCAACATCAAATTCAACATAGGTTACATCTTCCCCTAGCTTGAAGGGGTGGTTTAAAGGACATATAACTTAAAAGTAAGGAAGAAACTGTTCTACATCAACATTAAGTCAGCCGCTTGGGCAAAGGGGAGGCGACGCCGCCCCAAGTCCCTCTCTTGCTGGATGAAGAGGTGGAGGGAGTTGGGCTGGGGTGGGGTGGCGGCTGACTGCAAGGTGGGGTGGCAACTAAGGGGTTGCAGCTCGGGTGTCTATCCGGGTGATGGGATTGGGTTGGGAATCATGGTTGGAGTTGGGGTTGGGGTGGAGATGAGGATGATGGTGATGTGACCAAGAGTAAAATTGAAAAAACAATTTTGAATGACTATTCACTGTAAAAAAAATATCGGGAAGAGTAGAATTATAAAATAGAATTAAGTTAAAAATTAGAGGTAATTTTAAAGAATTTTGAAAACGTGGGTCATTATTTTATCCTTTTTATAAAAATAAGGTAATTATTTTCTTCACTTTTTTATTTGCATCTGTTAGGGGATACGAACCAATATATTGCTTTTGTTCTATCCACTCCCTAACTTCATTAACAAGCAAACACATTCTGAAGCCTGCCGTTTCTTGTTTTCAATTGCCTAATTCTTAATTTCTCATTTCTTTGCTACCAAGAAAGACAAAATTCTGAATTACATGTTCATTACTTGAGAATTAAATTACAAACTGCTATTGGAATTGCAGGAAGCGGCGTTGGCAAAAACAAAGGAGCTGAAGAAACTGTGTGAGACTACACTTTCATCCATGTTTGACGGAAGACCAGTTAATATAATCGGAGAGATCAACACTCTTTTGAGTAGTGGCTTTGGAGCATGAAGAGAAGCTTCTTCTGATAATGATGAAGCCTTAGGTGGATAAGCTAGACAAGATAGCTGAAGAATGAGGTGTATGATTGGATAGATACTTTTCTTTGGTACAGTTGCGTGCTGGCGTTAAATGTTTAGTGACAATGTCAAGAATCTTTGCTGATAAATGTTTGGTGACAAGTGACAAGCTGTGAATGAAAGTAACCTTTGGTACTGTCATTTGAAATTGTGTCATCCGATTCCGTCAAATTATATCAAATTTCAAGTTCCTCGTATTAAGAGAAACAATTATTTTTTTTCTCCGTCTACTTTTCCTTTTATTCTTTCAATTATTTATGTTCTCTTTTTTTCCCCTCCAAATTACATCATAATTTTTATCTTACAATTTTTGTTTCTTTCTCTCTATTTTTTCTATTCTTCCGCATCTCAACCTACATACGAAGGAAAGAGCCAGTTTGGAAAACAAGAATTGATGAGGAAATATGAATTATTCTTCATAAAGGAGAGAGAAAGCAATGCGGAAATATTCGATAGAGTCTTAGACAAAGGCAGTTTTAGATTGAAAAGAAACTCAGCTGTATTTGATGTAGAAATAGTCTTTCTACAAAAGGAAAAGTAGTGTCGGATTTCTCAAGAAAGAACAAAGAAAATAGCAATGACAAAAAGATTTAAGCTGTTTGATTCATGCTGTAATATTGTATAAACGAATTAAAATGTTGAAGAGTGGTCAGGGATATGCAAGTTTCTGGCATGTTAATGTCAATGAAAGAAATCACTGGAAGTGTGGATGCTTTTTTTGGTCACTGAGTTAGTTCAAAACATCAGGCGGACACGTAGCTCAATGTGGGTGAAGCAATAAAATGAGATGCAGTTGTCCGGAAAGACCTCTCGAGCGGATCAGACACTGGTCCATTCCTATCTGCTGCGCCGCTCTTTGACGCGTTGAGCCGTTGCATGAAAGAAGCAAGTGATTCTGCTATTTCAGACATTGGTGGCCGAAATTCCTTTACAGGCTGTTATGGAAGAGACAGACAAGTTTCAAGAAGAAGGAGAACGCATAAACACAGGCCTGAAGAACAAAACATAGGGATGCAAGCTATGCTGCCTATCCTACGGTTTAAAAAAATATTACTAAAATTAAAGTAACTCTTTATTATTTAACAATACTTTTAATTTAAAAAATAAAACAAAAAACTTTACTAAAATGTAAAAAAAAAAAAAATTTAATTTAACACTTATAGGCCATCATAGGCACCGTAAACTCCACCAAACGTAACAGCATGCAATATTTGATATTTGAGAGGCAACTATTATACCTGTAGGCAGAGGGAGAGTATATCAGCATAACGAGAAAGAGCCTTGGATGAAAATGTCTTTTGAATTGCAGGATCCACCATCTGTTCCAAGGTCTCGCTATCATGAAGCCTGGATGAAGCCCATTGAGCTAGATATTGCTCTTCCTTCCGCCTGGAACTGTGTTGTATAACAGTAACAGGGATCATCTCATTCAGTTCAACCCCCAAAAAGGAAACACATGAAACGGCACAAGGTAGCTTACCCATCGAAAGGTTCCCTTCCGGTTAATAGTTCCAAAAGCAACACCCCATATGCAAAGACGTCACTTTCTATGCAGCTGTTAGTTCCTGGTTGACCATGGTTTGGTGAAATGTAGCCTGCATCTCTGATAGAAATCTCCAAAGCCTGTTTCCAACAACATTCACCAAAGTTTTAGAAAGATTACAATCAAGCTGTTTTCCAACAACATTCAAACCATCTTATTTCCAACAAGGACATGGTTTTTCCCTAATCCAGTGTATAATATCAGTGGCAAATGCAGCATAAAGTAGTTCTAGGTGAGGATGATTATTGCAGAGACTTACTCGAGTTTTGACCTTGTTGCTTGTCAGTGGTCTCAAAATAGTCAAGCCGCAGTCACAAACACGAGGCATTAGATTTTCATCTAGCAGAATATTGGAAGACTTCAAGTTGCCGTGGGCTACAGGAGGGGAACTGGAGTGCATATAGCTGCAAACATTGTGTGAGAAATAAGTTTGAGTTATGAGAAATAAGTTTGAGTGAAAACATTGAACTTACGCCAGAGCCTGAGCAACACCAAGAGCAATCTGGAGACGGATGGTCAATGACAAAGGCTTGTATGCATCACTGTGAAGAGCATCATCTAGAGTTAAATTTCTGACATACTCGTAGACAAGGAGATGCTGTCCATGCTCCAAACAGTAACCTTTGAGTGCAACAATGTTAGGATGTTTTAAACGGGAAGCGGTGCAAACTGCATCTAAGAACTTCTCCTCTTCACTGAAAGACAAGCCCGCCATGGTGATAGTCTTCACAGCCAAAACCTTTCAAAGAAGAAAGGAAGGTATTATATTTTGAAAGCAAATGATTATGAGATTCTTTAAAACATTACTTTGGATGGTACCTTTCCATCTGGAAATTCAGCTCTATAAACAGGACCAAGAGATCCCTCTCCAAGAAGGTTGTCTTCACTGAAGCTGTTTGTAATCAACTGAATCTCTGCTACTGTATAAACTTTTGTCCTCCCAGTGACCTTTTCTCTTTCAGAAAAACTCCTCCTTGTTTCTCCATTTTTTTTATGATTTTGGGAAGGTAGTCGCCTTGGAACCAAAAGGGATGCAGAATTGAAAGGTGGGATTTGCAGGCTCTCATCTACGGCAGTAGTAGAGATATCTATAACCAATAAAAATGGAGAAAAGACTGGTTAAACATGGAACTCAAATCATTGAACTAAAGATTGGAACATATTATACAGGAAATTGAGACAGCTGAATGGCAATGATATATCACTCATTTTACTGTTAAATCTGCAATTTGAATGAACAGAAGAATTTTTTGACATTTTTTGAGTCATTTAATGTTTTCCCTTCACTTAGGGTGTGTCAGTCAGCATCCACACTCTCTCCTTAAGGATATACCTTTTGAGTCACTGATTGGAAGAGAAGGGAATGATCTTTCAACACTTTCCAAGTTCTTCAGTCTCTCAGAATGTAATCTATTCAAACGAGTTGCAATGAAGAGTGTCAATCCAGCTACCAATAATGTTACTCCACCAACTGTAAAAGCTATTCCTCCAGGGCCCATGTGTTTCTTCTT
Organism: Arachis hypogaea; assembly: GCF_003086295.3. NCBI lineage: Eukaryota > Viridiplantae > Streptophyta > Magnoliopsida > Fabales > Fabaceae > Arachis > Arachis hypogaea. The sequence goes on from NC_092037.1 coordinate 66,737,866, forward strand.
GTGCTTGATTGCTTTAGCAGAAGCATAGTTCTCAATGGCATTCGTTTGCGTTATGGGTGGACGAGTACTATTATGCTCAACTGGTACACTGTCCAAAGGAAAAGGCCAGGGAGGAGAGTCGTCCACTGCTTGGAATTTATTCCCTCCAATCCTAATTTAAGGTATAGTTATGTGCTCATTCATTTCATATCTAAGAATGTAGCTGGAGGAGATAAAAAATGGTCATAGTCACTACTAACCATAAGTTTTGTATGGACTGAAAATGTGGTGGAAGAATCCCACTAAACAGATTATCCTGGATGTTCCTGACAAAATAGATACGTTAGCAGATGATGAAACTGTAGTAATACTTGTCAAAACTCTGAAATGATAACCTACAAATCGGTGAGAGGAAGCGCAGCCAGGTACGTGACTGACCCAGTGAATTTGTTGTTCTCAAGGAACCTGCAAAGCATCACCATATCAAATGAACATGACCCTGATAAATACATATAGCTTTGGAAAATGGGTGAGGAACGTATGGAGAAAGGAAACATACAATTTCCCAAGGTTTTTCAAGGAGCCAAATGAACTCGGCAAATCTCCAGTGAAATTGTTGTAGGAAAGGTCCCTGATGAAAGAAAGTCATCCTGTTAGGGTCGTCCAGGCTAAAATTTGGACAGAAAAATAAAAAAGACTACATTCTTCTGTCAGACATAAACATACGACTCAATCCACTTCCAAGCTTTGTTACTCTTTTGACTTTCTTTTTCAGAATAATGTAGTTCGAACTTCATTTTTGTGGAAACTTTTCAAAACCTAGGAAATTACTTGGTATTTGAGTTGAATTACAGGTTTGGTTGTAATGAAATAGGAGAAATCATGTTTTTCAAATTGAGTATTTCAACTACTTTACTACTGAATCCAAACAAAGTATCCTTCTAATTTTGTCCATTCTTAATTTATTGAATATTGAGAAGGTATATTTCGGCTTCATTGTTTGGCTGATACATATCCAACTAATTCAAGAAAGATATCTATGGAAATTCTTTGCAATGGCTAATTTCTTTCAAATGCAAAATAAGACTCAGGTTAAGAAGGCATACATTTCTTTGAGTTCATCTAACCCAGCAAACACATTGCCAATGGGTCCATACAAGAAATTGTGGCTTAAATTCCTGCAAGACAAGGATCACGATTTCACAGCCATTTATAAAACTGAGTTACTATATCTTATAAAAATTAGAGAATATGAAGAAACATGTTGTGAATGGACTTTGGTTAAGAATATTTCTCATGCTAATCTAGTTTAACAAGCTTGGACTGAATCAATGCTACAATAACTCACAGATGTTTTAGTTTTTTCATGGCTGATAATGGTGGGATACTTTGGCTCAGATAGTTGTAAGCCATATTTCTGTCAAATCAAAGCGAGAGAGAGAGAGAGAAAGAGAGAAAGAGATGAAAAAGAAGAATTGTCAGAACACAATAGTCAGTTAGTCATTCAGGAACAAAATGAAAAATAGGCTTACATGTGTGTGACATTGGGGTAAACCAGATGGTATTTCTCCCACTATGTTGTTAGAACTGACATCACTAAGGAAACAATTACAGAAGTGAGTAGAGTGCACAATTTGAAAATAAACATGTCCTTATGGGAATTTTAAGCAATGTAATTACTTACAGGTGCTTCAAGTTCTGTAGATTGTGGAGAAGGCCTCCAAGATATCCAGTGAGGTTTAATCCTTGAATTTTTCTGCATGAGAACAGGTATTATTAAAAATAAGGATACTATAACTTATTATTTAAATGGCATCTATGACCTGAATGTGAATATAATCAGTGTATAATTATTGAATTACAGGTGTATAACTGATGAGCCAGAGCATGCTACTCCTGTCCAAGACTCCTGACAGGGATCATCGCCATTCCATCTTTCCAGCAACGGCGGGGTGTTTAAGGTTCTGTATAGATCCTGGAGAGCGGAGACTGTTTACCCAAAAAAAGGAATAGCAAGAAACATAGTTTTAGTGAAAGACAAGGAAAAAAAGAAAAAAAAAGAAAGAAAAAGAGTTCAATTAAATTTGAATTTTTTATGATCAGTAACATGATCTTCTCCTGTTGTAAGTTAAGATTCTATCTCCTCAAGTTATATTTTTACCAATTTTTCAACAATAAAGACAAACCCTAAACAGATCACAGTTTTAGAAACAGTAACAAAATGAAATGCTGAAATCCGAGTAATGAAGCCCACGTTTTGACATAAGGAGCATAAAATGAGTAATTAAGCGTAGCCCTCAGTCACCGAATTAAACAGTTTTGAAATCTTTGCAAACTGCGACAAAAGAAAATTACAGAAACTTCCAAACAGATTTGGATAATTTTCTTTATCAATATCTTGAAACAACAATGACAAGTATAACGAATTTTCTTTGGAACCAAACAATAAAAGCAATCAAGTCATTCAAGGATTTTTTCTTTTAACAGTTTGCTCAAGTTTTCAAAGAATGATTAAACAATTACCATCAAGAGGATCAGTGAATGCTGAATTCTGAGAAATCAGAGTTGCCGAGAAGACAACGAAGAAAAAATGAACGGAGATGAAAAAGCGATTCATTTTCCAAGAGAAACAGAATCATCCGTCAACTTAATCTCCTTGCTTAATTCCTTTCTCCGGGAAGAAACTGAAACGAACCGAAAAAATCAGTGCCCTGATTTTCACTCAAATTTTGCCGTACATTCTCGGTTGCTAAACATGTTGAAGAGAAGAGGTAAAAAAGGTAAAAAAAGGTTCAAGGTTAGTTAAAGAAAAAGATTGATACCTCTGATATTCGAGTTCGTGTTTGTTAGTTTTTTTTTTCGCACACGCTCGCTGAGTCAATGTGACTCTCTGAGTGGGTTGGGTTGAGCTTGCAGAAGGAGGAGGAAAGAGAGAGTTGGAGGAAGGAGAAGAAAGACGTTATCGTTATTCGTTAGTTAGTTTTGGCGCGCAACGTACACGTGCAGAAATCACGTCCCCTTGGTTGTTGCATAACTAAGCAAGGTTATTAAACAAGTAAACGGCATTTCCCTTTTGAAATTATTAAATAACGTAATAGATATATGAGCTTGAAATTACTAAACAAGGTTACTAAATACTAATATGTACTTCTTACCATTTTTAAATTTAAGTTTTTATATATTTTTATATATTTATTAAAGCTATATTTTAGTAATAATTTTATCCAAAATACTATCTGTAAACAAAAAAATCAACTATCAAATTAATAATTATATTTTTGTGTTTAAATATATATAGTTTAATTTATTTCTAATACGTATTTTATATTTTGGTTTGTGTTTTACATTAATAATTAATTTTAGTAAATAATTTTATTGTACATCTAGTATAATTATAATTTTAGTATGTGTTTAGAACATTTAATAATTAAATTCTTAAAAATATATGCAAAAGAATAAAATTAGAATCTACATTCTTAGTAAAAAGAAAAAATATTTTTTTATAATGATATTTTTAATAAATTATTGGAGAAAGTTTAAAATGAATATTTTAAAGAACTATTAAGAGAAATTAATTATAAAAATATCTTTTGTACTAAAATTATTATGAATAATTAATTTAATTAATATTTAAAGAAGTAGAAATATCATAAATAAAAATTAAAAAAGATATTTTACAAATTCACAAATGATTTTTTTTATTTAAAAATTTGTTGTTGACCAATAGATTATTACATGAACAAGACAAAATTTGAATACTTGACATTTTTTAAATAGATTAGTGAATTAATCACTAGACCAATCTAAGTTGATCAATGAAATATTTTTGGACAGATTTTTTGATTGGGCTGGACAGCCCCAAGCCTGGGCCCAACAATCAGAAAGAGAAGCTAGCCTAATGTGGGAGCCATAGAAACAACTTGAATTGTTCATCTAATAAAGAAACTAGTTGAATTCAACTTTGGCGTCAATCCCTCTCATTTCTCGACTCTCAGGGACTCAGAATCGGGCAAGGAACGGCTGCATCCTTCGCCTTCAGTTACGGTGATCGTGAATCTGCCCCCTGCGCTCGCCAACTCTAGCTCCCCGTGTTCTGATTGATTGAAATCTCTTGTGCCCGCTTCCTTTTTTGCAATCGCCACTACCTCCCGCGGCGGGGTCGTGCTCCAGTTTCTTGCAGAGTTCCCCTTAGCCTCATCGAAGCTATGGTGTGAGCAAGCGGCCAAGCCCAGTGCGGCGAAGCTGGCCATGGCTGAGTCAACGGCGAACACGCAGAGCAGCAGCAACAACAACCATGGGACCGAAGAACAGGAGGATGACTACATGGGTGACCTCTCACGCTTCCTTCCATCTGAGCCTCTTCCAAAACCTTCATCCAAGAAGGTATTACTTCTCGTCGTTTTACTCCCCTCCATTGTCGTTTCGTTCTGTCGCTCCCTTTTACTCAATTAGGTATAATGATCTGATTTCACATGATCTTGCAATTGTCTCTCTAAATTTTAGTTCTTATGTTTTCTTGTTTGTAAACTTTAGTCCTTGGTGTTAAGAATTAATAAATGATGAAAGAAAAACGGTGCTTGATGTAATTTATGACCAGTTTAAGTAGATAAGTGAGCTAATTACTTGACCAACCAAGTAGATGATAACTGGAATAGATTATGATGCTCATTCTAATATCACGTACAAAATGAGTCTTCTTTTTGAAAATAAAAATTTGCAGAAATTATATTCTGCATATATCTAAGATTTCAATTATCTGTTTTGCTTACCAGGTCTTTGGTTTTTTCATATATCTAATGTACCAATTATCTGTTTCGCTTGCCAATTTTTTAGTTTCTTTAGTTTTGTTCATCATATAAGGTGGGACTAAGGATAGCAATTCATCTTTCTAAAGAATAAAGCATTGCTGCTAGATTATTAACCCCAAAAATTTCAGTTTGGATATAGTTTTGAAAATGGGAGTGTTGTCTCATGCATTTTCGAAGATATATGAGCTTTTGCTTTTATATGTCTATTTGAAAGGAAAAACAAATGGGAACTTATGTAATGTTTAAATTATGGCTTAAATTATGTTAACCTCTTTTATTTTACGGATTATATGTACTATAGTTGCATTTTGGTGAAGAGGATCCCTTTCTTATGTGCAGATCTCTGGCAAGAAAGACCCTCCGATCAGCTCTTCCAAGAGTAAGTTAAAAACACTCAGCTGGCAAGAACGGCGAAAACTTGAAAGAGAAAGAAAGCAGAAAGAAGAGGATGAGCAAACATTGGCAAAAGTGGAAGCTCCAATACCACAATCCAACATTGGGTTTAAGCTGCTCAAACAAATGGGTTATACGCCCGGTGCTGCCCTTGGCAAAGAGGGTTTGGGTAGGGCTGAGCCAGTGGGGATTGAGATTCGACGATCGCGAGCTGGTATTGGCTTAGATGATCCTCACAAGGAGAAGAGGAAAAAGGAGGAAATCATAGCTGAGAGAAAAAGGAGGAAAGAGGAGGATCTAATGCAAGACTTTGGGTTGAGACAGAAGTCGCGATGGCAGAGTAAGAGAGTTGTAGCCAATTTCCATAAGGCAAAGGTTGCCCTTGATCAATTAGAGAATAGAGAAATCATTGAACCGGAAAAGAATGAGGATGATGAAGAAGAGGAAGATGAGGAAGAGGAAGAAATAACGGAAGAGGTACGTAACTAAAAAGGTTATATTTTTGGTTGAACACTCCTTTTAACCATGTTTTGGTATTGATTTATGTTGCATCCCCGAATAACACATGGAAACAGCACAAATGCTTTCTTTTTCTCTTGATCTTAACTGCTCAAGCACACACATCAAGTCAATACACTTCCATTGCTGATTAATTTTCTGCTCGTTATACTCTAAATACCAAGCGATTTAAACAAATATTACTCATTGCACTTTGTCATCATTTGATCCATTTAAGCCGATCCTACCTAGCCATTGCACAAAGCTTACTTGTCGTTGTTGTATTTCTTATACTTTGACATTCATTCTTGTTGAACTTTGTTAATATATTCCTGCATTCGTATTTGGTTGCAACTGTGATAGTGATACATGTAATCGATTCAGGATTTGCAAGAAGTTTTGATGAAACTGAGGGATGACCACAATTATTGCCTCTTTTGTGGATGCAAGGTGAGTAAACAACACAAACAGTTACTTTTTATATATTTGTTTTGTAGTAATACTAAAAACCAAACTTTGACACTCTTGAAACTCATAATTATCTATAAATAAAATTTTGATTTTTATATGTTTCTTCAGTATGAATCAAAGGATGCTCTCTTGACCAACTGCCCTGGAACCAATGAAGATGATCACTAACTTGATGGTTTCTGAGATGAACACCTGACTGTGCGTTGTCGTCTCTCTTCTTTTTCGCCAAGCAAGCACTGTTGCCTGTAAATGCATATTGCAATGATGTGAACATGGATATGCATGAATAGGGTGTCATTCCATTATGGTCGAGCACTATATTTTGCCTCGTCGGAGCCTATTATCGTTAAGCTCAAGCTTGCCTCATCACTAACCCTATGCCTAATGACATACCTTATTATAGGGTATGAATTAGTTGATTTGATGTAGGGTTTATGCTATACTTCAGTTTAGTTCAAATGAGTTTTTCATTGTAATTTTCTCTTCGTTTTTATTATTTAGACCCAACATCTGTATAGTTTATTGACCTCCATTCCAATATAAGCTTCTTTGGTCAATTTATCCATAGACCCTAAAATGATCGTAATACATCATTAATCATTATCGTTTCTCTTGTTGGAAATACAGTTCTAAAAATAAATAAATAAATAAATAAAAAATAAAAAACACAATATGCAATCGACCACATATTTTGCTGATTTCATTTAAACAATCAATTCTCCAAGGTCCAAACATCAAAAGTTATTCTTGAATGTTTTTTTTTTGGGAGTAGCCCAAGATTAAACCCCATTAATTAAGAGGCATGATGCATATACTACATCTTCCAAATAAATGTTAAATTGTAGAAAAAGCACCCTCAGTTTATCTAGAACAAAGTTAAACAAATTAACTACATCAATAAGTAGTTTTTAATTCACTAAAAAATTAATACATAAATCTATCCGACCAAAACAAAAGTCTGTACAAAATTGAACCCAGATATATTTAAAAAACAAAATAAATAAAAAAGAAAAACAAAAATTAGATATAGTTGATCACAAAACTTTTTTAAACCTCTTTAACATGTCATTGTGAAATTTATTTGGAATTAGGGGGACATCATCGTTTGGAATGATCCGGTCTTTGTTAAGTTCTATCAATTGCATTGCAAAAAACTCTGGCCATGTCATATCATTGTGATCTTCATCATCATCACTATCACCATCATCATCACCATCTTCCATTTCGTCACAGTTTGCCTCAATTCCAATAGTAGTAGCCAAATCCTCAACTTTTATTTCATCCTTATTATTCTCTAATTAATTTGTTAGTTCTCTCTGAATCTCATTAATTTTTTCATCTCCATTATTGTTTGATGGGTTTGCTAATTCATTTTGAATTTCCAACCTTTCATCTCCATTCTCTGATTAATTAACAAATTCTACTATCCCAACAACATAATTGGCGTTCTAATATCAAGAACACAATAATAATATCAAGAACTTGACCTATAGATTTCATTAAAAATATAGATGATGATAATAATAATAATAATGAAAAAAAGCATAAACAAAAACTGCACGTTCACCATTTGTGTGATTCAGATATGTAAGTAGTATATGGTTATAGAAAATAAGGTAGGAAATCAAGTCCAATTAAATATCCAAACTAGCATCATAAATTCAGATTTACTTTAATCTAAACAAAATTTAATAATTTTCATACACAATTTCAATTGGAAGAAGAAAAAAAAATACAGAATAATACTTACAATACGAATACTATGATGAATGTGACATTTGTTGTAAAACGGAAATTTTTTTTTGTTATAATTATTATTTGACTTTCGCCCAATATATATGCAAATCAAGTTGGTTTCTAAATTAAAGTAAATAAGTAAGGTCTACCAGAAAATAAGCTGTAGTTCTTAAATCAATTACTGAATCTTTAATTATTTTATTTAGTTACTCGAACTACTTTATTCGCCTATATTCTTTCAAAATCAAAATCTTTTATTTATTTAGTCTTGCAAACAAGAGAAGCTGTAATTATAAATTAAAACATTTTTGCTCCATTTAAATAATAGAGCCATTAATTATAAATATGTAGATAGTAAGGTATGCAAATATGGATTTAAATAATCAACACCAAAGTATTAAAAAGAAAAACTTACTTTATATATAATAAAATTCAAACAGATTTTTTAATAGAAGCAGTATTTCAAATTATAAAAAGAGTTAGAATCAAACCATATACACTTTGTAATCCTCAAAAGCATTAGAAATATTGTGTTTAAATAAATAAAAATGTAATTCCTAAATTTGTTATTTTAACAATACTCGGCCGTATTCAAAGGCACCACTATTATTATCGAAAAGAAAGAGAGTGTATGAGAGACATTAAATTGTAACTTGAAGACACATAAACACAACTCAATAAGCTATAAACTACTATTAATTTAGTAAGCTTAAAATCAAAATTGAACTTTTTCCTTATAGTTAGAAAAAACTAAACACATCAATCAAATCAACACTTACCAGTATTACAGTAGCCACAGTTTTCGGAGCCACAGGTTTCCTTTTTTTTTTTTAACGAGGTTTAATGTTATTCTTTCTAAATCTGCATAAAACATCATTATTCATCTGCAAAGAAAATATATAAAATACATTAACCTTTATTTAATTGGATTGGAGCAAGACAGAAATAATGTAGCGGTCAATATATATATCAACCAAAAAAAATTATCCAAGGTTGTGTCATTGAGAAACTAAGCATAATGTAGCAGTGACCTAGGTTGTGTTTTGATTTTGTTTCTTAAATAGAAACAGAAATAATGAGAAAAATAAAATAAAATAAAATAAAGACTATTTTTTTTTGTTTTTAGACAGAACACTTTTACAACTTTATGTCCATCAGCAATTGAACCTTTAGTTTATCATCGAAACGTTACTGAACACAGTCCAACAAGAATTTCGTTTGTACTGGTTCTTTTGATTCAAATTCGAAACCTGTGGTTAAAGAATATGCACAAAATTATGATACTTAAATTGGATGGATTTGGTAACAAAGAAGAATCAATGGTATATTGATGCAAGATCCATCCACCATCATGGCTAGTACCACTCTTCTCAAAGCGATATCGTTTCCTCATTCCAATGCGCTGGTTAGTTTTATTGGCCATAATCTCTTTTTCGATGTCTTCACCTTCCCAAGAACCCAACCCGATGGTGCGAACCATCCGCAAGCTGTTAGTTGAGAACTTCCTCTTCAGAGTAGTGAAGAAATAGAGGTCCTTCCCGTCATAAGAATTTTCAACGTTTTCTTCCCAAATTTTCTATGGATTCTTCTCCGTACCAAACAATTCACTTTTAAGAATGGTTCCATTATTTGGTAGAGGCCTCCCATTGATTTTGTTACGGAGAAAATTTTGAATGAGTTCTTCATCTGTAGGTTTGAACTTCTTGCTTGTACCTGAAGGCAACTTTGTTGAAGCCATATTCAAGATTAAAAAAAGAAAGAAACAAACTAGGAATTAAGAAGATTATTGAAGTAAGTGGTTTAATAATGCGTCAGTAGAGTTTATATATTGGATGAAAGTATCTACTGATTGAAAAAATAAAAAGATTGAAATATGACAATTTATGTTCGTTTTGATTTTGCCTGGGATGTTTCGGTTCAAAATAATTATGTTATCTTTTTATTTTAATTTTTCAAAAAAATAAAAAAATCTAAGATAAAAATTACTCTTTTTAGTTGACATCAACTAAAGTTAAATGTGTCAATTTTTAATTGTTAGAAAATTAAAATAATTTTTTAATTTATTTGTGGACAATACATATATTCATTATAATCACAAATTATACTATTTCAAATTAAATGACTTATATAATAATGATCTTATTTATTATTATAAATGCTAATTGAATAAATCATTATTATTTTTGATTTAAAATTAAATGAGAATAAAATCAGATATTATCTTTTGTTCCTTATATAATTATCTTTTGGATTTCAGATATATTATCTTTTATACTTTAGATACTATTTTATTTAGGTTTTAGGATTTAATAGGTGTCATGCTCAAAAGAGTTAAAACCAAGCAAAAACTGTCTTTATTGTTCTTTCTCTATCAAAAGAGTTGCAGTTCAGCCACCTAGAAATACAAAAGGCTTTAGTTGAAGAAAATCGAAAAAAAAAACCACAAGATCCGAATTCTTCCATCAATTTCTAACTTTTATGAGTAAAGATATGTTTCTATATTATGTTATATTTTTGGTAATTTAACATGGATGATTTTTAGAATAAAAAATCCTGAAAAAATTCCAACAAATGGTATTAGAGCCGCCCATAATTTATTCATCGAATATATTCAGTTTTATTTCGATGAATCAATATATAGATTGATGTATATTTTGTGTTCCTTACTTGATATGGTATTACGAATAAAGAAACGTGTATGATGTGAGTGCGTCATATACTGTACTATTGCACAAACACAGATTAATTTCCTATTGTTAATGCTAGTGCCATGATATTGCAATTCCTTATATATGTATGTGTCTTATCATGTATGATTATTTATATATATTATTATTGTTTAAGGTATATATATATATATATATATATATATATATATATATATATATATGAGACCGAATTGGCGTTTAATTTATATAATAAATGAATGTTTTATTTTTAAAACATTAATAGAGTATTATTAAATTATAATTATTGATTTTAATTTTAATGGATCAAAAATTTTTGGCACATGAATTTGTTTCTCTGTTATAATCATATTTTTTTTAAGATTTGAAAAGATATTATTAAGATTTAATTTCTTATATAGTTTAAGAATTTATTTTAATTGTTACATAAAGAAACTGGTGACAATCTGAATTATTATACTCATTTATTATAAATATTTGATTTTGGAATAAATTGATTGAACATTATGCTGTCAAAGTAGTCTCTTTTGTGAAAATTAATTTATTCAAAACATAATGAATATGATGATATATAATTCATGCGAATATTGGTCAGCCCAAAGGAAGGCCTATATTTGGCCGAATTATATACACATATTGATAGCAAATACATGTTTGGGTAACTAATTAAAAATAAAGTAATGCATATTATTTATGCGGATAATAATCGGTCCAAAGAAAGTTTATTGTTTGGCCAAATAACAAGCATTGCACACTTTTGTTTATTTTCTATTAATTATGTAGTCAATAATCGGCCCAAAGGAAGGTTATTGTTTAGCCAATTAATAGAAAATATATGCGATAATAAATAGGTTGTGAAGTTTAAGTTTCCATGTGCGCATTAAGTCGGTCCAAAGAAAGACTTAATGTGTGACAGGAATTTTGACAATATTTGATTACTGTAATGAGAGTATCACTTACAGTTAATTTTTCTATCCAAAGATTGAAATTAATGTTGTTCTAGATATCTCAATCTGGATTTTTTTCATTATTTAACTAATGTTTACTGCATGTTCTTTTTGTTCTAATCCAGAAACTATGGCTTCAGCTACCAATGTTTCTGCACAAATTAGTAGTATTCCTATGCTGAATGGTTCAAACTTTAAAGTTTGGAAAGATACCGTGGAGATTGTCCTCGGTTGTATGGATCTGGATATAGCTCTTCAAGAGGAGAAAACCACTTCCACTCCAAAAAATCTCAATGAGGTTAAAATAGAGAAGTGGGAGAGATCCAATCAAATGAGCATTATGATCATGAAACGCTCAATTTCTGAAGCGTTTCGAGGCTCAATTACTGAGGATAAAGATGTCAAACAGTTCCTAAAGGATGTTGAAAAATTCTTTACTAAGAATGAAAAGGCGGAGGCAAGTAGTCGTTTGAGCAAACTTGTCTCCATGAGGTATAAAGGTAAAAGGAATATAAGGGAGTACATTATGAAAATTTCTCATCTTGCTTCAAAATTAAAAACACTAAAGTTAGAGTTGTCTGAAGACTTACTCGTGCATTTCATTTTGATCTCCCTTCCTGCACACTTTGGGCAATTCAAAGTGAGTTATAACACTCTGAAGGACACTTGGTCCTTAAATGAACTTATATCTCACTGTGTGCAAGAAGAAGAGAGGCTGTAGCAAGATAAGACTGAAAGTGCTCACATAACTTCATCTTCTCAGTATAAAAGAAAGCGTGATACTACTGTGGATATGCCTTTTCAGCAGAAAAAGACTAAGAAACAGGATCAAGTTTCAACCTGTTTCTTCTATAAGATGGTGGGACACATGAAGAAGGATTATACCAAATATGCCACTTGGCATGTAAAGAAGGGTATAATTCTTACTTTCGTTTGTTCTGAGACTAGTTTAAGTTATGCACCTATTGATACTTGGTGGGTAGATTCTGCTGCTACTACTCATATAAGTGTTACTATGCAGGGTTGCCTGTGCAACCCTGTGGAGCCGACCGCCAAATGATGCTGAAAGATACATCTATGTGGAAGACGGCAATATAGTTGCAATCGAAGCTATAGGAACCTTTAGATTATGTTCCACGAGTGGATTTTACTTGGATTTATTAGAGACATTTTATGTACCGTCATTTAGACGAAATTTGGTTTTTGTTTCTCGTTTAGACAAATTAGGTTATTTTTGTTCGTTCGGAGACAAAAAAGTCACTCTCTTTTATAATTCGAATAATATTTGCTTTGGTCATTTAGTGGATAATCTATATAGGCTTGACTTAAATTCCTATAATAATGAAATACTGCAAACGGGTACAAAACAAAAGCTAAATGAGAATTTGGTATCATTATGGCACAAACGCCTAGATCACATCTCTAAACAGAGAATTCAAAGGCTCGTATCGGATGGAATTCTTGGACCCCTAAATTTGGCGGACTTTGAAGTCTTTATTTAGTGCATAAATGGAAAAAAGAAAAACGAAAGGAGATTAGGTGCTGAGAGAGCTAAAGATATCTTAGAACTGATACATACTGACATATGTGGCCCATTCCCTACTGTCTATTGGAATGGACAACGGTACTTTATTACGTTCATATATAATTATTCTCATTATGGGTATCTGTATTTAACTCATGAAAAATCCCAAGTTTTGGATGTTTTCAAATCTTTCAAAGCTGAAGTTGAACTTCAACTTGGAAAGAAAATTAAAACTGTCAAATCTGATCATGGTGGTGAATACTACAGAACATATGGCGGTTCAGGTGAGCAACGTCCCGGACATTTTGCTCTTTTCATAGAGGAGTGTGGTATTGTTCCACAATACACCATGCCATGCAAACCTAGCATGAATGGTGTTGCAAAGCGAAGGAACTGAACTCTTAAGGACATGGTGAGAAGTATGATTAGTCATTTTTTCTTTCCTGAATCACTTTGGGGAGAAGCCTTAAAGACCGTATAGTGTACATCCTTAATAGGGTGCCAAGTAAAGCATTTAACAAAACTCCATATGAAATTTGGACTGGGAAAAGGCTCAGTATAAAGCATCTGCATATTTGGGGATGTCTAGCTGAGGCGTGACCTTATAGGCCGCATGAAAAAAAATCGGACTCAAGGACCATTAGTTGCTACTTTGTTGGTTACGCTGAGCGCTTACGGGGTACAAGTTTTACAATCCTACATCAAGGTCTATTTTTGAAACGGAAAATGCGAGATTTCTTGAGGATGTTGAGCTTGGGGAGGAAGGAAATATTAGGAATGTTGCTTTTGATGAAGATTCTGTAACTGACAATGATCAGGTCCTTGTGCCTATTGTTGTTTAAGATACATTTATAGTACAAGAAAACAATGAGAATACTGTTGTTGCTCAAGATACTGCTACAGTACAGGAAAATGATGAGAATCATCCTCAACCCCAACCCATATAGCAAGCTCAACAACCTCAAGAAGTGTCATTAAGGAGATCCAATAGAGAAAAAAGAAAATCCATCTATGGTCTCAAACAAGCTTCCCGTCAATGGTATCACAAGTTCATCAAGTCATTACCTCATGGTTTTGAGGTAAATATCATGGATGAGTGTGTATACCGCAAGTTCAGTGAGAGTAAATACATCTTTTTGGTCTTACATGTTGATGACATTCTACTTGACAGTAACGATATAGGCTTGTTGCATGAAACTAAGAAATTTCTATCAAATAAATTCGAAATGAAAGATTTTGGTGATGCCTCTTTTGTATTAGGAATCAAGATACTAAGAGATCGTTCTCAAGGTATTCTTGGATTATTACAAAAGAACTATATCAAAAAGATTTTAAGTAAATATGGCATGAAAAGTTGTAGACCAATGGACACACCCGTAACTAAAGGAGACAAGTTCAGTCTCAAACAATGCCCTAAAAATGATCTTGAGAGGACAGTAATGCATGATAAACCTTACGCATCAGCACTAGGGAGATTAATGTACGCTCAAATTTGCACACATCTCGATATACATTTATAGTGGGAGTGTTGGGTAAATACTTGAGCAATCCAGGCATGGATCATTGGATAGCTGTTAAATGCGTAATGCATTATCTAAAGAGAACAAAGGATTACATGCTTATTTATTGGAGATCAAAAAATTTTGAAGATCATTAGGTACTCTGATTCCTATTTCATGGCATATGGTTGCAAAACTTGGTCATTGAGCTTCATATAGTAAATAACATTGAAAGGCCATTAAAGATATTTTGTGACAATAAGTCAGTAGTATTATACTCCAACAACAATAAGAGCTTGACAAAATCGAAGTATATAGGCATCAAGTTCTTAATTGTCAAGGAGAAAGGTTAAGAAAAATAGATTTCCAAAGGACATATAGGAACAGAGTATATGCTAGCAGACTCATTAATCAAGGAATTGATCCCTAAAGTCTTTCATGAGCACACTGTTCGGATGGGTGTCAATATTAGTGATGCCTTGGTTTAGTGGGAGTTTATTTTATGCTATATGTCCTATGACAGACATTGAGTTATTTTTCTGCAGAATTAAGTTGATGGTTTATTTCATGTTGTATGAAATGTTCATTTTGCAATATTTGTTTTGTGTTTGATTTCAATAAAGTTGGACCAACTGGAAATAGACATGCATGAGATCACTTGGCATGTAATTTCCATATTACTCATCCAAATTTGATCTATATCGTTAAGTATATTAGGAAGGTGATTGTCGTGGTTTAGTCACGATATTAATGTGATAAAAGCTGCGGTAGTTCCATATCTAATTTATGAGACGGACCAGATTATTAAAGTAATGAGAGAAATAACATTCAAACGCGCGCATAAAGTTTGTAAGGTGTGATCATGTCAAGATAGAATATATGTATAGGCCAAGTGGGAGATTGTTAGGAAATTATTTTAATTTTTTAATTTGTTTGTGGGCAATATATATATTAATTATAATCACAAATTATGCTATTTCAAATTAAATGACTTATATAATGATGATCTCATTTATTATTATAAATGCTAATTGAATAAGTCATTATTACTTTTGATTTGGAATTAAATGAGAATAAAACAAGATATTATCTTTTGTTCCTTAGATAATTATCTTTTGAATTTCAGATATATTATCTTTTGGACTTTAGATACTATTTGATTTGGGCTTTAGGATTTAATGGGTGCTATGCTCAAATATAAATAGGCCTTTAGGGTTTCGGTCCCCAATATATCAAAAGTCACCTTTGTTGCTCTTTTCCCATCAAAAGAATTGCAGTTCAGCCACCTAGGAAATACAGAAAGTTTTGGTTGAGGAAGATCGAAAGAACCGCAAGATCCGAATTCTTCCATCAATTTCTGACTCTTATGAGTAAATGTACGCTTTCGCATTATGTTATATTTTTGGTGATTTAACATGAATGATCTTTGGGTTAAGAAATTCTGAGAAAATTCCAACATTAATATCATATCATCAGAAAATAATTAAATCATATTTTAAATTTAATATTATATCTTCTAATTGAATTTAAAAAGATATCATATGCTATCTTATATTAATAAAATATCTTTCTAATTAACTATAAAAAGATCTGAAGACAGAAATTCATGGAGGAGAAGATACAATCACTTGGTTAAATTAAAAGAATAATCAGAGTAGCCTTCCAGTTCTTTCATCCACCATGAGAGTGCTTGCTTGCACAATGCCATTTGTCCGCGGTGTGGATTGGAAGCAGAATCGGTGACACATTGCCTCTGGCGAGTGAACTTCGAACTCAAATTAGTGGAGGTAGCAACGCGAAAGGGAAACAAGAATTGAAGGCTTACCTAGCTTGGAGCTTCTGGAAATCGCGAAACTCACTGGTCTTTGAAGGTCGGACGCTCTCCTCGGCCATGGCGGGATTTCTCTCTCGAACTTTCTTTTTTAGTAATCAATGTATCTAATTAGCTATTCTTTATTTTTGGGTGGAACCTTTGCTGCATTGCATTGCTCCTCTCTCTTGTCCTTGTACTTATTGAGTAAATGAAAGAGGGAGGCCCCCAATTAAACGAAGTTGTCATATGTATCTTTAGTTGAAGTTTGACGTCAGTTCTTCTTGCACATCTCCTAACTAACACGTAATGAGTGAGCATAACTAACAAGTTAATCCGTTTTATTTTATTCTAATGGAATTTCATGAATTAGAATTATTTTAGATTTATTTCTGAGAAGAAATTTATATTTTAAAAAAATTAATAGAAAAAAATTATTTTATATGTAGATAAATTTTTTAAAAAAAAATTTCAAATATTAAAAGCATATTTTAATTCTATTTTTCTAAATAAAATATGATTCGTTTTTAAAAAAAAAATAAATAATTTTTTTACTCAAATAAATCACTAAAACTAACACTTACGCTTAGTTTAATAAAATTTTTACATTTTAAAAATATCTTATAAAAATTAATTTTTTAAAAATTGTATCTTTTATGTGTGATAAATTAAATTAAAAATAACTTTCAATAAGTACAAATAACAATAAGTGACAGTGCATTTGGTAAAATAATTTTTAAAATTTAAAAATATTATAATAGACAGTAATAAGAATTAATTTTGGACATTAATTAATATATGAGATTATATTAGATTTTTTCATTTTAATAAGTACAAGTCATTTTTGAAAAATTCCACCTTAGATGCTTTAAAAAATACTCATATATTTTAGGACAATTTACGTTGATAAACCAAAGTCACCCAAAAATTACCTGAATCTTCCAAATTCAAAAACGTTACCTACTTGTCTCTGTTTACATTTCTATATAAATTGAATTTAATGAATTCGATAAAGACTTTATTTATATATGAGCCAATTCTAAATTTATTTATTTATTAAAGATTTTATTTTCAAAAATTATTTTACAAAGTAATTAAATCAAATTTTGATAATTAAAATAGAAATTCTACTTAATTCTATAATTATTGGATATTTTTCTGTATTTAAATGATAAAGTTTAGTAGTTATAAAAGAATGGGAATTTTATATGATTTAGTTTAAATAATTGAGATTTTAGAATTTAATGTTTTAAGTTTTATGAATGAAGAAAATTAATTATATTATCTTATATTTTAAATTAGAATACTTGATTAAAAGTCAAATAGCAAATTGATAATTAAATAATATTAATTTTAATGGATTAGAATAGATTTTAAATTAATACAATATACCATAATTTTATTAAAATTATCAAACTCCAATTTTAATCCTAAATTTTCAAATAAGAAATTCTAATTTTACTCTAACTCCTACTCGCACTCACCGTCACTCACCGCCACTCAGCAACCCCCTTTCCCTTAAAAAACACAATACAAGCACAAGCAAACACACACAGCAGAAGAAAGAAGAGAGAACGGGAGCAAGAGAAGAGAAGAGAGGAAGGACGTGCTGACGCTAGTGGTCCTCGTAGCTGCCGTCGCCACCAAACTAACCGCGTGAGAGAGAAAAGGTTCACAGAAGAAAGATGCATCAGAAAGAGAGAGAGCTCGCACCTCGTTGTCACCGTCCATGGAGCCACGAGTCGCGTCACTGTCGCCGAGGGACGAAGAAGCACGAGCTGGAGGAGCTGTTGCGCTCTGCCATTACCAGCTCCGTTGCGAGTTTTCGCCGCCAACGTTGCCGGCGATGTCGTGAAAAGGAGAGAGGGACCTTGCGAGTGAGAGAGGGAGGTGTCGTTGCCTGCATCACCGCCGTTCCTCCACCGTCGCCGAAGGTCGATCACTGAAGCTGCTGGGCTTTTCGTCGTTGCAGCTATATTGCTGCTGCGTCGCCGGAGCTCCACGCCGCTGTGCTGGCTGTCAGAAACCGCAGCTAAAACCTTTATTTTCTTGGTAAGCTCTAGCTTTGTTTAAGATTTTCATCTTTGTCCATTAAAATCCTTGTTATTGTGAGAGTATTTCTGAGGTTGTTTGTGCCAGGATTTTGATTATCGCGAGTTACTCGGCTATATGCCGTCGCTGGGCCACCACCAGAGCTACTATTGTTCAGTTTAGCTGTTCTTCCTTGTTACAGTAGGTATCTCTATTCCAAAACCCTCACTGTTAGTATTTTGTTATGTGTTATTAAGAATTTTGAGACATTGATATCTTAGGATTGAGTTATCGAGGCTACATGTCGAAATATAAGTTGTTTTTGTTATTGTGGAAGTAAGCGGAGCTGTGGATGCAGCTACCGCCATTACTGGCCGAGAGAAAAGAGTTTATTTGATGCGTTTGGTTTATGGGTTTCGATTATTCGAGGTAGGAGCTTTTCTTAAAACTTATTTTATATCGCAGAATTGTTATAAATAGATATTGATGTGAAAAATATATTTTATTTTATAATTTTGTGAGTCTTATGGATTGAATTGAGTTGCTTTGGATGATGGTAAATATTTTTCTAGTGCAATAATTGACTGTTGAGAAGGTTGAATATTTTGAGTTATTGATTTTGTTAAATTGGCGGTTGCCGAATTGGTTTTCTTGAGATTTGAAAATGTGTTGTTATTGAAAATTAGTTGACTTTTGAAAAGATTTAATATTAGAATTTGGTGTGATTCTAAAAATGAGTAGATTTTTGAAAAGATTTAATATTGAAATTGGTTTAGTTTGGAAGAGATTTAATATCGGAATTTGGTTTAAAACAAATTTAGAAAGGATTTGATATTTGAAAACGGTTTGATTATTGAAAATGATTTTCTATTTGGAAATGGTTGAGAAGGGTTTAAGGAATGTTTGGATGGGACCCGAGAAGGGTGATAGAGTCCGAGTGTTAGAAGAGATGCTGCCGAAATATTTATAAAAATTAGGGGCTTCGTTTGAAACGGTTATTCAGAAAGATTTGGATTTTAAGGATTTTATGATTTGATTGAGTTATTAAGAAAAGGACTTCGTTTTGAGTTTGATTTATTTAGAAAAGAATGAATTATGTTTGAGTATGAATTATTGACGAACAGAATGAGAGGTATGGTGAAGTTGAGTGTGATAACGAGGAATGATGATGATTGAATTTGAATGAAGTGATGATAGTGATGATGAGGATAATAATGAATTTGAGATTTAATGAGATATGAATTGATGAATGATGAATTAAAATTCTATTTGGCTTGTACAATTGAGACATTGTTGACCCTCTGTCGCAAGATGTGATCGAACACTTTAACTTTTCGGGTTCCTTCATGGGCATATATATATGAATTTGAGCTTGGGTTATCTCACCCATGTATAAATTGAGCTTGGAATTTTTTCCATGGATATTTGAGCTTGGGGATACGCGCACAGAGGGACTGTCCAATGGTTAGCTACTAGGACATGTCGGGTTGGCTATATAACCGACAGATGAACTCATCAGCCATAGGACAGACATTCATCATATGCATTCATATGCTTTGTTTGAGTTTGAATTTCTTTTGGTTTGCCTAATTCCTTAACTGTTATTAAGTGCTATCTGAGCTATTTACTGTAATTGCTATCTATACCTGTGCGTTTTTTGTCTGCTTTGCTTGTGTTTACTTTTGAGAGATCCCTCTGATGGATTGAGGAGGCAGTGAGGGTTGTTTCTGATATGGTACTTTTGAGATTGACTGTTAGTGATGAGTTGATGATAATGTTGATTGATTATGTGATGGGCTGGAGGCCGTGATTAGTTTTTGATTGAGGTTTAGTCAAGTATGAAAAATCAAGCTAGTTTAGCATAGACATAATGAACCTATGCTTGGAACAGGTTGGTCATTCATACAGCCTAGGACGCGTTTAAGATTTTCTTATAAGAATAAAAAAGTTTTGAATTTTGGATAATTAACTGATTTTTTTAAAAAATAGTTTTGGATTTTTGAATGTTATACCGTTGTTTTCAAAAGATTCATAAGACAATGATAATCACTGTGCTTAAAAATAGTTTATTTTTTAAATATCTTCTTATGATAGTTTTGGAAATCTGTGGTGAGACCATGTGATTAGGTTCTCACCCCTTACAACTTTATCTTTTTCAGGAATCACATGAAAAAGCTTACGAAGAGTTTAATTGTGTTTTGCTTATACGATATTGTATTAGGAGTTGTGATGGTTATGTTTGTAAGTTATTGTATAAAGAACTTACTTATTGTGTGTGTGTGTGTGTGTGTGTGTGTGTGTGTGTGTGTGTGTATATATATATATATATATATATATATATATATATATATATATATATATATATATATATATATATATATATATATATATATATATATATATATATATATATATATATACATACTTAAGTGGTTGTGATTGATTTATATGTATGAATGTGCGTTTCAATTAAAAAGTATTTTCGGTTTTTAAAAGAATAGTTTATATGGTTTTGAGTTTTACAAGGGCTTATATTTTAATATTAAGTAATAGAAGTTGATAAACCATAATTTTATGGTTTATCTTATGTTGAATTTAGTGGATTTTATCAACTTATTGTAACACCTTAATTATCCTAAGCCTTACCTCATGCCGTAAAGCAAAGGTTAATCAGAAATGATGACAATCCTAAGACTTATACATAAATATATATAAAAGGAATAATAATTCTAGAAGCTCGATGAAGAAATAAGCTCGAAAAAAGAGTTTCAAAAGCACGAAACGTTCACACGAAGCTACACAAAGCGAAGTACAAGATAAAGGTACAAGATATAGATACGAGATATCAAGAAATATATAAATATATAACTAGAATAGTCATCAAGTACTAGCCTCAACCCGCGGAGTTTAGGCCGACTAGTCTTATACAGACATACAGAGCTTTTAGGGTTAAAACAACATATACAAAATATCTCTCTCCAAGTCAGCCTCTAGGACAAATATAAATACAAAAGTGAGAGAACAATTAAAAATAACCAAAATGACAACAAAATGGAATAAGGTCCTCTGCTCTATCATTATCAAGTAACTCACCGATGTGGGTTGCGACCTGCATCTGAAAAATAACAACAAAGTATGGAATGAGAACCGGAGATTCTCAATATGGTAACATTGCCCAGTAATGTAAGATATAAGACTCCTGGATGCCAGAGGTAATCCTATAGCTTCATATCTATCACGAGATTCAAAGTTAAACATAAATAAAATTAAAACCATAACTTTAAAACCTTTATGAAATAGATAACTATTTTAAGGAATTTCTAAACTAGTAGATACACCGCTGTCCTACAGCCTTCGCCAGCCTAACCGCCATGCGATCCCATCGCCACCGCCTACAGAACCTCCTCAATCTCAGTAGAAAACACAAATAATTACAATGCAAGTAAAGCACAAGTATAACACGTATATCAAGAAATTCAAGAAGCAAATAATCATGTTATACAATTAGGCAAGCAATTCAAGTCGGCAAAGCAAACAGATATAAGATGTACATGATGAATGTCTATCCTATTTGGCTGTGATATCATATTGTCGGTCAACTGCCAGCCCGACACATCTTTATAGAGATGTCGCCCTTCAGTCTTAGAATGGGAACCCTTGAGATATCGTGCCCAAAACACGATTCAGGATATAGTGTCTGCACACTCTAGTGATTCCAAAAGGATATAAGCGGGATACTCTTGCCATAGACCTCACATCTCAACGTAAGCAGGATTAACCAACCGTCCTTACGCCGCTGCCGCGACCTCGATAAGTGGGATTAACCAACCGTCCTTGCCAGGCGCATAGCGTCTCAACAATCTCAGCATGAAATAATATAGCAGTGGTTTTCATAAATTATTTTTCAATACATCAGTAATCCATCATTCTACTCCGAGTCCTTAACTCTCAACCATCATCAATTCATAATTTCCACAACTCATTACCTCAATCGTCATTATAGTACTCCGCCATCTCACTCAACAAATCCTTCCTCAGTATTCCAGAAACCTAAACCTCCATCTTCTAAATTCATGTAAAATTCACCTATTTAAGTCACTAATTCTCCTCTATTAGTTATTAGGCCTAACTACAAGATATTACTCTTTAACTTCAATTTAAGGAAGTTTGGAAAGTTAGAGAACCCTTGAAAATAAAGAAAATTAATTTTCAGCAAAACAGGGGTCTCGCGTACGCAAGCCCCTGTCTCGCATACGCATGCTGTTGAAAAAGGGATGGTCACGTATGCAACCCCCTACTCGCGTACGCGAGATGTCCAACATGAATGGGTTGCTTGCATCGCATGTTATAGTTCGCATATGCAAGGGTTGATTTTTGAATGGCTCACATACGCATGCAGTGCCTCACGTACGCGAGATGCCCAACTCGAATGGTTTACTCGCGTCGCGTGCACTGTGTCGCGTACACAAGAGTTGAAAGTCTGATGACTCGCGTACGCATGCAATGCCTCGTGTATGCGAGATGTCCAACCCGAATGGGTTGGTCGCGTCGCGTGCACCTTGTCGCGTACGCAACCCTCACCAGATGCAGAAAAATTTCAAAGTTGCAGAATTCAGTTTTTGGCACCAAACTTTAAACAGTCATAACTTCCTCTACAAAAATTCATTTTTATCAAACTTTATATCAATGTAAAGATATTTAAAATAACTTTTATTTAAGATAAATTTCAAAAAATTTTAAAAACTGAGGCTCAAGTTATGATCCGTCCAAGTTCACTAAAAATTGGTTTTTACCAAAAGTTAACAAGGTTCTCAAATTTCCAAAATTCACAATCAAAGCAAATCTAAACCACCTCAAACTTCAATTCACATAAGAACTTACCCTTTTGTGTCTCAATTCACCACTCTTACCAAATTTTTACTCAAATCACATAATCCTCAACCTAAATGATCAAATTTATCATACTAAACCATTTCTCAACCAACATACTCATCAACCATCATTCTATCACTACCAATCATCATAATTAACCTCATTCTATCTCAATCTCAAACTTTAACACCATTTATCAACATCAACAACATAATTCATCAAAATAATCAAAATCATCAAATCATCATACATTATCATTCAACAAGTTCATCAACTAATTCAATCCAAATCTATCCTATGGTTCACTAGCCTAAGTGTCCAGAAATATTATATATTACATAGAAAAAACCAAAATCATACCTTGGTCGATTCCCAATATGTGCAAAATACTAAGTTGACCCTAATCCAAGCTTCCAAAAGATCTCCAAACTCAATCAAGCCACCAATCAACTCCAACAAGCATCAACAATCAATATTCTAAGCTATACACATTAATGCACCACAATTCAATACCTAGGGTTCATTAAATTCACAAATTTACAAGGTAAAGAGTTTTCTTACGTTCTCCAATGGTGTTTGGGGGCACAAACGACCAATAGCCCAACCTTAGATACCACCTAATCAATCAAAATACAAAAATTCATTCACAACCAATACCCACATTTTCTAATTTCTTAGGGCAGAGGAGAGGAGAGGAAATTTCAAAATCTTACCTACACAAGTTAGATAGAACTAACGGGTTCGGCGAGAGTTTTATGTAGCCGCTAACGGCACACGAATCAGAGCACCATAGCTCGAGATATGGCCACCGGAAGTGGGTGGTGAATAGTGTTTGTGAAACCCTTGTAACACCCTACCATACAGAGTCTTATGCTTAAGTCATAATTCAGAGATGGCAAGGTATTACGACCTCTAAAATAAAAGTTTAGTAAGTATAGTAGTATGAATGATTGATTATAACTAGGAGCCTTTGTAGAAAAAGGGGTAAACAAAAATCGCAACTCGAAAGTGCAACACTCCGATCGATAACGTAACGAACAAGGATAACCAACGCGAGATTATATATATACAAAGGAGTGTCAAAAACAGGAATATCAAGACTCAAAATTCGACCGCGAAGATAACCGGTCCGAGCATAGCAATATATACATATGATAAAATAAGAAAAACCCCAAAGGAAACCCAAAGGGACACAAATACAGAAACCTATTCTCCAAAACCTCCCATAAGAGGAGTCATTACAGTTTGTATTATTTAATGGAGATAAAAGTATATAAGCAAATCATATAAACTAAAACAGAGTCCCCAAGAACAAAGGACTTCGCTAATCCAGAAGTCTCCAGCAGGCCTCAGCGAGAAACCTCACGTCCTGCATCTGAAAATCACAAAATCCGCATGGTTGAGAACCAGAGGTCCCCAGCATAGTAACAGCTTCCACATATATAATACATAATAATAGAGGAAAGTCAAAGGCAATCCTAGAACTTTCTCCAGATAATATCAAAGCTTATAAACAAGCTAAACCATATGTGGCGACTGACTAAAGATTCTTCAGTCTAACTAATACTTCCCTTTCCAATTCCTTCACACCTCCCAACCACCAGTAGGAGTATAATGTAGCAAACACAGTTATATCAGATAAGAAATATACAAATAGGAACAAATAAGGCATTTAGACAATTAGCAAGTAATATGCAGTCAAATAGGCAATCTCAAACAATTCATATAGTATGCATATGATGAATGCCTGTCCCTAGTGGCTGATGATATCATCTGTCGGTTATAGAGCCAACCCGACAAGTCCTGGTAGCTAAACATTGGACTGTCCCTCTGTCGCGCATCCCAACTCAAGTTATACTCATCATAAACTTGATCATAATCATGATCTATATCCATCACCTTCACTGGTAAATATTTACGGGGGCGAGCTCATCCGGGGCTTTCACAGTGCCCGGCTACCCTTACGACATAGGGTCAAAAGAGCTTTGAATCTCAACCTGGAGCACGTGGTGGCTAGCCATTGGTTCCTTCCAGGAAAACTCTCATCTCCAACGGTGGAAGTGCAACATTCACAATTCATTCAACAGCATATATGCATTTATTCTTAGCCATAATCATGGCTCCGCCGTAACACGGCAATAATCCAGCCATCCGACTCACGGTTAAATCCATAACCAGCCATTTCATTAACATTTACGGCCTTTCGGCTCATGGCATAACAAGCACTTCCACTGCCATCCTCCGCCTCTCACATAATCATCTTTGATCCTCATTGATCATTCATTTTTCCCTTGCTTCACTCGCAAGTTACCACATTCCCTAGCCCCTTTACTCATTGCTAGGCATATCATAATGATTTAAGACATAAGTGGTGAGATCGGAGGCTTAGAAGTATGAGATTTGGCATTTAAAACTCAAAAATAAACTTTGGGATGAAAACAGGGCCACGCGTACGCGCACTCCACGCGCACACGTGGATGGCCACAAAACTCATCGATGCGTATGCGTCATGCACGCTAACACGTGAATTGAAAAATAGCCAAGCGACGTGCACGCGTCAGCCACGCGTACGCGTGGGTGCTCTCATGCCCCAGGCACAAATCTGGCACAGTTCTGGCACAACTTTCTGGAAAATGGCTGGGCATTGGGTGTAGCACATCGGCACGCCCGCGCACACCACGCGCACGCGTGGATGACGTTTTCTAGAAGAACGGCGCGTACGCGCCAAGTGCGCCTACGCGCAGGGGGTCATTCTGCTAAAAATTTTCTAAGTTAAAAGCTGCAGAATTCACAGATTCAACCCCCAATCTTCCAACGGACATAACTTTCTCATTTTAAATCGTTTTT
The DNA here is from genome assembly GCF_003086295.3 of Arachis hypogaea. Taxonomy (NCBI): domain Eukaryota; kingdom Viridiplantae; phylum Streptophyta; class Magnoliopsida; order Fabales; family Fabaceae; genus Arachis; species Arachis hypogaea. The sequence continues at coordinate 66,763,970 of NC_092037.1, forward strand.
CACCCGTTCTTCGAACGGCATGGACATCCCGAATCCAATTTCATTTTTAAATAGATTTGGCACAAAATAGAGATTCGTAGTCTAAGTTATGTCCCGTCAAAGTATGCCCAAAAACCATGTTTTTCATACAAAACCACAAAGTGCCATTTGCAAAACAAGCCATTTTCAACTCTTTTCAAAATCAATCAAAACATGCCAATTTCATCCCTTTTCTTTGAAATCAATCAAAATATATCAAATTCAACATCAATCCTCCTCAACTCACACATTGACACTTTACCACAATTCACCAAAATCACTATCCCATCATTTTAACCCACTTCACCCAAGTGGTTCAAACCCAAACACATTGACATATCACATACTCTTCGTCATGCCAATTTTTAACAACACCAATTTCAATAAATCATCATTGTACGCAATCAATATCATACTCACCATCAACATGGTTCAACCCACAATTCAACCATAACCAATCATCAAGCATATATCACAACATGCATATTTCTCATACATCATACCATCAAGACATCAATAATCATCATCACATATTTGACCACATCATATATTTCAATCATTCAACAACATCAACAATTCAATGCCTATCTTAGGGCCTCTAGCCTAAGTATTTCCTACCACATTACATATTAGATACGAGAAACCGAGACCATACCTTAGCCGATTTCCCAAGCTCAACCAGAGCACTTCCAAACCACTTTTTCCTCAAGCTCTCAAGGCCTCAACACCTCCAAGAACAGATTTTTCACCACCAAACCCTTTTCAAGCTTTTCAATATCACCAATCAAGCTCTAATATTCACATATACACAACCTAAGCCACAATCATCACACCCATACACAACATCTCAAAATCTAAACATCATAGAACCACAAATTACACTAGGGTTGAGAATCTTACCACACCCAAGGTCCAAGGAGACAAGATTAACCTTCTCCTTCAAGAGAGTTGGGTCCTATAACATCAAAGAGCCCAAAATCTCAACATTTTTGCTCATGAAACTCAAAATCAAGGCTAGAAATTCGAAGAGCAAAACGTGGCTTACCTCAAGATTAATTGTATGGGTTTTGTAGAGCTCTCCGCAGTGAACGCGTGGCCGCAAATGGTGCGGCAATCGGAGCTCTAGATCAAAAGTTATGGTGGTTTGAAGATCAAGTGAGAGAAAGAACTTGAGAGAGTGTTCTTCCCTCCATGGCCTCCATTTCAGCGTGTTTAGTGTCTCAAATGAGGAGAGAGAGTGCTGAAAACTAGGGTTTTGGTTTAGTTATGTTGGGCCAAGGGCCCACTTTGGGTCCGGTTGGCCCGGTTTGGCCCGTTCGGTCCAATCTTGGTCCGAATTCTATAAAATTGGTACTGAAATTCTCGTCTCAATCTCCTCTATCACATTTAGCCACAAAAATTACATTTTGGGCTTTCTAGAATAAATTCTCATTTATGAGTTAATTAGCCGTTAATTAACCGGGTCTTACAACCCTCTCCTCCCTTCTCTCTTGCAGCTATGTTATGTTGTGTTTGAGTATTGGGTGCTGAATGGGTTATGTTTGGAGTATTATATGGGTGATGCTTAGGCCCAACTTGGGCCCGGTTAAACCCGTTAGTGTTTTTGGCCCGTTTGGCCCAATTTCGGACGAAACCTTAAAAATTAGTGTTCGGTTTTTAATTCCAAATATTTTTCTAAGGTTTTCTACTATTTTTAGTATTCTCACACAGTACCAGACAATTTAAGACGGTACTGCCGATTAATTTACTGGTTCGCATTTTTATGCGGTTTTGCACAGAAAATTATATTTTCCAACTTAGAAAAATCTATTGAGTCCAAATATCCTATTTAAATTTTCTATTTCACATTCTAAATTTTTGGAACCTATTTTGGACAATTTAATTTTTTAATTAAACAGTTAATTAATCGTGGTTCTTACACTTATCATACATTTATTCACTAAAATAGCATGGTTTTGTGAATTCTTCCTAAATTGTGCTTAAGAGTGAAAACATACTTTTTAGATCCTTAATTTAATCATTTTAATTCACTTTAATCTTATTTGATGCCTTGATGTGTTTGTTGAGTGATTTCAGGTTTATAAGGTAAGTATAGATTGAAGAAGTGAGGAAAAAGCATGCAAAAGTGAATAATCTATGAAGAAATGAAGTTTGGAGTATTTCAGCAATCATGTGTATGCATGGTCATGCATATGTACGCATGACTACAATCATGTGACTTCAATTAATGCAATATGTGGGGGTGATTTCTGGAGCATTTTGGCCCCAATCAAACTTATTTCTGAAATATTTGAAGCCAAATTCAAGAAGGATTAAGGGGGAAATAATTAGGATAGCTTAGGAACCATGTTTTATATCATTTTCTAGAGAGAGAAGGTCCCTCTTCTCTCTAGAATTAGGGTATTATTAGTTTAATTTCCTCTTAGATTTAGGTTTTGATACATGTTTTGATTGAGTTTCTTTTACTTTTCCTTGTTCAATTGTCTTAATTCTCTTAGTTCTTCTTGTTAATTTCTCATTTGTACTATTTTTTAGTTTTATGAATTCTTGTTAATTTTGATTTCTTTTAATACAATTTGATGTTTTATGTTTATTGATGTTTATTTAAGTTGTTGTTATTGGTTTCTTGAATTTGATAGTAGTAGATTTTATTAATTCATGTAATTCACTATGCCTTTTCTTTTTATACACACCAAGTGTTTGATAAAATGATTGGCTTAGTTTTAGAGTAGATTTTGAGCATTCTTAGCTTGAAAAGGGAAATTAGGTAATCTTGAATCATGAATATGCAATTTGGTTTGGTAATCTAGAGTTATTAGTTAATCTTGCTTCTATTGATGCTACTTATGGATTGGGATTAACTATACCTATTTGATTTTCTCCCGATGTTGGAGATAACGAAGTAGGATTAACTCTTAGTAATTATTATGTTATGAGTAATGACTAGGGTAGATGAAGATTTAATTATTAGAATTTATTTCTAGATTAGATTTGAATTATTTTTTTGATTTAAATTTTAAGTAGAAAGTTAGCTATCTTATCTTTTCAAAAGATAAGATTAAGGTTATTTTGAATTTAAAATTCTTGAACTTAGGATATAAATAAGTGAATCTTGTTCACAGAGTGGGCATCAATCGATCATCCATTGGATCACAAATCTCTCTCATTATTAGGAATAGTTTCTTTTCATGAGTCACTAAGCCTTCTCCATTGAAGGTTAGGAGCTCTGTTTGATTTTAGAATTAATATAAGTGTTTTCTTTATTTTAATTCATGTTTCTTTACTTTTTCAAGGTTGAGTTTTGTTCTTCATCACTAAGGGTTAGAACTACTGAAAAATATTCTATATCTTTTTTGGATTTTGATTTTATATTTGAAAAAATTAATTTTAGAATTAGCTTAAAACTCATCTCATAATCTTTACTTATCTAGATTTATTCGAATACGTGACATATAATTTAGCTAGTGATAGTTCTTGAAGTTTGTGCAACTTAAAATCAAAATTGTTCTTCACCTATTCTCTTGATTAATTGACCAAGAAATTGGTAATTAGTTGGGTTTAGAGAAATTAAATCACCAAAGGATTGTGGTTTAACTATAAATGATTTGCTGTGAAAAGATTTTTACATGAATTAAATAAGAAAGCATAAGCATTGTTCTTCTAAGAATCAAACATCTCCGAAGCCTTCAACATTCTTATCTATTGATTTTCTCTCAACTTCAAGCATTCTTCCGATTCTATTCTTTTGTTTCTTCTTTTCTACAATATTCACAATCCAAAATCTAAGGTTTGATCGATCTAATTAGATATTTAATTAGACGTAAATTGCCTCAATCCACTAATCCTCGTGAGAACAATATCCACTTACCGTGGTATTACTTGAACGATCCAATACACTTGCCGATATCTGTGAGCTTTAATTTTCGCTCATCAATTAGATTCTTATGTATGTAGTTATAATAGAAAAAGAGTTTTTGCTTAAAAGATATAAAAAAGTATATATATATATATATATATATATATATATATATATATATATATATATATATATACACTACAACAATATAGATTATTTTTTAGGGTTATAATGTGTAAAAGAAAATTAAAATTTGTCAAAAAAACAAAATTTGACACTATTTTAACTATGAAAATATGTTAATAAAAGTTTTGTCAAAAATAGTATTTTTAACATATAAGTGATTGTGAAAAAAATTTAAATCTTATTTTGATAAATATTGGCTGTCAAAAATAATTTGTTAAAAGATTTTGAGAACATATTTTTTGTGATACTTATTAATTGTCAAAAATACTATTTATTTTGACACTTATTGACTATAAAATATTCTCAACAAAAAATTTTAACAAAGAATGAGATGTGATCTTGAAACTAAAGAATAAATTGAGATTTTGAAGATAAAGAATGAGTAGTATAATCCTAAACTAAGAGCAGTGTGATGTCAAAATTAACAGAGCCCAGAGAAGAAAAAAAAATAGTAGAGTAAATTGAAAACAAATGAGTGTCAAAATTGAGGAGTGATTTTCTACGGTCAAATTTTTCGTCAAAAAAATATAGAAAATTTGACATTTGTGATATTTGTCAAAAATATATATTAATTTTGACATTTAATTATGGTGTTAAAAAATAAAGTGTCAAAATAACTCTATTTTCTTGTAGTGATATATATTGTTACTCAATAATAATAATAATAATAATAATAATAATAATAATAATAATAATAATAATAATAATGTTGTTGTTCAATAAAGTTATTAGAGATTATTCTACAAGAAATTCAAGGTTGAAACCATTTGATACTTTTGTATTTAATATAACTTAGTTTAGTGTGATAACTAGAAATTAAGTATAGTCAAAGTTATTCTTCTATTTTCACTTGAATCTCAACATAATTACCAAATTATCAATTAACTCAAAAAGCTAACTGAATTCCTACTTCATAATGAATACTATATTAGAAATCAAATAGCTTTAACTTAACCTTAAAAGTTAATTTGATTATAATATCTATTGATATCCTTTTTTAATAAATATTTGAAAAATTCAGTGAGTCATGCCGGAAAATAGATGAAGAACTATTATGTCTGATAGAAAAATGTTGGGGATTAATCTATGTATGTTGGTTGAATATTTCGACCAATTAGATTGATAAGGAGGTCAAGTCAAGAAGAAGAAAATCGACACCAAGGGTTTTGATTCATTCGAAATTGTTGAAGCATAAAGTCAATAGATTGACATACCGAGATTGAAGACAAGCTGTGTGAAGGTAGTAGTTCCTTGGATCTGTCTTTGGCAGGAACAGTTACTCTGCGATTGTTTAGAAATGACATTTGATAGCACAAAATTGGTCGAATTGATCTATAAATAGACAAGGCTTAGCTTGGAAGGAGCAAGGGTTGGAATTCAATTTCAGAAAATACTTTCGCACACTCATACCTCCAGTGATTTTCTGAGTCTGTTAAGAGATTTCTTTTCTGTAGAATTTCTTCCATTGTCTTTACATTTCTTTTAAAATTTGTTGTAACTTTCCTTTTTCGCAATTTACTTCAGCTACGCAAATTTTTCTTTCTTCTTTTTGACATTTCACATTATTTTTTGAATTCAAAGTCCTTCAACTTTGTTGGAAACATTTTAATGCTTTATTTTGATTCAAAGTTCTTTACTTTATTTCCTGTAATTTCAATTTCAAGTCATGTAATTTTACTTTACATTTTGAGTTTTTTCTTTCTTTGTTTGTACAAAAATGGAATCGTTGATACACGTCTGAAAACTGGTACTCGCAAAGAGGAGTAAGTTTCGTTCCTAGAATTTAAATACTGAACCAACCAGAATTTGCTAAAAATTTGCATAACAAATTGACATGCCCAATGGGACAGTTTTTACAAAGTGTGTTAAAAGATTCATTGGTCTTTTGTTATGTTTTAGTTTATGCAACTTCGATGTGGCAGAATTATAAATATGGCTGATGAAGTTTCGAATAGCAATATTAGGTCATCTTTAAATAATAATGTCCCTATATTAATTGCACAAACTTCTTCAGAATTAATATACCACACAAAAGAGAGTATCCAAAATCTAGGCAACAGTTCTGGAAACAACGCTACAGTTAATAATCCTTCTGCAGGAATATTAGGTGAAGTTCACGTCCATGAATTAATCCAACACAAACGCAACCACCAATAATCGCAAGGTGGCTTCCTTTTAGCCTACCTCCAGTTTATACTCTACTTATGAGTGGTTACATGCTTCTAATTAGATTTGGTAGTGCAGCAGAAGTAGTTATTAATTAACCACATCCACATAATCTTGAGTTTGCTCGAGATTATCAGGTGGGATCAACATCGAATAATTCTAGTTCGATGACTGCATTTGGACAACATGTCAATGATAGTCTTCATGACCTATTCAATCTATTGACTCAACAGATGACTACTATTTTGAATCTCATAATGGCTGATTATGAGACGAAATTTGAGCATTTGGCTAGTCAAGTTGAACAAATTGCTCGGATGATTGATTATGATGATGGTGATCGTCAAAATTTAAGAGTGAATCTTGAGGACTTGGGGAATAATCCTAGAGATATGAATGACAATGTGAATTTAGCTGGGAATGTTTCTCATGTAGTTTGACGTAATCAAAATGCTGATGATGTATTGGATAGGATTTGTGTTAATCAGCGAGAAGAACATTATCAAGTAACTAAGATTGTCGAGGATATTCTTAATAGGGTTGGTATTTATGTGAATTTTATGAATCGAACATCTTTTATTTCTGCATTTTTTATTGCCTGTGCAAATGGCAAAAGTACTAAGGGGATAAAGAATCCTAAAATAGTAACAAAATTTATAGGAGAAGTTGGAGAGTCTACCACTGAACATATTTTTTGATATATGGTCAAGTTGAAAATGAAAATTTTTTCTTTTTTCATTGATGAAAAATATTTTTACTTGATTTTCAAATTTAAGACCTAACTCGATTGTTATTTGGGCACAATTGGAAAGCGACTTTCATGCTCACTTTTATAGGGGAGTTAAATGTAACAATTACTGATTTGGTTGCTTTAAAGCGTGATGGTGGTGAATGAATTGATGATTTTATAATTTGATTTAAAAATGCTCGAAGTCAGTGCTATATTTCTCTTCCTGAAAGTGAGGTAGTAAAGAAAACAATTATGAATTTAAGTTTTTATATGCGTTAAAAATTGCTTAATGTCCATATATTTGATTTGGCTCACTTGACTAAAAGAGTTAGACAAATAAATTTTTTTTGAAAAGAAAAAAAGGCATTTAAAAGTGAGAAAAAGTTTAAGAAAAAGTCTTATTTTTAAAAAGAAAAAATTTCATATATCGAAATGAATTCGAGTGAAGAATCTAATTTTAAATTTTCTGAAGTCAATTTAGTTGAATTAAAGCTAAGAAAGGGCTACCTTATATTTTCTCTTCACTTAAGAAAATTACAAATGTTGATAAGTTCAATTATGTAAAATATAAGAGTAGTAAAAAGTATAATTTTAATATCTCCAAATCGAAACAAATATTCGACATGTTGCTTAAAGATAAATAATTGATCTTAAAGATAAATTCCACTCCCACTCACTCGCTCCCAAAATTTAGATATCGAACTAGTTAAAATTTGCTGAAAATTTATATAACAGTGTATTAATTTTTTTAGGATTAAATGTCTATTTTTAAAATTTTTAAAAACTGATTTGAGTAATTATTTTATCGAAAAATAAATTAAGGATTGATTTTCTTGCCAAAATAAAAATTTGAGGATGTTTTTATGTATTAATTTTTTTAAAAAATTAAAATATCTACCTTTAAAATCTTTAAAGACTAATTTAGATAATTACTTGAAAAATTTTTCTTTCAACAATTATCGACCCAAGATCCATCTAAAATTTTTCCCACGTTCATTACCACGTTCACGTTTTTCTTGGCTTTTATATACGGGGCTCGCAATTGTCGTTGTTAGATGGCAAAGGCATGAATCCAAGAGAGATTGATTATGCAGCGAAAAAGAAAAAAAAAATAAAAAAAAAAACGAAGAGGCAGATTAACACACCAGACGAAAACTGATGAAATTACAGAAAAACTGTTTAATTTGTACTTGTATTATTATTCCCCTCAAAGCAAGGGTATGTATATATATAGATTCTATCTAATTTTATGCACTCCACTCAACAACGAAGATTATTATTACGATGCACTTCACATGCGTTATGTCACAAACCCAAACACCAATTAATCCACGCAACGCATGCACCTTCTTACCCTCTTTTAACTGACCTATTCCTTCCAACAATTGTTGTAGTTCTGAACTTATTCTTGGTATGCTTGATAAAATCTGAAAAGTTGTCTTTCTGATCATCCTTATTGTTAGCACGGTTCTTGACAACTGGAACACCATTATTAGCCACGTCAGCAGAAGTGTGGCTAGTTTCCTCCCTACGGTGCCCAAACGTTGCCATGCTCCTCAATTTATTCTTACCACGTTTAATGAAACTGTTGAAAGCGTCATCGTTCGAGAGTGGTTTCTTACCACGTTGCTCTGAGTGCACCACCCTATGTTGATCTGCCCTTGTTGGGGCTCTCCATAGCTTATTCCTTGGAACATTTTGTGATTCATCATCACTTGCGCTTGACGCTGTTGAGTTTTCATTCCCCATGGATTCTGTGGTTTTTGTCTTTTTTACGCAAAAACTTTGTTTCAAACAAGTTTACTTTAACCTGTTTAGGTGTAGAGAAGAGAGAAGATTATGGTATTAAGTGCAATTTGCAAGAGGTAAAGATAGAAGCTTGGTTTTTATAGTGTTTTAAATGGGTATGAAAGGAAAGATATCAAGAGCCGGAACTATGAGAAAAGAAATTAAAAGAGTGTAAGGTTTTGTGATTTATAGTCATCAATTAGTTATTATATTATTAGTATTTTTAATGGTATGAGATTATATTTAATAGTGTATAATTATTTGTTTTTTTTCATTGATTAAATAGTGAACAAATTTTAATAAAAGTGTTGGTCCCTAAACTTTTTCTAAAAATTATAATAAAAGAATAATTAGATAGAAGGCAATTAGAATTTATTATTTTTGGCCACTGTACCAAATATTTAAATATATGAGATAAAGTATATTATTAAATTATTAGACAAAAAAAATTAAATTAATAATTAAATAATAACTAAAAACAATAAATTCTAATAGTCAGCTAACATTTTTCATTATAAAAATCTAAGTTCTGAATTGTGATCAAGCTGTCCGACTAATTAAGATGCTTAAGCAAGAATTTGAAGAGCATTTTCTTAAACTTTTTTCTTTGGGAGATAAGAGAATTGATTCCCACTTACCAGTTGTCCATCTACATATTAGGACTGAAATTCCTCTCAAAAGGAATAACAGTTGTTTGTCTTTCCTCTACAACTGTTATACATGTATCAATTTTGGACAAATCATATCTCACTACTTATTTGACTTCTTGAAATGAATTGGTTACTTCCTATCTCATATGATTTTATCCAATTTTATAATGAAATTTAAATCTTATGGAATAATTATTATTTTTATTGACATTTTTTTCAATTTTCGTATAATTAATTAATGTTAACAAATAAGAATTTTTTTTGTTTCCTATAATATTTCTTAATCCGATAAGTCAAATATTAATTCGTTATGGATCTGAGATTTATTTAAAAAATTTTTATTAACTAATAAGTTATTTTATGCCCAAAATAAAATTTGAATCTCTGCAATGCTAACTACCGGACTAATAATCCAAGTTGGTTTATATTAGCAAATATGGTAACAGTATTTCACATGCATTTCTATTAAAAATTAATTATTTGATCAAATTAATTAAATTCTATAATTCAATTATCAAAGAATAATTAAATAATTCTTTAATAAATATTAAACCACTTGTTAACATATGATGACTCTCTATCTGGTTTCAATTAGGGGATGGCAAAACGGGTCGAGCCCGTTGGGTCGATCCGCTAAACCCATTAAAAAAGGTGGGTCGAACTAGGATTTGGAGCCTGTCAAATTTAAAAAATTCGCCAAATTCGCACTGCCAAATTGGTGGATTTTGGCGGGACAGGGCAGACCGATCTGCCGGGCCGAAGATTTTTATTTTTATTTTTATTTTATTAAATAAAAGAGTGATTACTATTATAAAATTAATAATTATAGAATTTTTAAATACTTTTTTTTATTTTTTGTTTTTATTCTTCTTTTAGTTATTAACTTTATTTATTTTATTTTACAATTTCGTATATATGCTCAAATTATGTAACTTGTTTTTTAAAATAAAGATGATTCTATTGACAAATATTATTTTAAACAATTTTATTGAAGTTAAAAATAAAAAAATAATAATAAAAAATTATATTATAATTTGATTATTTTTTTGTATTTGATTTTTTAATTATTATTTTTTGGTTAATTTTAATGAATTTTATTTTTCAAAAAAAGAAAGAGTCAAGCGGGTTAGCCCGCCAACCCGCCATAAAGCAAAGCGGGCTAGCATTTTAAACCCATTTTAGTTGGCGAGGCGGGCCGATCCGCCCCGTTTATAGGACGGGCCTTGACGGGACGAGGTGGGTTGGGGTGGGTCGGCCCACTTTACTACCCCTAGTTTTAATAATATTATGTGGTAGAAAATTAGATAGGTTATACTAAATTTACTAATTAATATTATTGGATGCTAACTTTGGGGGAAAAAAAAAACGTTATTCTTTGATACTTAATAGTATAAACTAATATATGCTTAAAAATAAATTATCAATAAACGTCAGAAATCATTCGCTACAAATTTATGTATTTTTTTTATGCTAGTATATATTTTACATATTTTTTCAACGAAGCGATTAACCACCAAAATAATCAAATTTTTAACTAACGATAGAATAATTTAACGTTTTCATAACAACATAATCAAAATTTTCATAAATAATATTTTTTTTACATTTATTTAAATTTGATTAAATTATTATTTATGAAATTTGATTATATATTTATAAAGTTTTGGTATAAATCATATATGACCATTTGTACAGAATGCTTCTGATACGATCTAAGAGGAGGATCGGAAACCTGCGGATTGGATCGGACGTTGGATTGCCCAGATGGAGCGGAGGGGAGGTACCTGCAAAGACACTCCGACGCTCAAGTCAGAATGGATCAAAGAGGTGTGAGATATGAGGTATGAATCAGTACCTGGAAGGACTTGGGTCCTTTATTTATAGGTGTCTGGTGGTTTATCTTATCTTTATCTTATCTGACTAAGATAAGGGAGATGTTTTGAATTTTGAAAGTTAGTTAGGAGCTCCCAGGGAGCCGGTTCCCGAGCCTTTAGCTGGGCGAGTCGGGCTGGCCCGCTTTGCCCGGATTCGAGGTCGGTTGTGGACCCGGGGTCCATGGGTCGGGTCCGTAACAGTTGCCCCCCGTAGCGGGAGAGCGACTATGGTCGGTTTGTCGCTAGAAGTTTTTAAGGCGTTTCCCGTCGTGGATCCGGTGCCGGGTCGAGCGTTTTGTTGTGATGGGGAAGTCGGTTCGTCGGTCCGGTTTGGTAAAGGACTCGCCTTGACCGTATTCTGGGTCTTTTGACGTGACTCTTCCGTGCCTGCTGCACCCGTCGCGTCTTTTGAGGTGTAATTGATTGGTTTGCTTTTCCGAGGGGGGCATTTATTGAGGAGGTGTTTTCTCTTTTTTGCCCCCGCGAGTTTTTATTATGTCCAGGGTCAGTTGCGTCTTTTTGTCTTTTTGAAACCGTTTCGTTTTGGCCTTTATTTCCCTCGTTCGTTTTTCTTTTCAAAGAGAACTCTTCATTTCCTGAGAGGAAACTGCTTAGTGGATTTTTGCTTTCTGGTGCTGTTCTGCTTCTCCTCATTTCCCTGTTTTTCTTCAAGTTTTCTTCTACCTTTACCAGGTTGGTATTTTCTTCTTGCTATTTCTTCCATACGTTTGTTTGTGTGCCTGTTTCTGTTTTTGCCATGTTTTGTTCTGCCTGCTTCCCTTTTTGTTTTGCTGTGTTTGGTGTTTTGAGTTTGGGGAAGGGGCTGAGCACCGCCATTTTCTGCTTTGCTTGTAGTGGTGTTTAGGTTTTTTGTTTTCGTAATTGTGTCGAGTTGGTAGGCTGATGGTGGTGCTCCTCCCTGTTTTAGGTATGCAGCGTCGGAGAAATGAGGGTGTGGGTGCCCCCATTGCCCCTTCCAGGGGCGTTCCCAATCGCTATGGTTGGGTAACCATTTGTGGTGGCGGTGAAGAGGAGGGGCGATATGAGCTTGTGCTCCTTGATGCCGACGAGCGCGTCTGCTATCTAAACCTCCGTTCTCCCACCGTGCCGGACTGGATGTGGGTCTACGAATCCATGTTTACTCGGCTCGGAGTGCGGTTCCCCTTCTCCCCGTTTGTTCAGGGTTTACTTAGTCGGTGTTCCGTGGCACCGTCTCAGCTTCATCCGAATAGCTGGGCAGCCGTTCGGTGTTTTGAGTTGGTGTGCCAGTATCTCGATCTCCCGGCTTCGGTTCCTGTTTTTCTTTTCCTTTTCTTGTGCACTCTTCCGACTAAGGAAGGGAAGCATAAGAAAGGGTATATGTCTTTCCGGGCTCAGCCTCATCGTCGGATTTTTGGGTTGTTTGAGGATTCTTTTCACGGGTTTAAGTGGGAGTATTTTAAGGTGCGTCCCGTTGAGGGGCACCGCCCGTTTTGGCTTACCCTGGAAGGCGAGCGCCGGTTTCCGACGTACTGGAATTTTGGCGCCGGGCCGTCGCTTCTGACTAAAATTTCTTATGATGATTTGTCTCGGGAGGATAAGGATGTCGCCAGCGTTTTGTGGCACTTGTTTGGCGAACGTCCGTTGAATCCTCGAGACGTTATGGGGGATCCCGAGGCTTGTCGGACATATATTGGTGTGTATCTTTTTTTTTTTTTTTTTTGACTCCTCTTGGTTTTTTCTTTCAGTTGAGATGGCGGGCGGGCTGACAACTTTGGCGAGGTTGAAGGCCGCGTTGGTTCGGGAGGAAGGGTCGTCGTCTCCTTCGACTCCTGTCTCGGGCCCGGCCGTGGATTCTCAGGCTATTCCTCAGGAGGTAGTTCCATCGGGGGTGCCTACTGGCGTTGAAGTTCCTCCTGGCTCGCCTGAGGTTGTCGTGGTGACGGCCGCCGAGGCTTCTCGGAAGAGGGGTAGAACTGAGGAGCCGGGTAGTGAGACCTTTGAGGAGGAGGGCTTGGTTCCCAGTGTGATGGACCGTCGTTTCGATGCTGCGGGCTTTATTGATCAGCACTTAATGCCTGGGACAGAGTCGTTTTTTGATGGCTGTGACGTCACTGGCCAGGCTACGTCGGTTTACCGTGCCCTTCTTCGCTCTGCTGTGGTTGTTCGGAAGGCTGAGCCTATGATGGCCCAAGTGGGTTTGTTGGAGAAGAAGCTTCGGCAAGCCCAGGCTGATGCGACCAAGTTAAAGGAGGAGCTTGAGACAGCCAAGACTGCAAAGGAAAAGGCGGAGAAGTCGTCGGAGGATGCCGGGGCGGAGATTCTCCGACTTGCCAGCATTGAGACTTCGCTTCTTTCTCAATTGGCTGCGGAGCGGAAGCGTTCTTCAGATGCGAGTTCTCAAGCTGCCTTGCTTCTCGCGGAGTCGGAAACCCTGAAGGCTGAGGTTGAAGCTCTGAAGAAGGAGAAGACGGCTTTGTTGGCTGACGCTGGGGATGCCATTGCTGCTACCGAGGAGACGATGAAGGCGCAGTTTCTTGTGTTGGCCCCTGGCGTGGATGTGTCTGTGACGGGAGCTTTCAAGACCGTCCGTGATGGTCGGATCGTTGATATTGAGTAGTTTCTTTGTATTTGTAGTTCTAAACTTGTTTAAGTTTTTTCTAGTGGCTCGAGGGCCGTGACTTTTGTTTTTTGTATGATATTTTTGACCGTTTTTGGGTCTTCGTATGATCCGTTTCGGAACGTTTTATTTAGCCGTTCGGGCTTTATGTATTTTGATTATCATAACCGTTCGTTTGGTCGGTTTTTTGGATATCCGTGTGCTCGGCCTGGGGGGTGATCAGTCCTCCAGTGGTGGCCGTGTCTTCGTTTTTCGAGAAACGGTAGTGGCTCTTAATGGGGATGAATAACTTGTAAAAAAAAAGTTTATTTGAATGGTTTGGGCCTCGTTAAAACCCTTCGTGAGGGAAAGAGTACCCGAGGTTCTAGAAGACGAAAATAATAATAAAAAAGAAGTAGAAAAAACAAATGGTGGCTTAAAGAACAAAGGGTGATTTATTTAAGTGTAGTATCTTCGTAAGTTGGCTGCGTTCCAAGTCCTTGGTATTTCGCTGCCGTCTAGTCGTTCCAGTTTATACGCTCCTTTTCCAATTATGGCCTTGATTCTGTATGGTCCTTCCCAGATGGGGGTGAGTTTTCCTTCTCCTGGGGTCGGAAGACCGATATCTTTTCATCGTAGGACGAGGTCGTTGTCCGCGAATTCTCGTCGGATAACGCCGTGGTTGTACCTTAGGCTGACCCTTTGTTTGAGTGCTAGTTCTTTGACGTGGGCTATGCTTCTTTCTTCGTCCACGAGATCTCGTCCTGCTTCTTCGTCGTTACCTCCAACCGTTCTTCTAGGGCTGGGGTCCCCGATTTCCACTGGGATGACTGCTTCTACGCCGTATGTTAATCGGAAGGGCGTTTCTCCCGTGCCCGTTTGGGGTGTTGTTCGGTAAGACCATAGGACCGATCCCAACTCGTCTGCCCATAGCCCCTTGGCTTCGTCAAGTCGTTTCTTAAGACCTTTGACGATGATTTTGTTGGCGGATTCCACTTGTCCGTTTGTTTGGGGATGTTCTACCGAGCTGAAGCGATGGGATATATGCAATCCTTTTAGGAGTTCCTTGAATTTTTTGTCTGTGAACTGGGTTCCGTTGTCGGAGATGATGACTTCGGGGATTCCGAACCGGGTAATGATTTGTCGCCAGACGAATTTCCGGCATTGGGTAGCCGTGATAGAGGCCAGGGGCTCGGCTTCAATCCATTTGGTGTAATAGTCTATGGCGACGATGAGATATCTGAGTTGGCCGGGTGCCGTGGGGAAGGGCCCGACGAGGTCGATTCCCCAACTGCCGAATGGCCGTTCAGCCGATATAATACTGAGTTGGTGTGGGGCGGCTTGGTGGATATTGGCATGCCTTTGGCATTTGTCGCAGCTTTTTGTTAGTTGTATGGAATCTCGAATGATCGTGGGCCAGAAGTAGCCGGCCCTGATGATTTTTTGGGCTAGCGTTTTTCCTCCGATGTGGTGACCGCAGCATCCTTCATGGATCTCGCGGAGTATGTATTCTGTGTCCCCGGGTTTGACACATTTGAGTAGGGGCTGCGAGAATCCGCGTTTGTATAGTTGTCCTGCTATGATGGTATAGTTGGCGGCTTCTCTTTTTATTCGCCTTTCCTCTTTCGGATCTGGTGGGAGGACTCCGTTGCGGAGATATTGTAAGATAGGGTATGTCCAAGACTCCCGATTTGAGGAGGTTAGGCGTGCATTGATTTCTGCTGATACGGAAGGCGACTTGACGACCTCCTGGATTAGCGATCTGTTGCCGTGTCCTGACTTCGTGCTGGCTAACTTGGAGAGTAGGTCTGCCCTGGCGTTTCGCTCCCTGGGGACGTGCTGTATGGAGACATTTTCGAATTCTTCTTTTAATTCATTTACTTTATTGAGGTATTGTTGGAGCAGGGGGTCTCGGGTTTGGTAGCTCCCGTTGATTTGGGAGCACACCACCTGGGAATCGGTGTTGACTTCGAGTACCTTTGCGCCGACTTCCCGGGCTAAGTTCAGGCCTGCTAAGAGGGCCTCATATTCTGCTTGGTTATTTGATACTGGAAAATCGTATCTTATTGATTGTTCAATTGTGATTCCGTTTTGGTTTTCGAGTATGATTCCTGCACCTCCGTGAGTGGAGTTTGATGAGCCATCGACGTGCAGTTTCCATGGTTCGGGTGTTAGTTTGGTCGGAGTCATTTCAGCGATGAAGTCGGTCAAGGCTTGTGCTTTGATGGCGTTCCGGGGTTCGAACCTGATCTGGAATTGGGACAATTCGATGGACCATGCTAACATTCTTCCCGCTAGGTCGGGTTTCTGTAATACCTGTTTGACCGCTTGGTCGGTTCGAACCGTTATGGGGTGGGCCTGGAAGTATTGTCGTAGTCGTCGGGATGCTGAGAGGAGTGCGAAAGCCAGTTTTTCCAAACGTGAGTAGCGGGCTTCTGTGTCTTGTAGGACTTTGCTTATGAAGTATATGGGTTTCTGTTCCTTTTTCTCGTTTTCCCGGACGAGTGCTGCTACGATTGTTTCTTCCGTTATGGAGAGGTATAGGTATAGTGTTTCCCCTGTTTGAGGTTTTGCGAGGATTGGGGGTTCCGTTAGGACCTTCTTGAAGTGTTGGAAAGCTTCTTCGCATTCTGTCTCCCATTTGAAGGGGGTTCCTTTTTTCATAAGTTTGAAAAAAGGGATTGCCTTTTGGGCCGAAGCTCCGAGGAATCGGGATAGTGCGGTTAGTCGGCCGGTGAGTTTTTGGATTTCTTTGAGGTTTTTGGGGCTTGTCATTTCAAGGACGGCGCGACATTTTTCCGGGTTTGCCTCAACTCCGCGTTGTGTGATCATGAATCCGAGGAATTTTCCTGCTTCCATTCCGAAGGCGCACTTTGTTGGGTTGAGTCGCATTTGGTGTTTTCGTAGGGTGTTCATGATGACCTTTAGGTCATCGGTTAGTTGCTCACCGGATTCCGTCTTTGCGAGCATATCGTCTATGTAGACTTCTATTTTGTTTCCGGTTAAGTTGCGAAATATTTTGTTAACAAGTCGCTGGTAGGTGGCTCCGGCGTTTTTTAAGCCGAAGGGCATTACTTTATAGCAGTAGGTTCCGTCTGGGGTGATGAATGCTGTTTTTTCTTCGTCTGGTCGGTGCATCGGGATCTGGTTGTAACCGGAATATGCGTCCATGAAGCTGAGGTACCGGTGTTCGGATGCTGCATCCACTAGTCCGTCGATGTTTGGTAAGGGGAAGGCGTCCTTCGGGCATGCTTTGTTGAGATCTGTGTAATCAACGTACATTCGCCACTTCCCGTTAGACTTTTTTACCAGTACGACGTTGGCTAGCCAGGTCGTATAAGGGAGTTCTCGGATGAAGTTGGCTTCGAGTAGGGCTTTCACTTGTTTTCGGACCTCGGCGGCTCGGTCTGGTGACATTTTCCGTCTTCTTTGCGCCACTGGTTTGGCTAGGGGGTCTACTGCCAGATGGTGAGACATCAGGTTGGGACTTATTCCCGGCATATCGGCTGGTGTGAATGCGAATAGGTCTCTGTTTTGTTTCAAAAGTTGCGAGAGTTCTTCTTTGAGGTCGTGTGGGAGGTTTCTGTTGATGAATGTGTATTCTTCTTTGGTTGGCCCTATTTGTAGTTTTTCCATGTCCCCTTCTGGCTCCGGTCTAGGTTGGCCGTCAAGCCGTGCGTCTAGGTCGGCGAGGAATATTCCGGCCGCGTCCCGGGATTTTTTTCTTAGGGCTAAGCTGTTGTTGTCGCATTCGGCTGCAACTTCTCGGTCTCCGTGAATGGTTCCAATGGTGCCGTCGTCGGCTCTGAATTTCATGAGAAGGTATTTGGTGAAGATGACTGCCGAGAAGTCGTTGATTGTTTTTCTCCCGAGAATGACGTTATAGGCCGTGGAGTCTTTTAGGACGACGAATTCGGATAAGATCGTCTTTCTCTGATTGCTTGTGCCTATGGTAATGGGAAGAGTAACCGAGCCGTCTGGTTTGAGGAAGTTGTCTCCGAGGCCCGTGACGCCGTGGCGGTGCGTTTGGAGGTTGTCGTCACGGAGCCTGAGTTTGTCGAAGGCTCCTCGGAAGAGGATGTTGGAGTCGGCGCCGGTGTCCACCAGTATTCTTCTTACTAGCCCTGTTCTGATTCTGGCTGATATGACGAAGGGGGCGTCTTTTGCCGAGGTGCCGTGTTGGCAGTCCTCCGGCAAGAAAGTTATCGCGCTGTCGGCTATGGTGACTGGGTCGTGGTGCCTGACGGCCATTATCTTGAGGTCTTTTTTCATTGTTAATTTTGATTTATTTGACACGTCTTTGCCCGTGATGACGTTTACTATGATGGTGATCTTCTTCGGGGTTTTCCCTCGGCGGTGGTTTTTGAGTTCTCGGGTTGCGTCCTTCTCTTTCAGGTGATTTGTCTCTGTCGGCGCGCCTTGGTTCTCTGATGAATTTGACAAACTCTGGGAGTTTGCCGTCTCGTATGGCCTGCTCAAGAGCGTCTTTGAGATCGAAGCAATCTTGTGTTTTGTGGCCGTATCCGCGGTGGTAGTCGCAGTAGAGAGCTTTGTTTCCTCCTGTCCTTTCCTTGAGTGGTCGGGCCTTGGGGATGATGCCTCGATCTGCTATTTGGTGGTATACCTCGGTTATTGATGCTGTTAGAGGGGTGTAGTTGGAGAATTTTCCTATTCTTGGTGGTCGGTGGGTTGGTCGAAGGCTGTCTCGTTGGTTCTCTTTTGGTGGCGGGTTATGACGGGGGGTCGGATTGCCGTGTTGGTTGGCGACGTGTTGTCGTTTATTGGCAGCGACGACCTGGCTGACTTCCTCGTCGTTGATGTAGTCTTTGGCGACGTTCTGGATTTCGTGCATGGTCCATACTGGTTTAGTGGTGAGGTGTTTGCGAAAGTCTTCATTCATGAGTCCGTTAGTTAGGCAGAGGCTGGCGACGGAGTCCGTGAGTCCGTCGACCGTCAAGCATTCGTCATTGAAGCGGTCGAGGTATTTTCTTGTAGATTCTTCTTGTTTCTGCGTGACCCCTAGCAAGCTGATGGGGTGTTTGGCTTTGGTGATTCGGGTTGTGAATTGGGCCATGAATTTTCTTGTAATGTCGTGGAAACTGGTTATGGATCCGTTTGGGAGGGCGTTGAACCATTTGATCGCCGGTCCGGCAAGGGTTACTGGGAAGGCTCTGCATCGGACCGCGTCGGATGCCCCTTCCAAGTTCATTCTGGCTTCGAAGGCCGTTAGATGTTCTTGAGGGTCCTTAGTGCCGTCGTACTTCATGTCGGTCGGTTTGTCGAAGCCTCTGGGGAGTTTTGCTCTTAATATTCTTTCTGTGAAGGGCGTGGCTCCCATTATGGTGTGGTCGTTTCTTGTGCGCTTGGTGTGTCGTCGTTTCGGGTCTTCGTCCGAGTCGTGCTGACGGCTTAAATCGCGGGACGCGCTGCGGTGGTGTTTTTTGTTGTGTCGCCGTTCTGGCGAGTTGTCGTGTCGGTGGTCGCGTGAGTGGCTACGACCGTTTCTTCTATCATGTTGCCGGGTTGGCGACCTTCCGCGGTAGGATCGTGGCCGGGATGTCGCTTGGCTTCCGCGTTCGTTGGCGTGTTTTTCTTTGTCGGTCAATTTACCTTCAAGTTCCTGGACTTGGAGGCAGAGATCTTGAATGATCTGTGTCGCTTTGTCCCTTGTTTTTTCGGGTTGTTGTGGATCTGTGATCATGTGCTCGTTTGTGCGGTGGATAGTGCTGGCTATCCGGGCTTGGTTCATGACCTCCTGTTGTTCTGGGGTCGGATGACGTGGTCTGGAGTCGTTTTGGCTTGATGGATTTTCGTCCAAGATACCCTCCATCTATTCCGACTATCGCAGGTCCCCACAGACGGCGCCAATGTACAGAATGCTTCTGATACGATCTAAGAGGAGGATCGGAAACCTGCGGATTGGATCGGACGTTGGATTGCCCAGATGGAGCGGAGGGGAGGTACCTGCAAAGACACTCCGACGCTCAAGTCAGAATGGATCAAAGAGGTGTGAGATATGAGGTATGAATCAGTACCTGGAAGGACTTGGGTCCTTTATTTATAGGTGTCTGGTGGTTTATCTTATCTTTATCTTATCTGACTAAGATAAGGGAGATGTTTTGAATTTTGAAAGTTAGTTAGGAGCTCCCAGGGAGCCGGTTCCCGAGCCTTTAGCTGGGCGAGTCGGGCTGGCCCGCTTTGCCCGGATTCGAGGTCGGTTGTGGACCCGGGGTCCATGGGTCGGGTCCGTAACACCATTCTATATTTCTATATATGTATCCATATTGAGTGATTTATGTTTTGGGTTTTACTAATTAGAATCTTGGAAGAATAATTTTATTATGTTTCTAATTCTTGGTTAATCTTAGAGTATGGTATAATATAATGGCCAAACTCTATTTTTTTGTTGTTGTTGTTGAATAAATAAAAAATTTATTTTTTTATTCATTTAATTTTTTTTGGGTAAAATTCTAATTTTATTTAAGATTCTAAAAACCAAACTAGTTTTCAAATGAAGAAAGTTAGAGGTTCAATAGTTTAAAGATTTAATTGAAATTTAACTAAAGTTAAACTGATTGTAATAAAATAATATATTTATATATAAAATATATGTATTTGTTGAAAAAAATATTTTTTTGTGTTTTATTATTTTAAATTAGTTAAAAAAAAATCGGATTGACTGGTTTATCAGCTTTGACTTAATTTTTTTCGTTTATTGACTGATTCACTCGCAATCAATTTTTAGCCTAAGTTGTATCGATTTGGTAGACAAGCCTCAAATAAGGGGTCGAACCAACTTGTTCATTCCAATTCTTAGTACCATGATTTTATTTAATTTGTTCAGTTTTTTTGGCCAAAATTTTAATTTAATTAGTTTTTTTTCCTAGCATTACCGTGATAATAATAATAATAATATAAATATTATTAAAAGTTGATGAATTTTTTTAAGAGTCATCATTAATATTTAGTTCAGTTCAACTAATATTGTAAGGAATTAAATGCATATATCCAATATATTATGTAAAAACTCAAGTATAGTTGTCTTTATGTAAAATTGATATAGTTGACAATTGTTAGAAGTAACCTAATATAAGTTGTTTTACGTATGAAACAGGATTTAAACTCAAAATATGTTTAAGCGAACGAGTAAACTTATCACTCGACCAACCCAAATTAACTGAAATAAATTAAAAATTAAACTACCAAAATTGTTCTCAAATTATTAAATTGCTCATAAAAATATTCTTAAAATCTATTAAAGAAAATTCTTTAAAATATCTTAAAATATGATCAAATAATAAAAAAAATTATCTTTCTAGAATAAATTATAATTTCTAACTATGACTAATTTAAACACTGACAAATTTAACTATTAAAAAATAAAATTAAAATTATACTCATACAAATTGATTTTGATCAACAAAATTATCTAAATATTATAAAATTATATAAAAAATAATTCAAACTGTCGTTTTTCAAATTCTAATTTCATTCCCAAATACCCCACCCCCTTTATCCCTCTCTCAATTTCTATTTCATTATTGTTCTCTCTGTTGTAGCTAGTTATCAATGGCAAATTGCTAAAGTCAAATGGTTTTTTATTGGTCTAAGGTAGCGTTTGGTTACTGAGATATAGACACTAAGACATAGACACAGTGGTACACTGTGACACATGTCTGCTGTTTGATTTGGTGAGATACAGATTTTCGAAGGACACGGGAAGACACGGATGGACACGGAGACATTAAATTTGTGTACCTCCAATTTGGTGAGACACTGAGACACAACTTGTGAGACACTAATTTTTTACTCTTTTACCCTTATTGAGTTTTTAAAATTTGTCTTCTTATCTTCCCAAATCTTTTTTTTTCTCTTTCTCTTTTAGATTCTACAACTAAATTTACTTTTCTATTTTTTTCAAAAAAAATTTGTACATTTAATTTTTTTTATTTACTTAAATTTTGATTAATCTTTGATAAATTCTGAACTTTAATTTTCTATTTTTTTCAAGAATAATTATATATTTAATATTTAAATGATAATTTAAGATGATATTAGAAGAAATAAAAAATTATTAGAAGAAATAAAAATTTAATGGTGATGGCATGCATTGTTTGGGATAATAGGTGTATTGTAATGGTGGTAAAACTTATGGTTGAATGAAGGGTAATTCAGTCTTTTTAAAATATATGTGTCTTGTTTCTTATTTTTGCCAAACACAATACATAAACACAAATATTTTATGTCCATGTCTTTAATGTCTGTGTCTCTGTGTCTATGTCTCATCAAATACATCAACCAAACAGAGCCTAAGTGAAGGAAACAATCAAAGAAGCCATCGCATCAAAAGAAGAAAGAATCATATTTATTAAGAAATACAGGAGAAATAACTAAATTTGTGTATATGCCTATTGTTCATATATCCTGACTTAGAATAAAACTAGACCCAAAAGAATAAGAGCCCTCTTAACGAAGGTGACCTCTTTCACCCTTGTCCAATCTCATAAAGATCAGACATGATGAAGGTAGATTAACATCACTTATCTAAATAAGTAATTATTTTTTAAAATATCTTTCACTTATTTAAAAGAGAGAATCTCAACAACTTTCTTAAAAAAAGGAAATAGTTATCCACCATTAAAGGTGAAACTGCTCTAGAAAATGGTTTAACATTCTACTATAAATACACTGACACTCCCAGATATATTTCAAGCTCAATCTACTAAAAAGCTGCCTAAAGTCTTTGCTAACTTAAGTATCGGACTTTCTTGCAGGTACCACCCCCACCTCCTCACGAGGAACTTAGACGGCGGCATCTCGACAGCAGCACAAGTCAAATGCTGTCTCAAAAAGAGTCTGGACCTCACATTTAGACCCAAATCACTGTTTTAGATACAAAAGAAGCATGGGCAGATAAGCTTCTTCAGGTCTTGTGGGCATATCGGACAACTCCCCACTTAACAACGGGAGAATCACCTTTTCAACTTGCTTATGTCATAGAGGCCATGATTCCTATAGAGATTGTTCAGAAATATCCAAGAGTCAAATTCTATGATAAAGTGATCAATGTCCGAACATAAAAGGAAGAACTCGACCTCCTCCTAGAAATTCGAGAACAAGCTCGGATAAAAGATGAAGCATTGAAGCAAAGGATCGCCCTAAGGTACAACCAGAAAGTCATTAGGAGAAGTTTCACTACGAACGACCTCATACTAATCCAAAATGATATCGAAGTTCAGAAGTCTGGCAAAGAAAAGCTGGTTGAAAATTAGAAGGGACCTTACAAGGTTATAGAAGTTTTAGGGAAGGGTTACTATAAGGTGTCCAACTTAAAAGGGAACGAGCTCCCAAGTTCGTAGCATGCATGTAACCTAAAGAGGTACTATATCTAGAGAAGAGTGCCTTGCTTCCTGGTGTACTCTTTTTCCGACTTCATGGTTTTTCCGAAAAAAGATTTTCCTGAAGGGTTTTAACAAGGCATCTTAGCAAGGGCTAAGGATCATAAGAAATATCCTTGGTAGCAAACAAATTTATGTACACCCTTTTTTCTTATTAATAATAAAAGTATTTCTCTACTAGTTTTCTCATTTCAAATGCATTAATTTAAGCTAAAAAAAATTACAAAAATCATTGCCCGACCTATATGGTTGGTAAAATGAAGCAACGGGGTACAAATTAATATAAGAAGTTATGTAAGTAGTTTGTTAACTAACCTCAAAACAAGTCGGATTGACACAAAATGTAAAAGTAACTTAGCAAAGTTCGATTACTCAAAGTCAAAAATAAAAAAGGAAAGAATAACATTTGCATATAAAAGGTCTAGAGAGGATTGATCTACTTCACCGATGTCTTTTCTAACTTTGTCGAAAGTTGTCAAAATAATGAAAATTTGTATTCAGCTAAACAACTATATGACTAAAGAAAGATGTTCAAACAACACAATCATTCATGCAAAAAAAGTCACTATTAAAAATAGTGGAAGAAGGTTTTTTATAAAATATAAAAGTTGTTCAAACTACAACTAGAGCAAAATAGAAATTGTTCAAACTAACTATTACAGAAGTTAAATTGTTCAAAAAAGACCCACAGGTCAGGCCATTACAAAGGATGAAATTGTTTTCCAGTAACAACATCTTCATGCTAAGTGGAAGATGTCGGAGCATATTCAAAAACCAGCACTGTAGGAATTGGGAAAGTTGTAGTAGGAGGAGGCCTACCA
Source organism: Arachis hypogaea (assembly GCF_003086295.3). Taxonomy (NCBI): domain Eukaryota; kingdom Viridiplantae; phylum Streptophyta; class Magnoliopsida; order Fabales; family Fabaceae; genus Arachis; species Arachis hypogaea. Next base: position 66,788,035 of record NC_092037.1, read on the forward strand.
TCCGACTGAGGGTTGGGAACTTGAGAAATCTGCCCGAGTTACGCCTCTAAAGTCTTTAGATCAGGAATAGGAGTATCCTCTTCATCCTCTGAGGCAGGAACAATCTTTTCGTCCACCACTATATTGTCCAGACTAATGAGGGAAAGGTTCGCCGCGGGAGCAACAACTCAGAACTGAGCCTTAAGGTTGGCAATAATCTCGTCCATACCTTCGGCTATGGTTTCCTCAAGTTCTGCATACCTGTCTCGGGATTTAGTGACCTCGTCCACGAAGTTGAGATTCTCCACGAAGACTTTGGTGTAACTCTCCTCGACCTTCTTCTTTAAACCTTCCAACATGGCCAAGGCAGCCTCTGCCTGCTTTACTTTAGCCCGAGCTTTGCCAAGGTCAGAGAGCAAAGCTTCCCTCTCTTCCTTCTACTCCTTCTTAAACTCCCTTAAGGAAGCTACTTTAGCTTGCGAGGCAGCCAAGGAGCTCTGAGTAGCATTAAGAGAGGTCTTCTTTAACTCTCTGGCTAAGGCAGCGCATATACCCGCCGTCTGGACTCCACCTTGGGCAAGAAGTTGAAGGTGGCACTTAATTACAACATCATCCATGCTGATAAAGCTGTGAAAAAGGATGTGCTTTTCACTTTAAGTAAGGGCATCAAAACCTTCCTCGTATATACTTCCCTAATTCAAAGTCTTGCATTTTTTGGGATTTGGTTCTATAATAAAAGGTGGAGGATGGGCTGTTGGCTTGGCCAAGCTAGAAGGAGAAGGGGTCGGATCAGGAGTAATCTTTAGAGAGGTAGAGACGCCCAAGTCCAACTTTGAGGGCGAGGAGAGGTCAGCAGTTCCGTCAGTTTCTTTTAGTTGTCTGCTTCGCACAACAACGTTCTTCCTAGCAGTCTGGAGTGTCTCCATAGCAGCCGACTTAGGTGTCATTCTTTCTACAACACCAAAATTTGAATACGTTAGTCATCAATACAATTTTTATAAAACCATATCTATAAAAGAAAGCCAACCTTGTTTTTTAGAGTTAAAGGATTTGGTGAGGACGAAAAGATAAAAGAAGACCTTAAGAGAAGATCGGACATCCATTCCCTGACAAAGAAGTTGGTATATTTTCAAGAAACCCCAAGAATTGGAATGCAATTGGGTAGGGGCAATGTTGCAGAATTTAAGGACTTCAAACTCAAAATCAGAGAAAGGAAAGGTAACTCCTAATTTTGTAAAGAAGTAATCATACACATATATGAAATGATGTTCCAACCTATCAAGTAGGGGAAAGCAAACCCTCTCCTTAAGGTTAGCAACTACAATTTCATAATTTCTCTCATCCTCCCGACTCAAACATAACCTATGATATCTACGAAATGCTTTTGCATATTCACTATCAATAACGAGAACAGGAGTAAGAACAGATAAATCTACTCAAGTCAAGTCGGACGGAACCTTAGAAGATGTTCTGTGAACTACTGAACGAGACATAAAAAACTACACCTACAATGCAACAAACAAAGAAACCGTCACAACAAGAAGTCGGGTCGACATCAACAAACATCAACAATCACAATTATTAAGATTTTTTCATACACACACACTACCACCACATTGCCAGATACAGAAATGACACCATTTTCAAACACGTAAAGTGGCACCATTTGGGAGCAACACAACAGAAAAACCCTTCTTGGTTCACAATGACAACAAAGACCAAGAAAAACTACACAATTTCAAAACCATACCAACATTTAAAAAAGAAAATTTCAGAATACAAATTCCCAAAATAAAAAATAAGATGGAAAAACAAAAAACAAAAGCAGCAGCGCATGCATCACTCAGGATATACAAAGAGGTTCAAAGAATTAAAAAACCAACCTTGAAGAAGCGCGAAGTTGAAAGGAGACACTTCAAACTGCAAAACATGAACGATTATCTCTAAAAGTGCAAGCAAAATCCTCTAGGCTTCAAGATAAAGAAATCTTAAATACTGGAACAAATGCATGGAGAAAAATTGAAGGGAAAGAAGAAACGGCACAAACGTTTTAGAAATTGGAAAAAGAAAGAAAGAAGGAAAATGGAGTATTTATAAGACACTAGGGGAAAAAGTGTCATTTCACACTCCTCATTAAAGTCGTGCTAAGTTACCAATGTAATTGAAAAAGAACATGGGAGACTTTATGAAAAGATGTGATGTTTCAAAAATACGTCAAGTGTCCGATTTACCCAGAAAGGTGGTTAACTTGACGTGAAGGAACAATTCACCAATGCTCGAGCCTGACCTCATAAAATCTCTACCTTAAGCAGGGGCACTGTTCATACCCTGACCCAGAATAAAGCTAGGCCCAAAAGGAACAAGATCCCACCCGGCGAAGGTGGCCTCTTATATCCTTGCCCAACCTCATAAAGGTTAGGCACGATGAAGGTAGGTTAACCTCACTTATCTGAATAAGTAACTACCTCCTAAGATATCTTCCACTTATCATAGAATGTTGAACCACCTTTTAAAGTAGTTCCACCTTTTAAAGGGAGAATCTCAACAACTTACCTATGAAAAGGGAACAGTTATCCACCACTAAAGGTGGAACTACTTTAAAAGGTAGTTCAATATTCTACTATAAATACACTAACACTCTCAAGTATATTTCAGACACAATCTACTAAAAACCTGCCTAAAGCCTTTGCTAACTTTAGCATCGGAGTCTCTTGTAGGTACCACTCCCACCTCCTCACGAGGAACTCAGACGGCGGCACCTCAACACCGGCACAAGTCGAACGCTTCCTTAGAAAGAGTCTCAACCTCACATTTAGGCCCAAATCACCAGTTTTAGGTAACCATCGAAATACCTATTATCAAGGTTTTAAAAAATCAAATCAATCATTGAACTGCTTTAATTACTGATTTATTAGTCTAACAGGTTCAACTGTAATTCAACCAAAATCTTTTGTCACATTTAAAAACCATAACCTAAAACGTTCTATAGTCACATTTTTTTTTATCATGGCTTAAAAATATTTTTTGGTTATTGTTTATTTATAAACTATGACCATTGATGACTATGGTCACGGTTTTGAAGAATGACCTATTAATAAAATTATTTTTAGAGGTGTTTATAGATTAGATCCAATGTACATATTCGCGGCGTTTATCCGAATTTGATCCAAAAATTTCAGATATTGATCTAATTTGCACACTAATAGAATCGGATTGCGAATTTTAGGTAGCTATCCACATATCCGAACCACATATCCACGGATTCGCAAAATTAAATAATAAGTAAATATTTTTTATTTTTTATTTCAACTAATAATAATCATATATATTATATTATTTATTTTATTATTTAAGAAAAGTATGTTTAATAATATTTCAAGAGTAAAAATATTTAAAAGAGTGAAAAAAAGAATTTTATTAATATTTTTTTAAAAATAAGCTTTTTAAAATATTTTTATGGTTTGCGGATATATCCGATCCAATCCGATCCGTAAGTGTGTGGATCGGATCTAAACTTAAAAACTGTAGAAATTTGATCCGATGATTTTAGTGCAGATCGGATCAAAATTTTGGCCATATCCGATCTGATCTGATCGGCGATCACCCCTAATTATTTTAAGTTTTAGGCCACACTTTTTTATGTCACGTATAAAATCGTGACTTAAAAGTGCCTATAGTTATAGTTTTATAGAAACCGTGACCTAAAGGAGTCTATATGGTCACAGTTTTAAACTGTTACTTTAAAGTTTCTATGGTTACAGTTTAAAATTATGACCTAAAAAGATCTGTTGTCACGGTTTTAAAGTGTGACCTAAAAAGATCTATGGTAACAATTTTAAAGAGTGACATAAAAAGGTCTATAGTATAGTTGTCAGAACCGAACTGGTGTTCGAACCGGTCAAGTTACTGGGTTACTGGGTCATTGGTTCAACTGGTAGATTACTGGTTGAATCGGTTGGTTCGGTACTATGTAAATAAAAAATAAAAATAGTAAAAAATTTAAAATTATAATTTAAAATAAATATTTTTACTAATATTTTAAGAATATCAAGCTATTTTAAAATAATATGGACCAGAAATAATAAGTATTTTATTATTTTTACTCTATCATAAATATTTTTATTTTGTTTCTATATTAGAATAACTATTATTTTTAAATTTCAAGTTTTCAATAATTTATTAATTAGTTTATATCTATGATATTATTATATACTACAAGTATTTATTGAAAAATAATGCTAATAGATATTATATAATTATAAAAAAATAAATGAGTTTATAATTATTGTTAAACGAAAATAGAATTAATTTAAGAATAACTGAATTTATAACTAAATTTAAGATAAATTGGATAGAAGTAAATTATTTGATAAAAGATATGTATATATATTATAATTTGCATAAGTTTTAATGAAAATCATCACAGCCTTGTGCCTGTCAATAGGGTCACTTTTCCAGAGGGGAGGGGTTCAAGCCCTATATGTAACATTTTGTTAAAATTTAATTTCTAATCGGTTCGGTTGGACCGAACTTTACCGAGTTCGATCGGTTTTCACCGGTTCGCAGCGGTTTTATATCTCATACGGTTCAAATAGCGGATCGGACTGGTAGAGAGTCCAGTTCATCGATTTTCCGGTTGAACCAGCCGGTCCGATCCGATTTTGATAATACTGGTCTATAGTCACATTTTTATAAATCCGTGAGCTTAAAGGATCTGTGGTCATAGTTTTGAAGCGTGACCTAAAAGGATTTATAGTCATAGTTTTAAAGAGTGACCTAAAAGAGTCTATGATCACGATTTTAAAGCGTAACCTAAAAGATTTTATGGTTATGGTTTTAAAGAGTGACCTAAAAAGGTCTATAGTCACACGTTTATAAAATCATGACCTTGAAGGGTCTGTAGTCACAGTTTTAAAATGTGACCTAAAAAGGTCTATGGTGATAGTTTTAAATTGTGACCTAAACAGATCTGTGGTCACGGTTTTGAAGTGTGACCTAAAAATAGTCATAGTTTTAAAGAATGACATAAGATCTATAGTCACACTTTTATAAGATCATGACCTTAAAGAGTTTTTGGTCATAGTTTTGAAAAGTGACTTAAGAAATATATTGTCACAATTTTAAAAAGTGACCTAAAATGATTACAGTTTTAAAGGATAACTTAAAAGACTATATGGTCAAGGTTTTGAAGTGTGATTTAAAATGATCTATTGTTACGGTTTTAATAAGTGACCCAAAAAAATTTGTGGTCATAATTTTAAAAATTTATGGTCTCGATTTTAAAGAATGACCTAAAAATTTGAGAATTTAAATTAATTTGAGTTTTTTTTTATAATTTTATAATAATGAGACATTTACATAATTAAGATTTTGAACTATTTAAAAACTAATGAAGATTAAATAATTTAATTTGAATAATTATAATTTGAGGATTATAATCCATTGTGATGGCTACTTTTTGAACCTATTACTTGAAGAGGGACAAAGGAAAATAGATGACTTATATAATTAGCTGCATTCTAGTTATATTAAAGTTTAAAATGATTTTCCATACCTTAACCCAATTACCATCAATGCATGCATGGAGGTTTTCTTTTCCTTACTCTTTTGCTTTATTATTACACAATAACCCAACTTTATATTAACTTGACCTTTTATTTATAGTTGATGTACAATTGATTTGGAAGGCTATCATTATCTGATTGTCACTGCTTGCTTGGTGATGGAATCTTACTTTCCTTATGTGAAACTTAGTTGTCTTTTAAAAGGCTTGTTTGGTGTAATTTTTAGAAGATTTGAGAGTAAGGAAAAAGCTCGGTATACAAGCGATTAGGGCTTGTAACTATTACAAGTTTATTAATGCCTAATCCACCAAAACGTGTTGCAACTCCTACGTCACTTACACGCGCTTTATTCATGCCGTTTCACGTTTTTTTTTACCTCTTTTTCTTCTTCTTTTTTCTCCGTGCTTCCTCTTCTTCTTCCTCTTCCTCTTCCTCTTTCTCTTCCTCTTCTTTCTCTGTGTCCCTTTTTTTTCTCTTCCTCCCTCTTTTTTTTATTGAAATTTCTTCTCCTCTTTTCGTTTTCTCTTTCTCCTTCATCAAAATCACTAGAAAAAACGAAGAAATATTATTCAAGGTACGTTTCTTGCCTTCTCTTTCTCCTTCTTCTTCTTCTTCTTCTTCTTGCTACACGTTCTTCTTACTCTTTCTGTTCTTCTTCTTCATTTACGTGCTTTTCTCTCTGTTTTCTTTTTTCGTTATTCTCGATTTCTATTGTTTTTTGACATCAAGCTCTGAAATCGTTTTTGAAGAAGAAGAAGTAGCAGAAGATGAGGAGGAGAAAGAGAAAGAGTTCTGAATTATGCATGATTTTGGGTGTATTTTCTTAAATCCTTTGGGTGTATTTTCTGTAATCTTTTGGGTGTATTTCTATAATCGTTTGGGTGAATTCCTGTAACCGTTTGGGTGTATTTCTGTAATCTCTTGGGTGTATTTTATGTAATCGTTTGGGTGTATTTCTGTAATCTCTTGGGTGTATTTTATGTAATCGTTTGGGTGTATTTCTGTAATGTCTGCTATTTTTTCTGAAATGAAAAATACACCCATAGATATCAGTAAGATACACCCATAGATATGAGTCAGATACACCCATAGATATCAGTCAGATATCACTCAAATACACCCAAATGATTACAGAAATACACCCAAAGGATTACAGAAAATACACCCAAACGGTTACAAGAATTCACCCAAACGATTATAGAATACACCCAAAGGGTTACAGAAAATACACCCAAAGGATTTAAGAAAATACACCCAAAATTCGTTGAAGTACATCTTATGCATAATTCAGAACTCTTTCTCTTTCTCCTCCTCATCTTCTGCTGCTTCTTCTTCTTCAAAAACGATTTTACCATGAAAAATTGAAAAAAACGAGAAAACAGAGAGAAAAGACGTAAATGAAGAAGAAGAAAAAGAAAACGAGGAAGAAGAACGTGCAGAAACGAAAGAAAATGAGAAGAAGAAGAGTAAGAGGAAGAAGAACGTGCAGCAAGAAGAAGAAGAATTTCAGAAACCATGAAAATCGAAAAAAACGAAGAAGAAGAAGAAGAAGAAGAAGAAGAAGAAGAAGAAGAAGAAGAAGAAGAAGAAGAAGAAGAAGAAGAGGAAGAGGAAGAGGAAGAGGAAGAGGAAGAGGAAGAAGAAAAAGAAGAAGACGAAGACGAAGAGGAACCGTTTGAGTGGGGCGCGTGTAGTTACGCTCCATTCAAAATGAGTTAGTGCGCGTGTTAATAAAGTTTGAACTGATAACTTGTAAAACTTGTACGGTCTTTTTACTTGTATGTGTAGCAGGCCCCTGAGAGTAATTACTTGTGATCTTTTGTATTAGAATAATATTTATATGATTTATAATTTAATGATTAATGATTTTTATATAATTCGATACTTTTTTAGCTTGTCTTAACTTTATTCTTTTATGTAAGATTATTAAAAAGAAATATCTAGCTTTCCTTTTAAATGTAGCTATGAAAAAAAATATTTAGACTACGGTCATATTTTTTTTTTTTAAATTGTGCCGATAACTCATTCTATAATCACGTTTTTAAAAGACAGTGATCATAGCTTCTTATTCTATATATGATCACGGTTTAAAATTATAATTATAGAATAAGCTATGCTTAAATTTTAAATTATGGCTTAAAGTGTTAAATAAAAAGAGTTACAACCATGACTATAAATAAAAAAAGTGTGACCAAAAATCTATGATAACGCTAGAATAGATTACAGTTGAAAAATCATGACCTAAAGTAAAAAATGGTGGTCATAGATTTATGGTCACATTTTTTACCGACTATACTATGATTATAGACTAAAATTCTAAAAATATTGTAGTGAACATAATTATAGTATAATATAAATTTTAAAATGTGATTCACACTTAAAACACTACATTAACTAAAGTGCTATGAAGTTATGAAAGTATAAATTTAAAAGTTAAATAACAAAAGAAAATATTAAAAGCCTATATTGAGTTAACCAGCATTTAACAATTTAAGCACAATTAAATCTAAAATACAATTTAAGAAAAAAATAAGCACAAAACTTTTAACAAAATTAATAACAAGATTTTCAACAAAAGTTTCAATTTAGTTAACAAGATTACAAGACTTTTAATTTAATAAGGAAGTAGTAAGCAATGAGCAGTAACAGTAACAGAGTCATCAATCATTAATTTAATTAACAAGACTAACACGATTTTTGATTTAAGCAAGAAGTAGTGAGCAATGTACAATGACAGAGTTATTAATTATCATCAAGTAGTGACAGAGAAAAGTTAATCAACCAAAAACGAGAATGAGTATTGAGCAGAGCAACCATTATCTTCGGTGAGGACATTGAATAGAATATGAGGAAGAAAAATTAAACACGACGGACGATGGTGACCTGACAACGACCGTGACGACTGATGAAGAGCAACGGAATAAGACTCCTAGACACGAATGTGTTAGGATTTGGTTGAATTAGTCCCACATTGCTTAGAATAGCAAATGGAGTGGGTGGCCTAGGCTATAAATATGAGGCTAAGTTCTCCATTTGTTTTTGCACCAGTCAGAAACACTTTAAGCTTGTATCTGATTTTTCTTTTCCTCTGTACTCTTTGATTAGAGAGTGTTGTGAGGTGTAGTTAGATATTTGCTTTGAGAGAGTGTGGGTGTAGTGGGGTGCCGGTGAGAGAAAGAAGTCTATGTGTTGTAACAATTTTCTCATAGTGATATTCTCTGGTTGTCATTTGACAACGGCCGTGGTTTTTTTCTCCGGTAATTGGAGTTTCCACGTTAAATTCTTGTGTTGTGATTGTGTCTATTTTATTTCTCTGTCAAAGGTGTTTTCTCAAGGGGGAATGGTGTCTTATTCCCAACAAGTGGTATCAGAGCTTCGGTTCGGTGGGATTTATTCTTAGTATGCTCTGTGGTTGCAGTCTAGTCTGACCTTCCACATCAGAAAAGAATTTTGTCCTGTAGCTTGAGGTTGATCTTTGGTTGCTGTTGTTGTTGCTGGAAGGTAGTGTGACACTGTGAGAGTGCAGTTTGGAAAGGTTCTGGCTAAGGAAAGACTTGGTATTTAAGTGTGTCCATTGTGACCCACCTCTCTTTCCTGGGGACTCTTCCTAGTGCACGGTCTACAGTTAAGTTATACTATTCCAGTATACGGTTGCAATAATGTCAGGATATTCAAGTGCTGTGAAGCTTGAAATAGAGAAATTTGATGGAAGAATCAATTTTGGCTTGTGGCAAATACAAGTCAAGGATGTGTTGATACAATCAGATTTGCACAAGGCGTTGAAGGAGAAGATCTCTGGTTGCTCTCTCTATGAGAGAAGATGATGTTCTCTAGAAGATAAGAAGTATCCTCATGGTATTACCGCACTGCCATGGATAAGGATAAGTTGTGGCAATCGGGTCCACAATTGCACACGGGCATTGGTTGGCGTTGAGATGCAAGGTGTGTGGCGGAGTTAGGTCGATGGCTGAAGAACTTCCAGGAAAAGCCAATTTGGAAGTTGCACCATGAATTTTCAGCAAGGTTTCGATCTGTACCAAGGCGAAATGCTTGGAGTGGTCTAATTCCAAGTGAGTATACTTTCATGGTGGAGTATGATAGTTCTTTGAACTATGATTGTCGGTATAGACAATGGCAGCAAAGAATTGTCGGTGTTGACAATGGAAGCTGAAGATGTGTGACTATTTCAATCAAGGTGGAGATTGTTAGGATTTGGTTGAATTAGTCCCACATTGCTTAGAATAGTAAATGGAGTGGGTGGCCTAGGCTATAAATATGAGGCTAAGTTCTCCATTTGTTTTTGCACCAGTCAGAAACACTTTAAGCTTGTATCTGATTTTTCTTTTCCTCTGTACTCTTTGATTAGAGAGTGTTGTGAGGTGTAGTTAGATATTTGCTTTGAGAGAGTGTGGGTGTACTGGGGTGCCGGTGAGAGAAAGAAGTCTATGTGTTGTAACAATTTTCACATAGTGATATTCTCTGGTTGTCATTTGACAACGGCCGTGGTTTTTTTCTCCGGTAATTGGAGTTTCCACGTTAAATTCTTGTGTTGTGATTGTGTCTATTTTATTTCTCTATCAAAGGTGTTTTCTCAAGGGGGAATGGTGTCTTATTCCCAACAGAATGCTGGCAACTAAATCGCAGAATTCTGAAGCATTTTTTTTATTTATTTTGTTCTATTACGAATAAGAATTTTATTAATACATGTAAGTATTTTGGAACAATATTTAAGGATTGGATAAAATATATTTTTTGTCTCTAATATTTGTAATTTTTTTAAATATTCACAAGTTTAATGGTATTCAATTTTGTCCTTAACATTTTTAATTTGCATCAAAATTATCCATGAACGTTAACTCCATCTAAAATTTTAAGGACAAAATAAAAAATGTTCAGCGGTAGTTATGAAATAAATTGAAAATATTAAGGACAAAATTAAATTAATCGAAAATGTTAATATAGAGACAAAATTGAATAATAAAATTAAATGTTAGAGGTATTTTTGAAAAAAAATATAAACATTAAAAACAAAAAATATACTTTATCCTTAAGAATATAAAGTGAAAATATTTTAGGTCTTTTATATATATATTTAATATAATAAATAATATTTTTAACTTTTTTATTTATCCCAAACAACATATATGGATAAAATTAAGATCTAATTCAAATGCTGCGAGTAAAATTAAATCAAATTAATTATTTGAATAATTTAAACAAAATTAAACGTTAAGAGACTAAAAGTATATTTTACTATTTCTTAAATTTTTTTCCATTCTCATTATTTTATTTTCTATAATAACAAAAGTTTTTTTGTTGTGAAAATAATTTGAGAATAATATATAATAGGAGAATGACTAATACTAAAATCTATATATATGAATTTTTTTTTTCTTTCTATGGGTTGACACCTTTGCAAAGGGCTTAAATGATCCTCAGAATATCCAGTAATGTGATCCTACCTTACGAACTCGACAATCGCCATTGGGGTGGGCGGGTGACCATGTCAATTTGCACCGTCCCCTCATAAAACTTAAAAGAGCAAGCATCTAATAAAATGCAATTCCCCTGCCTTATTCCCAAACCTACGATTATTCTGTTTACGTATTCCATGATGTGTTTCCCATCTTCTTCTAGACACAAACATTGTTTTCCGCTGAGCACAATTAACGAGAAGAGCAATGCTATGTTATCATTTTTAGCCAATATTTAATTAATACTGTAAATACTTAGTACTAAATTTTAATAATATAAAATAAAATATTAACTTAATATTAATAAAAAAAGATTAGTCTAGAATTCATGGCCCAATTACAAAACTCTATAAGATTGTATATGCTAGTTATTCGTAGATTCGAATGGGTGATATATGTGTGCATATAATGTCATAGCAAAATATAAATTGCGTGCGATTCAGGAAGGAAAATGAAACCACACTACTGCCTGTTCCTTTTCTTTTTTAAATCTTTTTTGGTAAAGTCAATTCTCTTTAAGACCATACTCTATTTCTTTTTTCCTTTTGGAAAAAAGGATACCACATTAAGAATTTTTGTGTTTCATTTATAATACATATAGTTAATTTTTTTTCTTATCATTTGTAAGATTCGACTCTAATTAGCTTGCCCTTTAAATTTAATTACTTTTTGTTTTGGTGATAAGTTTTTTTTATTATCCAGAGTATCTCCTAATTTAACAGATCAAGAACTAATATCCACAGCAGATAAAATTTAATTACTTTTATAAATTACTATAATTTCAAAATATTTTTAAGGAGGTCCATATTATTGCGAATGTTTTTTAATCAAGTCCTAATTTCATCAAACAATATAAAATATATCACCATAGCTAAAATATTTTATAAATATTTATTTTTTTGCTGTTAATAATTAAAAATATAATTATTTATATCTTATTTTTTGGCGATTTAAATTTTTAGGAGAATTGATTTCATCTCATAGTATTATATTTTTTATAACCTAAAAATTTAAAGTTTGATTTTTGATGACTCCCAAAAAATATTTTTAACAAGAGACAAATAAAAAAAAAACCAAAAAATTTATGAAAAAAATTTAGACAAACTCAAAAAATCTCTTACATAAGAGGTGATTGCTTGTCACTAACTATCTAAAATGAATATCTAATATCTACTTTGGTACAGTGGTGCACATATTTTTATCTGTCTCAATGTCACACAATGAGAAAGAAATTACAAGGTTATAAAAATCGAATAATTAAATTATCAAATTATTTTAGTTACTGAATTACCGATTTAAAAATTCAATCGATTTAATTGTGGTTTAACTGAAAAGATTAAATTATAGTAAAATAATATATAAAACTATAAATAAATACACAAAAACATAAATGTGTCCTAATATAAATTTAATAAAATACATTAGAAGTACACAAAATCAACTAAAACTTTATAATTTCATATAAGTATAACATAAGAATTAAATAAAAGAAAATAGTCAAATCTCAATATCTATGTATTATAACATTCATGATATTATATATTTTATATTATAGAATAATAAAAAAAACTAAAAAAAATAATTAGTTTAGTTATATCTCAATTTGTAAATTTTTTTGTTTGAACAGTGTATTATATATCTTTTAATTTTAATATATATTTAATTTAAATTAAATGTATTGTATTTTTTATATTATTAATGTAATAATATTATAGATAAGGATAATTTATTATATAACAAATAAAGGATTTAAATTACCCATTACAGAGACACGCACACAAGAGCTATAAAGAAAAGAGAAATTTTAAAATCGATCGATTTTCGGTTTGGTCTAACCGATTAATTTTCGAGTATGCCATGATAGTTCTAGCTTCTAATGTGCAATTTGGGAGCACAAATAAAATTCTTGTTTTTCATCAAATAATTAATTAAATCATGATGTATATACAATGTATTGTAATTAATTAATCAAGCTTAAGTTTTAGCTAATAGGGAGTATGGAGCATATTTCCATGATCTTTAACAATGGCGTACTACTTGATCTTTGTCCTGAGGCTGAAATATAATACCAAAGTCAATATTATATATGAAATTAAAGGAAGTCGGATCAGGATGCTCATTAGTCACTGTTATGGATTTCAAGTTTTGCAGGAATAAAAGACATTGTTAATTACATGATAATTAAGCACAACCACGGTTTTTCAAATTGCATAATGCTTGTTAGAACCAACAATATTGTTCGAAGTCCAATATGACAAATGAACCATAGTGATCATGATCTATTTTTTTAAACACTCAAAGATGCCCTTTCATCAATTTATCTTCTTCAATCTTTTTAGCACCGTCAGTTTCCGCAGACTCATTTCTCTGCTCCGCTAGTACAGCAACGTGCGTCATTAGACAACTGAAATTTCCAGCCCACATTTCTCGCACCATGTGAGATGCTAAAAAAATATAAAAAAAAAAATTCTTACTTTCTCACTCCGTGCGAGATACTTCAAAGAAAATTAAAAGACAAAAACAAAAAACTCAATTGCTTCTCGCACTATGCGAGAAATCCATGGCCATATTCTGGTGTTTCCCTTTCAAGCCCCAGTTTGGCCGTATAACACCAAAAAGTTTTCATAACAAAATTTTTTATCCAAAGATGATAGTAGTTTATACTCTTTTTCTTTATTATATCCTATTGTTTTACCTTATGATTGATCAAAGTTGAGATATTTTCATAGGAGAACACTCTCAATAATCAGTCTAAGTTCATATATAATTTTAAAATATTAACCAGAATTTAATTATGATACACTGTAAATGTAAAATTATTTTATGCATCTAATTACTAATACCATTAATACTATGTTAGCAAAAATAACTATTTTATATATTGATTGTGTTAATGATTATCCCCAAAAAAAAAAAAAAAAAAAAAAAAAAAAAAAAAACAGATGCGATGGATAACAGTATAAAATACATCAAAATTAAAATCATATTAAGCATTATCATTGATCAAATTCTTACACCAAAAATAACAAGATACGAGCACTTATTTGTACAATATATGCTTAGAAAAAATTTAATACAAAACTACTATGCTAAGAAAATTTACTCACAATTTTACATCAGTATAATAATGGCCAAATGTTACAACCAAGTATCTGTAACCTGCTGTTTCATTCGATTTTGATATAAAAGCATGTGCTAAAGGGAATGAAGTATATGATGAGTATATGAGAGATATAAAGCCATTCATTTTTAAAGGGGGTGATCACTTGAAAGTCTAACATGAAAATAAAAGCAGCACATGAAGTTATAGAATCCTAAAATAAAAAATGAACGCAACAGTCAATAAACGTAGCAGCTATTTTAATGTGTGCTAGCTCATCGGTTATTCAAAGAATTTATATTATGCACCCAAATTTCACATTTTCTTTGAGGTATGCATCTGTTATCTGCAAACCATTTCATAATTAAATATGACAGCAATATGGAAGAAGAGCAGCATATGCCAGAATGATACAACAATTAAGTCTTGTCCCACAATGCATAAATATATTTTAGACATAAATATATTATTTTATTATATCCGGTCTAACTCCAATCGAACTTCAATAGAATTTTTAAACTTTTGAACCTCTAAAGCTCTAACTCTCCTAGCCTCTCTCTCAATATCCCACACATCTAAGCCCCTATTACATGGTTAAATTTTTGGCACTTTTGGAACTCAGATGAACAAGCATCATAGAATTCACCAATCTTTTAGAATGTCTATCGATGGATAACTAACATCAAGATTATTACAGTTCTAAGATGAACCTAACATTTTCCTCGGCATCAGAATCTGGCCATGCATCTAACATGGTCTTAATGTTCACTATGTCCCCAGTTATGAATGAACATGTGACCTTAACATTCTTCAAGGCATACCACCAACATTTATTACCATGATCCGATCTGCAACAGCCTATTCTGCCCATCAACATCTCGTAGATAAACTGTTTTCAAATAGCAAATATAGTTATTACCATCAAAGGGATAAATGCAAATGTTTATTTCTAATATGTTGAATTTGCTGTGCTGGAATGGAAGCAAAGATGTAAATAGGAGAACCAAATAGAAATTACCACAATGAATGGTCTAATATCGATATAATAAGAAGAGGATTGCCAAAGGAATGAAATGGTTTCTGGGCAGCAACTTGAAAGCAACCAATTCAGATAGGGAAAGTAAAGAGCTTCCCTGTTTGGAGCACGACGAAATTCCAAATGTCTAATATGCGGAGGAGTGGATGAAACTGATTGCAACACACCCAGTTCAATCTACATGATGACAAACAAACAAACAAATAAATAAATAAATAAAATTGGCAAATTCAACCAATCAAACAGCTAGCCAGAGTATACTCTTACATCAAGTGGGAAATCCACAAAGAGGGAGAGTGATGTCAAAACCTGGTGTGGTTTAATGTTTTGGATAAATTCCCTCAAGTTATAGTGTTGAAAATCCATGTCAGTAAAAACATTCACTTTTAGTTTATTAGAACTGCTCAGAAAAGTTATAACAGGTGTGTCATTTCCCCTAAAGTCACATGATAATAAATTTGGGGCATCAATGTTGAGCTCCTTCAAGTTTGAGCACCACAAAAAATCTAAGAACTTGAGTTGAGAACTTGAAATATTAATCCTCTCGGACATAGAGCACCGATGTATTTGCAGAGTCTCAAGGTAAGGAAACTTATCAAACAGTTCGAGAAACCATTTATGCGCAATGGCAGTGTTTTTCATTGAGCATAGGCGCAACCATCTCAAATTTATGCAACTATCTAAATTCAGCTTCCAAGGCACATCCATATCATCAAAATCACAATGAACATAATAGAAACTCTTAAGATTTGGAGCATCAATATACACCTCCTGTATTCCACTAACATAAACTCGCTTGAGCTTTTGTAGACCACGCAAGCTTAATGATTTCACCGGACTGGACAGTAAAGGATTTTCTCTGCTTAGAGGGTTATATACACAACAATCTTCCATAGCAAAATGTTCAATCAGAGGACAAGAAGAAAGCAAATGCTTGATAACTCCTTCATCTTCAAAAAGAACAGAACATAAGCATAACATTCTCAAAGAGTTCAACTTGATAGTAGAAGAATGGTTCAGGAATAATGCTCTGCAAATTCTGATCGGTCCCTTCAAATTCAACTCAGTAAGTGATTTCGCTTCAGTGACACAAAGTGGAAGGTTATACCATTTGTCAGGACAGTACTCGCTTGTTGGAAAGAAGTCTCCATCTGCAGGGAAATGAAGTTCTAGTCCTTTGATACCACACTCACAAATCATCTTCATCCAAATATCAAGATGGCAAGACATGTAATTAAAGTCTCCAATATAGTCCATACAGAGCCTAAATTCTTTGATTATTAAGCCTTGTTCATGGAACCTCAACAGTCTTTTCATGACATAATCAGCTAGTATGTCTTTGCTGCAATGCCAAACAGAATTTGCTGTTGATAAATCATGCACATTGATAAAATAGCTGCTGCAAATATGTAACCTAGGAAACGTAGACCATGTTTCTCTCCATGCCTTTGACAAAACACTGGTCTTAACAGCATCTTCATTGGGAAGCTTTGCAAGTATGTCATGAAGTATAGTTTTTGGTAGACCAGAAAGTCGGTCCATTTTTTTTCTCTCTCAGCTACAATTGTGACAGAGAGCTTGTCAAATAAGCTGTGAAAAAAATTCCAATATATTAGCAAACCCTATGAATCAATCCAAGTCTGACATGAAATTATAAGTTTCTCAATGTTGTTGTTTTAGTTTCTAATTATTTTCTTTTGTGAAGTATAACCTTTTCTGAAAAAAGTGGAACAAAATGAGGAAATAATAAAATTAAGCATCTAAACATATAAAAGCGGAAACCAGAAAAGGATGAGTTTTGTCATAATAAATTTGATAAAATGCTCACAACCATAACAAATAGATAAATCAAATCGATAATTACACGTAGTTTCTTTAAAAAATTCAAAATTATTATGCTTTCTCGACTTCAAAAACAAAGTGAATTCTAATGTGCTCTCGAAAAAGCAAGGAGTATAGTATGGCTTTTCGAATTCTAAATTCTAACACCTAGACTTTAAACCCTAAACCTTGATCTCTAAAATCTAAACACTAAATTCTAAATCCTAGACCCTAAATTTTAAACTCTAAATATAAGACATTGAAATAAAAGAGAGAGAAAATAAACCTAGCAAGATCGGTGATTCCGTGCCAGGCAACAACAATCAAAAGAAGATAATGGGATCAAAAGGTCCGTGTATGTAAGTTTTGAGATCAAGGTTCTGAGTTTTGAGTGTAGGACTTAGAAATGAATGTTAATAACAATCACCAGGTTAGCTTTATATACAGAAGTTTAGGAGAGTAAGGACTGTAACTGTTTTACAAATATTTTAAAGTTTAAAAAGGATACAAATTTTGAATTTTATTTGATTGAAGATAAAATCTTAGAGCCACGGACATGAAATTAGAATACTATATATTACAACTTTTTTTACATATATCAAATATTTTATTTATTTAGTTTTCATAATAATACACTATTCAAACTACCAATCGAACAGATTGATATATAAAAGAAAGGGAAACTATCTAATACAGTCATTATGGGATCCTTAGTAAGTATACAAATTTCCATCACAGGGTCTGTCTAAAATCAGCCCAAATAATCTGAGTGTTTTTGACAAGGTTCTAAAAACCAAACTGATCATCAAACCGCTCTAACTATTGGTTCATTAATTTTCTAATTCAACTGAAATAACTGTTTTATAATAAAATAATAAATAAATTATAAATAAACACACTAAAACATAGTTACAGTAAACTCAATATTTGCATGGAAGTCAAAGCTTCAGAAGTACATAGACGATAAATCGTTAAATTCATAAATAAAGAAACGAGGTCCACCTATTAGTTACCTCTTAGAAACTCTACAGCTTCATCTAGGACAAGGTTAAGCAACTGATCATACCCTTTAAGAGTTCCTGTCACTGCAATTCAACAAAGTAAAATGTAATGAAAGCATGTATAAGAGTCTGCAGACATTTTAATTCAAGAAAGATGCACAAAATCTCAACTTAGTATTGATTAGCAAATGTTCATAAATTGCAGCTGAGCACTATTCATTTGAACTCAAAATGAAGAGCAGTGATTTAAAACAAAAAAAAAAGGTCAAACTGACACGATTTTATTGTTCAGAAAGACAGGAACTACATGGAGATTCAAGAGTAAGCATAACAGAATCAAGAACAGCACCAACAATCCTAAACCACACTAGTTGCAGTGGGGACGGCGGCTTCGAGCACCATCGGAGACGATCGACTGGGAATGGCGGCCTCGAGCAGTTGTGAATTGCGACGGCGGCGGTTACACGGCAACAACGACCAAAAGAAGATAATGCGATCAAAATGTCCTTGTATGTAAGTTTAGTTGAGTGTCAGGACTTAGAAATGAGTGTTAAGCTTTATATAGAGAAGATTAAGAGAGTAAAGACTGTAACCGTTTTATAAATAGGGTTTTGCTATCCTTTAACTTATAGAGTTCTAGGTTAAAAAATATTAATTGTATCTGCTAATTATAAAAGTGACTAAAACCCCAAAGTGGTACTGAGATTGGGAGAGTTACCCATACTTGTTCCTGACTTTTAAAATTCACTAAAAGTATCCCTGACATTTTGCTCCGAGACCCATAGTTGCCCTTCAACTCTTTCCGGCGCCAAGTCAGCAAACGGAGGGATGATCTGGCACCTCTCTTGCCACGCTGGAGCCAAGCGAAACGATGCAGTATCGATTTGGCGCCCAATGAAAAAGTAAACGACGTCGTTCATAAGCTCCATCCCTTGAAAACGGTTTGCCTTCAGTCCCATATTTGTTTGAACACTCTCACACTTCCTCTCCTCTCCTCCACGCTCAGTCTTCGTCTTCTCATTCTCCCATCAATGGCAGCGACCTAGTTTCGTCTTCCCCATCTCCTCCACTGTCACACGTCGTTTGAAGAGTTTGGTATTTCTTAGTCAAGTGGTTTCTCTGTCTTCTGCGTTGTTGAAGGTATGTGTTGGTTGAAATACTTTTTGAATTTATTTCATGAATCAAATTATGATGAAGGTGTATGATTGTCTTGTTAATGTGTTGGGTTGTCCTAGAGTTTCATGGCTGCATTACCTTAAAGGATTGTGTTTAAGAATTTTTGTTAGGGCAACTGGTTTGATGTGTATATGCTCTGTTTTTTGGCAATAAAACAGAGGTTTTTTCAATAGTGGGTTAATGCATGGTGGTGACTGTGATATTAATGTATAGGGATTTTAATCGATGTTGAAGTCGTGTGATATGATTGTGTGAGTTTTAATGGTTTTGATTTGTTGGTACCATCACTAAGTCAAGACCGGATAAGCTCCCACCAAAGAGAAAGTCATCTTTCTCACCAACTTCTGCCCATGAGCCAGTGAATCCCATGCAAGGTGCTAGCTCAGGAACAGCTGCAAGACTTGGCAGTATCCTCAAGTTCATTCCCACTCTGGGATTCAAGGCACCAAGAAAGAAAAATTGAAGACTCTTGCTTGTTGTATTGGGATGTATTTTGTATAAGACAATTTGAAAGTAATTTTGTATAGCAATACCATGCTTGTTTGGTTAGGATTACTTTGTTACCAGACATATGCTTATGTTTATTTTGTTAGCAGCACCTTTTTATGGTTTTGTAAGGCAGTCAAAACTTATGAATCATGACTTTGTTATGTTAAAATGATTAATATATTTTGCTATTGCTATATTTTGCTATTGCTATATATCCAGATTTTCTTTAGTGGTACAAAAATAGTTAGTATCTCCAACAGGTTGGCTAACATAGTTACATGTTGAACAACTTTTTTTCATTCATGCAAATATTACACATATGAACTCAATCGCATCATTACTCAACATTGAGATCAAAGTTTGTAAAATACCACTAGTAAGAACAACATCATTATAGAAACAACCATAAACAATAATTTGATCATAAACTTTTGACTCCTAACATCCGATTCTAATTTTTCCAGCCTCCAACCTTCTGTCATCTTCTGCTCTTCATTATAGTTAAGACTTTCTGATTTTGCAGGGACAACCTCTTGCCCAACATCTGCCCAAACAAACAAACCACACTATCTTTTACCAATTGTCTGCAGTCAATGAATGTTTCAATAACCAAATTAGAAGTTGGAGAAGGAATGAAAAATCAGGAAAAATCAACAATTACAGCTAACATTATAATTTGGGCATCCAAAAAAGGGCTTATTTGGGTTGGAATGTGTTCCAGACCACCGGAGCACAGGTCGGCAGCCGCAACCACACCATTCTGGTACACGCGTAGCCCTACTACGACTTTGGGTCTTCGCCCTGTATCCATTGCTTGTTGACCGTATCGAGCTCCCACTGGCTTGCCCTTCACCTCCAAACATTGCTTCAGAGCTTCAATGGTGGTTCAGAATTATATTACGAAGGAGAGAAGAAGAGATACTAGTTATAATAATGATTCTTAGGTTTTAGGGTTTTATTGGGACCAGGGACCACATTGGGTACAAAATTCAGATTTGCCACATCAGCTAACCGTTGCTGGCTCCAGCGTGGCAAGGGAGGTGCCAGATCATCCCTCCGTTTGCTGACTTGGCGCCGGAAAGGGTTGAAGGGCAACTATGGTTCCCGGAACAAAATGTCAGGGATGCTTTTAGTGAATTTTGAAAGTCAGGGACAAGTATGGGTAACTCACCCAATCTCAGGGATCACTTTGGGATTTTAGTCATTTGTGTGATTTAATAATTAGTTAGTCTACTTAATTAATATTATTCTTTCTCGTATTTTTATCACTAAAATAACCCTTAAAATTTAATTATATTATTAAATTTTTCCTTCAAAAAAAATAGTATGAGCACAATTTAATTTATTTTTCCTTCAAAAAAAATAGTATGAGCACAATTTAATTTCTTACTCAAGAACTATTGTTTTCATTTTTTTATCTTTCTTTTACTACTACAACGTAATATCTATAATCGAGTAATTAGAAATAAAAATTTTTTAAAAAGTGATATAAATATACTAAATTATCATCCATAAAAAATCCTTAACATTATAAAAAAAATAAACGTAACATTGGATAAAGCGTAATTTTTTTAAATAGATAAAATGAAGATCAAATTTATTTGATTACACATTTTTTAAAATAAAGCGCAAATGCAATTTTTTATGAATATGTAGAAACTGCTACTAACAGTAGTGAATTAGAGAATAATGTAAATAATTACTGACAACAGCGGTTTACGTGTATGAAAAGGTGATCAAAAATTGCTATAGGCAGTTTTTGTAAAATATGATCTCGCCATAAATTGCTACAAGCAGTTATGGTTTATATACTGGGGCTTTGAATGTAAACCGCTAAAGACAATAGCGGTTTATGTGAAATATGCGTCTATATAAACCGTAACATGCAACCGTAGATTTTATTTGTGTGGCTTTTTGGGTTTGGCTAGAGAGAGAAAATTCTAGAAAGAAGGGGAAGCACTTGGAGACAATGGCGGAGCTTGAAAATTTTTTTTGGAGGGATCAGAAATCTTAATAAAAAATTATATAATAATATTTATATTAAAATAAAATTTATAAATATAATTATTTTATTTTTAATATGTGGGATTATATATGGTTAAGATTAATAAAAAATAATTCTGATTTTGATTAATAAAAAATCTTATTCAAGTTAATAAGTCAATTTGATTTTAAATAAAAAATTAATTTAAAAAAAATTAGATGAAAAAAATTAATTTCTGCATATAAAATTTTATTTTTATTTAGAAAACTAATTTTTTTATCTAAAAACTGATTTTTTAAAATTAATTTTTTATTTAAATTATATAAAATTAATTTTACTTGCGATAATATTTATTTCTTAAAAGTCTCAAGATTAATTATTTTTATTATTACTTTTATTACAAATTAAATAATATAATACAACAAAATAAAATTTTAAATTTTTAATAAAATAAAAATATAAATATTTATTAATGTAAACAATGTTATACTATAATGACATTAAATTTGTAAAGTTGATTTAAAAATAAAATAATAACTTTTTATTAATAACTGATATTACTACTAGTTATATTATAATTTTTATTATTCTAAAAATAAAATAATACATGCAACTATATGAGAAGCTAAATATAATTTAGTGTTAATTCTATAATGATATTTAATTTGTAACATTGATTTAAAGATATGTCACTTGTTGTTGATTTAAATATATGCTATTTGTTATGTCAAATAGGATAGAATAAAAAGTTTGAAAGAATGATGAAGATGGACATAAAACTCATATACATAAGTTGAAAGTATATCAATTTAATCAAACAAGCTAATTTTATTTTCTTTAAAGTCGAATTACTGCTTGGAGAGCATATTTGGAATTTTTTGAACGCTGACCTTTAATTGGAGATCATGGTAAACGAAGAGAGCTCCTACCGACTAAACAATATTGTCCATATTGCCAGTGCCATTGCTAATGAGGTTAGCTTTGTTTTATTTATCTAAGCATTAACATTTGTTAGAAAGGTTATGGAATGTAGGGTATAAGAACTAGAATATTAATCTAAACCTTATACTTGAGTGTTAGATGTTACTTAGGATGTGGAATGTAGTATCGATTTATGTTAGGTTAAACGACACTAGAATAAAAGTTAAAGAAAATTTTATTTTAGGATTCCAATTTTAGTTATTGGATTTAAAATATTGCTAAAAGAAACTAGTATTTAGCTAGAAATCGATTTTTGTTGAAAATGTGTTTATTTTTATGTTCCATTCGAAACCGGATTTTGAAGTTTATTTAACCGGTTTTTGAAGTATGCAATGAATCAAAGACTTAACAATTTGAATTTATAATTGAATAATAATTTAATTAATTAATTGTGTCATTGTGTGGTAATATTTATTTATTTATTTATTTAGTCTAAGTAGTTAAGATTTATTCGTGTTGCATGTAAATTTTAACAACATTGTGTATGTCTTTCGTGTATGGTGCAGTTAAGTAGGTGTATCTACAGTGTGAGGCGGCAACAAAATATGCCAATACATGACAGAATCATTATGATGACAAACATAAATTTGATTTTGGGCTAATATATAATGACAAACATTATTTGAGTTAAAAGTCCAATTGTAGTTTAATGTGTATTTTAATGATACAGTGCCATTATTCATCTCACAATCATACAATACAGCTTGTTTATTCCTTTAATATTTCAAGTGAATGTAAAAGCCCAAAGCACCATTCAGCAAAATAAAAGGCTATGCATTTGATAAGAGAAAAAAGGGGCACCTGTCTGCATCATGAGGAAAGTAGGACAGTTGGAAGAAAAAGAAATAAACAACACAATAAGGAGAACCCTACTACTCCAAGGACATCAGCAAAGCACAATTTAGAATGTGGAAGAGCAAAAACATAAACTTGCACAAGAGCAGAAGCAATAGAGCAACTCCTCGGACAACAACAATAATGGAGCAGAGGAATAAAAAATGCATGCCAAGGAAGAAAGCAAATACAAGGACAGCAGAGGTGGTGGAATGGTTCCTCTACTAGCAAGGTTAGTGGAGCAAGATGGAAAAAAGACTGCATGCCAGCAAAGATAGTTTCAACAGGTAGCTAGGACAACGAAATAGAAGAGGCAAATTGGAGAGCAAGCTGAAGATATAAAACCAACCTCATTTCCAACAGTTGAAGACAAGAAAAAGAAAGCAAAATTCAGAGCATCGTTTCAAACCACAGAGCTGAATTCTTTTTCTTCTACTAAAGCTTCATTTATAATTATTTGTCATGCTATCTTGAGTCATCTTTTGTATTGAGAAAAAGGCTAAAAATGTGAGTGAAAAATCCATGAGAGAAAATGCAAAAAGATGCATGAAAGAGCCACTGAAATTCTGTGTTCTTGAGTTGTTAAACTAGGGGTAGTTGCCTTTGCCAATTTGGGTTAACACTTGGTGAGTTTGAATCTGTTTAGATTCCCCTTTTAAGTTGGGACAACACTTAGGGTAGCTGAGCTTTGGTGAAGAAAGCTTAGTGGTAGATACTAGTTAAATTAGGTTGTAATTTAATAGTATTGGTAATTATAATTAGTGGATTATAGTGAAAATTTCACCATGGTTGTGGTGGAGACTAGACGTAAGATTCATAGAACTTAGAATCCGAACCAGGATACATGCTGGCCTCTTTCTCTTCTTCCCTTCTCTGTTTATGTTCTGCACATGAGACAAAACGAAAAAATCTCCTGCATTTTCAGTTTCCGCGAAAACAAAGCTTGAAACGTTCAATATTGAGCTAACTTGATTCAACCCCCCGTTCTCAAGTTCAATCAGTTCCATCACTTTTTCTCATTCATATATATATATATATATATATATAAAATTTTCTCATTGGGGGATATCCTTTCCGAAAATTTATAAATGCCCGGTCACCCTTATGTCTTAGGGTCAACAAAGTATCGAGTCTCAAACTAGAGCACGTGATAGAAAGCCACTACTCTTTACCCAGAAAAACTCGTATCTTAGATAACATAAGTGCATAAGTCTCATTTCATTCATATTCATTCATAATCATTTCATAATCATTCATTATAGCTGTAACATCACTTATATATCATATATTTGCACCGTTATACATAGTTTGTCATAACTCGGAGTAAGTGAAGCGAACCACACCCTTGCATCTATTTGAGGAGCCTCTATATACTAATGATGAACGAAAATTGTATGTGTGGTTTAGAATTTCACAAATAAAATCTCGTTGAAAGTATAGTTCTAAACCAACAAACAATTCCTCAATAAAAAATTTGTTTGTCATAAGAATAAACCCTATAAAAATAAACCGAAGTATTTAAACCTCAGGTCGTCTCTCAAGAAATTGCAGGGTAGTGTTCTTATTATTGGTTAGGAAGTATTTTTTGGGGTTATTGGAAATAAGGAACAAGAAATGTAAACTTCAAAAGAAATAAACTAACAATTAACAAAGCTCTTGGCAGGATATGAGAACTAGAAGTCTTATCCTTATTATCATCATCAATTGTGATGAGAATTGTCCATTACTCCACTTAGTTAA
The DNA here is from genome assembly GCF_003086295.3 of Arachis hypogaea. Taxonomy (NCBI): domain Eukaryota; kingdom Viridiplantae; phylum Streptophyta; class Magnoliopsida; order Fabales; family Fabaceae; genus Arachis; species Arachis hypogaea. The sequence goes on from NC_092037.1 coordinate 66,813,214, forward strand.
CCTCTAACTATGAAGGAAAGTCAAGTGGATATAATCAACTTGAGTCTACAAGTCCTAGTCAAATCATAATGAAAGATTAGCTTTAGTGGCATTCAAGTCAATTAGCAACTTCTAATTATCAATCAACAAAAGAGTTTGATAACTCAAGAGTCACCAATTACTCAACCAAAGGCAAGAGAAGAAAAACCTATCTTATAACTAAAAGAAACATTTCATCAAACACATAAATGGCAATAAGAGTAAACAATATAAATTGCAAGAATTTAAGGAAACTATAACAACAAAAGCAATAGATTAACAATAGAAAACTAAAGCAAACATAAAAAGGCAAGGAAATCATAAATTGCCTTGAAAGGAAATGTAGATCTACCAAAGAATTCATGAACTACAACTAAAAATACAAAGGAACTACAAGAGAAGTAGAATGCTACAACTATAAAAGAACAATTAAAGATGAAAAAGGAAAATTAAAGCAAAAGAGAAGAAGTAGATCTAGATCTAAACTAAGAACCCTAATTCTAGAGAGAAGAGAGTGCTTCTCTCTCTAGAAACTAACTAAAGCATCATCTAAACTAAACTATGTGCTAATTGTTTCTAATGTGTTAATCCCCCTTCAATCCTTGGGTTTAATAGCATCAGAAGTGAATTAGATTTGGGCCTGGGAAGACCAGAAATCGCCCCCAACGGATTCACTTTAAGTGGGTCACGTGCGAGCACCGATGCGTACGCATGGGTCACGCGTACGCATCGCCTGACAATTTGCTATCTACGCGTACGCGTAGATCACGCGTGTGCGTCGACATGTGACTTCACTTTTCCACACGTGCGTGTCTGCTGCGCGTGCACGTCGATCTCAGCATCCCAAATCCTTATTTTTCCATGAGTTCTCCACTTGCATGCTTTTCCTCTTCATATTTTTGATCCATTCCTAGCCTTTCCAATTTGAATTCACTAACAAACATATCAAGGCATCTAGTGGAATCAAATGTGAACTAAAATTAGCAATTAAGGGCCTAAAAAGCATATTTTCACACTTAAGCACAAATTAGGAGACAATCATGAAACCATGCCATTTCATTGAATAAATGTGGGTAAAAGGTGATGAAATCCCCTAAATTAAGCACAATATAGACCCTAAAAATGGGGTTTATCAACCTCCCCACACTTAAACAATAGCATGTCCTCATGCTAAACCAAGAAGGAAACAAGGGGTATGATATTTATTCAATACAACTAAACTATATGCAAAACCTATCTAAATGCAACTATCTATATGAATGCAACTACTTGGTCAAAACAAATCAATTTCCAAGAGAACATATATAAGCATAAGGGCTAAAGGTATTAGCAATAAAATCAAATCCACAATTGGATTGAGTTATTAAATATTTTTACAGACTTGCAAGAAAAGATGATCATAGGTGGAAACATGTAGTTGAGCAATCGAACCCTCACCGGATGTGTATCCGCTCTAGTCGCTCAAGTATTTAGGGTTGATTCACTCAATTCTTCCCTAATCATGCTTTCCAAGATTTTTTTTTCATCTAACAATCAACAATTATTTCATGCATGCATACAAATATCATGAGGTTTTATTCATAGGTTGTAATGGGGCTAGGGTTAAGGTAGGATGTATATGGTTAAGTGGATTAAAAATTTGAATCTTTGATCAACTTAAGCTTCCCACCTAACCTATGACAACCTATACAATTAAGTGATAACCTAACTACCCATTCTTCACTTTTTCACATACTCATGCATTCTCTTTTTATTACCACACATATGCATTGATTTTTATTGAACTTCACTTAGGGCATTTTGTCCCCTTTTAATTCTTTCTTTTTCTTTTTCTTTTCTTTTTCTATTTTTTTCTTTATATATATATATATATATCTTTTTTCTTTTTCTTTTGTTTTTCTCTTTTTTTTTTCTTTTTGATGTACTTATATACAAACGTATCAATGCATATGGTTTAACATTTAATTAACACATGAGTATGTACCCAATTCCCAATAACTTTAACAAAAACAAAAACACCCTTTTACCTCAACCAACGTCCCAAGTTTTCCCACACTTGAATGATACACACACTCACTAGCCTAAGCTAATCAAAGATCCAAATTAAGGACATTTATTGTTTTTCACTTTAAGGCTTGTATTGTGCTAAATTAAGAACAAAGTGGGTTAATCGTAGGCTCAAAGTTGGCTAACAAAGGTTGATAAAAGGTAAGGCTATTTGGACAAGTGGCTAAGTGAAACAATGGCCTCAATCATATAAATGCATGAATACACAAAATAATGGACATAAAGAATCAAACAAATCAAGGACTACAATCATAGAAAGAGAACAATGCACACAAGAAGGAAAATAAGTGGTTATATAATGTAACCACGCAATTAGGCTCAAATCTCACAAGCTTGTGTTCTTAGCTCAAAAATCATGTTCCGCAATATATTATTCAAGCAAGTTCTATGAAAAGTTTTCACTCAAATCAATTGAGATGTCAATGCCCTATTAAGAATGTTTTTCTTGGAGAATTTCATTATTTTAACTAAGCTTATTATTTACATATATGCAACTAGAAATCCTAAAATGAAATGCAAAAGTGTTGGGATTAGAAAATTGTCACCCAAAAATGCCGACTGGTCGGACGACCTCCCCACACTTAAAAGTTTGCACTGTCCTCGGTGCATTCTAAGATGAGCAAAGGGGTACGGCGACTTTCCGAGTTGCTACCCTCAGCTGGTAGGTCAACTGGTTGCTGCATGTTCTTTCTCCCGCTTCCGTTGTTGCTTATAATGGCTTATCCTGAAAATAGAAGGCAGGATAGTGAGAGAAGTAAATGCAAAAGCAAGGAAGCCTAAATTGTTGGAATGAGGTAATGATCACTAGAATTGAGTGAGTGAATTTGTGTGACATTGAAGACAAGAGTGTGTGAGTCCTAAATTGCGCGCGGTAAAGAACACACGCACACTAGCATAAAAAGCTTTGCCACAATTTACACAAAAGAAAAAATGCACTTCACTCCTTCTAGTGTACTTGAAATACTCTAACTCGTAGGTTAAGACAACCAAACAAGCAATAAAGATGTATGAAAGCATTCAAGCAAATGTACAACATATTGATGTATATGATCAAGAAGCACAATGCATGAAGGTAAATGCACAACATCAAATATCAAGGATTTGCCTAATCAAAGGAAAGGATTCAAATCACATAGTGGCCAGAACATGCAATTCAAAAAGATTTAGAGTGCTTGAGGGCAATTCTCATTCACTTGGTAGTCAAAAAATTAAACATGAAGAACTCAAAATCAAGTACCAATATATAACCTCAAACAAGAATCCAACAATGGAAATTAACAACAATGATGTTAACATAACATCTCATGGGTAATCAGCAGCAATTAACAGTAAACAAGATTTATAATCCAACACTTATAATGAAAAACAGAAAAATAAACAAGCAAACTAACTAACGAGCTAAAAGAAATGGTTATAGATGGTGTTTGATAGTGTTGGATGATAGTTGAAGGGTGGAAAGAGAGGAGAAGAAGAGAAAAGAACGAAGGAATTGGAAAGAAGATGAGAAAAGAAGGTGTGGTGAACAAGGCAATCCACGTGTACGCGTAGTGCGACGTGTAAGCATGGATAGATAAAATGGTGTCGACACATAAGATTGGATAAGTAAAATGGTGTCGACGCGTACGTGTAGTTCACGCGTACGCGTGGTGGGTTATTCAGAGAGGCGACGTGTACGCATGGGTGGACTTTGTGCTGAAGGCACAATTCCAGCCCAAAACTCGCACAACTCTCGGGTAAAATATATGGAGTGTGAAATTTTGTATCCACGCGTACGCATGGATCATGCGTACGCGTGGATGGTAAAAAATACTTGGGTCATGTGTACGCGTGAGGGACGCGTACGCGTGGGTTGGCGCGCTATTTTTCAAAAATTTTCTAAGTTTTTGCACCAAACCAAGCATTTCAAACCTCCAAATAACTACCAAAACATCATAAAACCTTATTTAACATACCAAACTACCAATTGAACTCAACAAACTACACAAAACATGAAATTAAAATAATTTCTACCAATATTTACAAAAGAAAAAAAATGAAAAGATTTTACCATGGTGGGGTGTCTCCTACCTAGCACTTTTATTTATTGTCCTTAAGTTGGACTTATGGAGAGCTTTCATCAAGGTGGTTTGGGCTTGAATTCTTCTTGGAACTCCCACCAATGCTTGGTTCTCCATTGTGCTCCAAGATTTCTCATGAGTTGCACCAAGTCTTGATGGAGTCTTTCACAAGCTTGGAGCTCCCAAAGTTGATCCTCATTGTTCGATCCGGGGGTCCTAAACCTTGTTTTCACACCCATTTTCTAATTGATCATCATGATTCCACTTGGGTGGTAGACAAGATGAATTCTCAATGAAGTGCCTAACAACCCTCCTAGACCCATCTAATTGAGCACTTGTCCAACTTTCGTACCTCATCCTTGAAGTGTCAACCAAAATGAGCCTTAATTTGTAACGCCAACCACGAAACATCCTTCTCTTACGCTTCATCCCGTAAAGTATCCTAAGTTGACCATCCGTTTCAAGCAAGACATACTCAAGTGGGATAATAAAACTAATAGAAATGAGTTTTACCCACTCAAGTGAAGGAGTAGATGGCAACCTAGGTAAAGAAGCTTCCAAGGATCTTGACAAAGCGTATTCAACTCCTGTCCTTCTTTTTCTAAGGACCTCCACCGTTTCACAATATTTCTCAAATTCAATCCTTTGTTCATGATGAGCGGATAATTTGTACGCTTTTTGGCATTGTTTTTAGGTAGATTTAGTAGGATCTAGCTACTTTTTAGTATATTTTTATTAGTTTTTAAGCAAAATTCACATTTCTGGACTTTACTATGAATTTGTGTGTTTTTCTATGATTTCAGGTATTTTCTGGCTGAAATTGAGGGACCTGAGCAAAAATCTAATTCAGAGGCTGAAAAAGGACTACTGATGTTGTTGGATTCTGACCTCCCTACACTCGAAATATATTTTTTGGAGCTACAAAAACCCAAATGGCGTACTCTCAATTGCTTTGCAAAGTAGACATCCTGGGCTTTCCAGCAATATATAATAGTTCATACCTTGCTCGAGTTTTGACGATGCAAACTGGCGTTCAAACGCCAACTTCTTGCCCTATTCTGGCGTTAAACGCCAGAAACAGGATAGAAGCTGCAGTTAAACGCCCAAACTGGCATAAAAACTGGCGTTTAACTCCAAGAAATGTCTCTACACATGAAAGCTTCAATGCTCAGCCCAAGCACACACCAAGTGGGCCCGGAAGTGGATTTCTGCATCATTTACCTATTTCTGTAACCCTAGTAACTAGTTTAGTATAAATAGAACTTTTTACTATTGTACTCAGATATCTTTTGGAACATCTTTGGACCTTTTGATCATCTTTTGATCTTTTGATCGCTTTGGGGGGGGCTGGCCATTCGGCCATGCCTGGACCTTCATCACTTATGTTTTTTCAACGGTGGAGTTTCTACACACCATAGATTAAAGTGTCGAGCTCTGCTGTTCCTCGAGTATTAATGCAAAGTACTATTATTCTTCTATTCAATAAAAGCTTATTCTTATTCTAAGATATTCATTCGCACACAAGAATATGATGAATGTGATGATCAAGTGACACTCATCACCATTTTCACTTATGAACGCGTGCCTGACAAACACTTCCGTTCTACATGGAAACAAGCTTGAATGTGTATCTCTTGGATCTCTAATCAACGATTCACATTGTTTCCCCTCTGATAATGGGGCATCTGAATCCGAGATTAGAATCTTCGTGGTATAGGCTAGAAACAATTGGCAGCATTCCTGAGATCCGAAAAATCTAAACCTTTTCTGTGGTATTCCAAGTAGGATCTGGGAAGGGATGACTGTGACGAGCTTCAAACTCGTGACTGTGGGGCGTAGTGACAGACGCAAAAGGATCATTGGATCTTATTCTGACACGATCGAGAACCGACAGCTGATTTGTAACACCCTAATATTCAAATCCTTATGCTCGAGTCATAAGTCAATGATATTACGGTGGTACGACTCTTAGGTGGATTTTTAATATATAAATATAGGTAATTTTGAAAGGAGTATTAATCGAGAAGCCTGAAAAGAGTAGAAACAAAATCACGAAGACGTATCACTCACGTTTCGATAACGAAAAGTTAAACTGTGAGGCCGAAAACGATATACGGACAAGGCATAAAGGAGATTGAGAGATAGATAACAGATAGATATATATAGCATAAATAATAGCCACTAGTTGCGACCCGCGAAGTTTAGGCCAGCTAGGGTACAATATGAAAGTAGTTGACAACAGTATATCCTAATCTCTCTCAAAGGAAACATAAGAGCCTCTATAGGCAAGTTCCAAAGGAGTTTTACATAATATAATTATTTCAAAACAAAGGTGGAGAGATTCTAAGCAAAACACAAGGTAGAGAAAATAAATATCTTCGCCGTCTCTCAGACGAACCGCAGCTCACTTCTGAGCACCTAGACCTGTATCTGAAAAACAAGAGTGTATACGGAATGAGAACCCCGGGCCCATGGGTTCCCAGTACGGTAAAAGTGCCAAATAAATACAATGCACTGCAATAAAAACTCACTAAGCATCCTAAACTCCTTTTCACCAAGTATCCAGCCTAGATTCTCACTAATCCATAGATAGGCATCTGACGTAAGGGGATACTAAGTCTAGTTCATGTTACACATGTTTCCCAACTCGCTGATTCTTCCACGAATCAGACTCAGAATCATAAGCAAAACCATCACCAGTTGTTCTGCCTCAGCAACTCTATATCAATACATCATACCCTCGCCTGGAGCTAGTGAAATCACATCACTGCGTCTACCCAGGGGGCTCAAATTATCTCATTCAAAAATCATCATCATCATGCAATCGTATCATCAATTCATCTCATCAAGAACAACCCTCAACATCCACCGACACCAACATGAGGGATCTCTCAGTTGTACAAACACAAGCAATACAGACAAGTAATACACAAATAAGATACAAGTAGAACAAGTAGCACATAATCAGGTAACATAGCATATATGATGTAGAAATCCAAAACAAATAGGCAAACCCAAACAATTCAAACATATGCAAATGATGTATGCCTGCCCTATGGCTGATGATATCATCTGTCGGTTATATAGCCAACCCGACATGTACTGGTAGCTAACCATTGGACAGAAACACCCCTTGCGGAGCAAGTAGGTTTGAGCTACAACCCCCTTGCTACTACCCGCTCAGCCCAGAGCCAGTGGAACAACCACTACTGCGGCTACTACCCAGGCGGGTGTTTAACAGCTCAACCTGGAGCGAGTGGATTCACCACTACTGCCGCTACCCAGGTGTCGCAATCTCTGACCTGGAGCAAGTGGGACGAACCACAACCCTTGCTACTGCCCAGGTATCTTAAGCATTAACCCGGAGCAAGCGGGACGAACCACAACCCTTGCTACTACCCAGGTATCTTAAGCATATATTCAATCAATCTCAATTCACATTATCAATCCTCATTGTTATCAAATCTCAAACATTAACCTGGAGCAAGTGGGACGAACCCCAACCCTTACTATTACCCAGGTATCAGAGTTACATTCATTCAAAACTCCATAATTAACTCATTTATCATAAACATCCTTTTCCATCTCATACCCGGAGCAAGTGGACAACGCCACTGCCTACTACCCGGGGTTACACATCACATTTCAACAATTTCCATTATTATCCATTTAACACATTCATTCATTAATCATATATGCATTTATTCTCAGCCATAATCAATAATGGCTTTGCCGTGACCCGGCAATAACTCAGCCATCCGGCTCATGGTTCAATCCAGAACCAGCCATTTATCAACAAATATAGCCCCTCGGCTCATGGCATACACGGTACTTCTACCGTCATCCTCCATATCTCATATAATCATCGTTGATCACCATTGATCATAACTTTTCCCCTTGCTTCACTCGCAAGTTACCACATCCCCTAGCTCCTTTCTCATTGCTAGGCATATCATAATGATCTAATACATGAGGGGTGAGATCGGAGGCTTAGAAGTATGAGATTTAGCTTTTAAAACTCAAAAATCAACTTTGGGATGAAAACAGGGCCACGCGTACGCGTACTCCACGCGCACTCGTGGATGGCCTCAAAAACTTCATCGACGCGCAAGTGTCAAGCACGCTAACGCGTGGATTAAAAATTTGCCAATCGACGCGTACGCGTCAACCACGCGTACGCGTCAACCACGCGTACGCGTGGGTGTTTTCGTGCCCCAGGCACAACACTAGCACAGTTCTGGCATAACTCTCTGGAAAATGGCTGGGCATTGGGTGCAGCACCATCGGCGCGCCCGCGCACATCACGCGCACGCGTAGATGGCATTTGCTGGAAGAACGGCGCGTACGCGCCAAGTGCGCCCACGCGCAAGGGGTCATTCTGCTAAAAATTTTCTAAGTTAAAAGCTGCAGAATTCACCAATTTAAACCCCAATCTTCTAACGGACATAACTTTCTCATTTTAAATCGTTTTTCACCCATTCTTCAAACGGCATGGACATCCCGGATCCAATTTCATTTCTAAATAGATTTGGCACAAAACGGAGATCCGTAGTCCAAGTTATGTCCCACCAAAGTATGCCCAAAAACCATATTTTCATACAAAACCACAATATGCCATTTTCAAAACAAGCCATTTTCAACCCTTTTCAAATTCAATCAAAACATGCCAATTTCATTCCTTTTCTTTGAAATCAATCAAAATATATCAAATTCAACATCAAGTCTCCTCGATTCACACATTAACACTTTACCACGATTCACAAAACCGCCATATAACCATCTTTACCCATTTCAAACAAATGGCTAAATTACAAACATATCAACATGTCATACATCCTTCCTCATCCCAATTTCTAACAATACTATTTCCAATCAACCATCATTATACATAACCAATATCATACTCACTATCACGTGGTTTCACCCCCAAATCAACCTTAATCATTTCTCAAGCATATATCACAACATACATATCTCTCATGCATTATCATACCATCAAGGCATCAATAATCATACTCACATATATGACCACATAATATATCTCAACCAAAATCAGACATACCTCATCTATACAATTTCACCCAAAATTACCAATTTCCACACTTCAACTCCTCAAACCTCATTATTCAATAGCCAACTCAATCATTCATATATTCATTATCTGAAATTCATCCAATCACTTGTGTCATCATACAATGCACACATCAACTTACCTTCCTTACCTCTTTCCGGCCTCCGGCCCAAAATATACGGCCTCCGGCCCAATTTCACAATTTAAATGCATAAATCACAAATCAATACTCATTACCCAAAACATCAAATTTTCAATACACCAAGCATACAAGGCCACACAATTCTCAACCCAATCATTAATTCACATTACATACCAACTATGCATATTAGCACCAACCATTTACACAATCCAAACTTAATCCTAGGGGCATCTAGCCTAGGAATTCTCATCACACCACACGGTACTTAAATGAAACTTAAACCATACCTCTTGTAGCCAAATCAATTTAGCCTCTTCTTTGGAAGTCTCTACCAACCTTAGCCCTAAGCCTCACCAAAGCTCCTCAAGCAACACCAATCTCCCAATTGTGCACCAAAACCATCAAATGCACTAACATAACCAATATCACATTCATACATCAACCTAGGGCTCATAAAGATGATAAATCACAAGGGTTTGAGCACTTCTTACCTCAGCCCATATGAAGTAGGGATAGAACCCACTTAGAATCCATGTTGGAGCATCCCTAAACACCCAAAATCACAAGATTTCAACACTAACTTCCCAAAAACGTGTAACAGTAGGGAATTTCGAAAACTGGGCAGAGATGAATGGAATACTCACCACAAAACTTAGATAGAAATGTAGAGGATGAGAAGAGCGACGCGTGGCCGCAAACGGCTCGTCAATCGGATCTCCGTAGCTCAAGTTATGGTAGTTTGAAGATCAAAGAGAGTTAGGTTTTCTCTCTTCTCTTCCCTCTTCTCAATTTCAGCGCCCCAACCCTCTTTTAGGGTAAAAATGAGCTGAAATGCTCATAACTAATGTTTATATATGTTGGGTCTTGGACCCACTTAGGCCCAGTTCACTTATTTTTGTCCGTTGGCCCAATTTTGGACCAAAACCTTTAAGATTAACGCTCTAAATCGCACTTCAAATATTTCTACCTCCCCTAATTATAATTTCTCATTTCTTAATCTTATTTACTCATAATCAATTTTCTCAGCTGCAGTACCAGACAGATCTCAGTCAGTACTTCTGGTCAAAATTCCACTGCGCGCTTTTACGCAGAAAACTATGTCTTCCGACTCGGAAAAATTCACTGAATCCAAATATCATATTTAAATCATCAAATTCCAATTGCCAAATCTTCCAACCATATTTGCTCCTACTTAACTTGTTATTTAATTAATTTCGGTTAGACCGGTTATTACATGATTAGCCATGCGGTAGCTGTGCCTGGTATTTTTCATTCGAGACGAGAAATCCGACAGTTGATTAGCCGTACAGAAACCGTAGAGGACCATTTTCACTGAGAGGACGGGAGGTAGCCATTGACAACGATGATCCCCAATGTACAGCTTGCCATGGAAAGGAGTATGAATAATTGAATGAAGGCAGTAGGAAAGCAGAGATTCAGAAGGAAAAATGCATCTCCATACGCTTATCTGAAATTCCCACCAATGAATTACATAAGTATCTCTATCTTTATTTTGTGTTTATTTATCTTTTAATTATCAAAACTCTATAACCATCTGAATTTGCCTGACTGATATTTACAAGATGACTATAGCTTGCTTCAAGCTGACAATCTTCGTGGAATCGACCCTTACTCACGTAAGGTATTACTTGGACGACCCAGTGCACTTGCTGGTCAGCTGTGCAAAGTTGTAAAGAGACGTGTGAATCATGGTATTGTGCACCAAGTTTTTGGAGCCATGCCTGGTGATAACAATTTCGCTTACCAAGTTTTTGGCGCCGTTGCCGGGGATTGTTCGAGTTTGGACAACTGACGATTCATCTTGTTGCTTAGATTAGGTCATTTTCTTCTTTTTTTCAACCTTTATTTTATTTTCAAAAAGTTTTCAAAAATATTTCAAAAAATTTTTTTCTTCTTTTTCGTTTTTCCAAAATAATTTTTGAAAAATCCAAAAAATTTTAATAAAATCATAAAAAGCAAAAAAATATTTTGTTTCTTGTTTGAGTCTAGTGTCAATTTTTAAGTTTGGTGTCAATTGCATGTTTTAATTTTTCTAAAAAAAATTTTGAAAATTCATGCATTGCATTCTTCTTGATCTTCAAGTTGTTCTTAATGAGTCTCCTTGTTTGATCTTCATCTTTTCTTGTTTTTCATATGCATTTTTAGTTTGTTAGTGTCTAAGCATTAAAAATTTCTAAGTTTGGTGTCTTGCATGTTTTTTTTTCTTAAAAATTTTTCAAAAATAAGTTCTTGATGTTCATCATGATCTTCAAAGTGTTCTTGGTGTTCATCTTGACATTCAAAGTGTTCTTGCTTGCATCATTGGTTTTGATCCAAAATTTTCGTGTTTTGAGTCATTTTTGTGTTTTTCTCTCTCATTAAAAATTCAAAAAGCAAAAAAATATCTTTCCCTTATTTCTCTCATAAATTTCAAAATTTTGGGTTGACTTAGTGAAAATTTGTTAAAATAAGTTGTTTCTTGTTAGTCAAGTCAAGATTTTAATTTCAAAAATTTATCTTTTCAAAATCAATTTTTTTTCATTTTTTTCCTTTGTTTTTCGAAAATCTTCAAAAATCTTTTTGAAAACTTTTCAAAATCTTTTTCCTATTTTCACCTCATTTTTCGAAATTAATACTAACAATTAATCTTTTGATTCAAAAATTTCAAGTTTGTTACTTTCTTGTTAAGAAAGATTCAAACTTAAATTTTAAAATCATATCTTTTGATTTCTTGTGAGTCAAGTCATTAATTCTGATTTTAAAAATTAAATCTTTTTCAAAATAAATTTCAATCATATCTTTTCAATAATATCTTTTCAAACATATCTTTTTCAAATCATATCTTTTTCAAAATCTTTTCTAACTTCTTATCTTTCCAAAATTGATTTTCAAATCTTTTTCAATTAACTACTTAACTTTTTGTTTGATTTTAAAATTCTTATCTTTTTTAAAACCACCTAACTACTTTTCTCTCTCTAATTTTTGAAAATCATTAACTTCTTTTTCAAAATTCTTTTTAATTAACTAATTGTTTTAAATTTTAATTTTATTCTATTTCTTCTCTTAATTTTTGAATTCTAACAAAATTTTAAAATAAAAATTAAAATATTTTCCTTTTCCTTTTAATTATTTTCGAAAACTCTCTCTCATATCTTCTTCTATTTATTTATTTAATCACTAACACTCTTCTCTTCTTCTTATAATTCAAACCCTCTCTCCCTCTCTGTGTTCGAATTCTTCATCTCTTCTCTTTACATTATTCTTCAATGTTTTTCTTCTTCTACTCACATAAAGGAATCTCTATACTGTGACATAGAGGATTCCTCTTCTTTTCTGTTCTCTTCTCTTCTTTTTCATATGAGCAGGAGCAAGGACAAGAACATTCTTATTGAAGCTGACCCTAAACCTGAAAGGACTCTGAAGAAGAAGCTAAGAGAAGCTAAAGCACAACAATCTAGAGAAAACCTTACAGAGAATCTCGAAAAAGAAGTAATGGCCAAACCCAACAACAATGCAAGGAAGATGTTTGGTGACTTCACTGCATCAAATTCCAACTTCCATGGAAGAAGCATCTCAATCCCTGCCATTGGAGCAAACAATTTTGAGCTAAAGCCTCAATTAGTTTCTCTGATGCAACAGAATTGCAAGTTTCATGGACTTCCATTAGAAGATCTTTTTCAGTTCTTAATTGAATTCTTGCAGATCTGTGATACTGTTAAGACCAATGGAGTCGATCCCGAGGTCTATAAGCTTATGCTTTTCCCTTTTGCTGTAAGAGACAGAGCTAGAATATGGTTGGACTCTCAACCTAGAGATAGCCTGAACTCTTGGGATAAGCTGGTCACGACTTTCTTAGCCAAATTCTTTCCTCTTCAAAAGCTGAGCAAGCTTATAGTGGATGTTCAAACCTTCAGGCAGAAAGAAGGTGAATTTCTTTATGAAGCTTGGGAAAGATACAAGCAACTGACCAAAAAGTGTCCTTCTGACATGCTCTCAAAATGGACCATCCTGGATATATTCTATGATGGTCTGTCTGAATTGTCTAAGATGTCATTGGACCATTCTGCATGTGGATCTATTCACCTAAAGAGAACTTGCAGAAGCTCAGGAACTCATTAAAATGGTTGTAAATAACCAGTTCATGTATACCTCTGAAAGGAATCTTGTGAATAATGGGATGCCTCAGAGGAAGTGAGTTCTTGAAATTGATGCTCTGAATGCCATATTGGCTTAGAACAAAATATTGACTCAGCAAGTCAATATAATTTCTCAGAGTCTGAATGGATTGCAAGATGCATCCAACAGTACTAAAGAAGCATCTTTTGAAGAAGAAGCTTATGATCCTGAGAACCCTGCAATGGTAGAGGTGAATTACATGGGTGAAGCCTATGGAAACACCTATAATCCATCATGGAGAAATCATCCAAATTTCTCATGGAAGGATCAACAAAAGCCTCAGCAAGGCTTTAACAATAATAATGGTGGAAGAAACAGGTTTAGCAATGGCAAGCCTTTTCCATCATCTTCTCAGCAACAGACAGAGAATTCTGAGCAGAACCCATCTAGCTTAGCAAATATAGTCTCTGATCTATCTAAGACCACTCTCAGTTTCATGAATTAAACAAGGTCCTCCATCATAAATTTGGAGCAAGTGGGTCAGCTGAGTAAAAGGGTTACTAAAACTTCTTGTAGCACTTTCCCAAGCAATACAGAAGAGAATCTCAAAAGAGAGTGCAAGGCCATAACTGTGATCAATATGGCCGAACCTGGAGAGAGTGAAAAGACAGTGATGCCCAGTGAAGAAGACCTCAGGGAACGTCCACTGGCCGTTAAGGAGTACCCCAATAAGGAATCAAAGGAATCTGAGACTCATACAGAGACCATAGAGATTCCTTTGACCTTCCTATTACCATTCATGAGCTCTGATGACTATTCATCTTTTGAAGAAGATGAAGACATTGTTGAAGGGCAAGTTGCCCAGTATTTAGGAGCAATCATGAAGCTGAATGCCAAGCTATTTGGTAATGAGACTTGGGAGGATGAACCTCCATTGCTCATTAATGAACTGAATACCTGGGTTCAGCAAACTTTACCTCAAAAGAAATAAGATCCTGGTAAATTTTTAATACCCTGTACCATAGGTACCATGACCTTTGAGAAGGCTCTGTGTGACCTAAGGTCAGGTATTAACCTTATGCCACTCTCTGTAATGGAAAAATTAGGAATCTTTGAGGTACAAGCAAGCTGCAAGAATCTCACTAGAGATGGCAGACAAATCAATGAAACAAGCTTATGGACTAGTAGAGGACATGCTAGTGAAGGTTGAAGGTCTTTACATCCCTACTGATTTCATAATCCTAGACCCTGGGAAAGATGAGGATGAATCCATCATCCTTGGTAGACCTTTCCTAGCCACAGCAAGAGCTGTGATTGATGTTGATAGAGGAGAGTTGGTCCTTCAATGAAATAAGGATTACCTTGTATTCAAGACTCAAGGTTATCCTTCTGTACACATAGAGAAGAAGCATGAAAAATTTCTCTCAATATAGAGTCAAACAAAGCCCCTACATTTAAACTCTAAGTTTGGTGTTGGGAGGCTACAACCAAACTCTAAGTTTGGTGTTGAGAGGCCCCAACCATGCTCTGATTATCTGTGAGGCTCCATGAGAGCCCACTATCAAGCTATTGACATTAAAGAAGCACTTATTGGGAGGCAACCCAATTTTTATTTATCTATGTTAAATGTCCATTTTCCATTATTATTTCATGTTTTCTTTATGTTGATGATCATGTGGAGTCACAAAAACAACTGCAAAAATCAAAGCAAATTCAAAAACAGCATTAAAAACAGCACACCCTAGAGGATAAGTTTACTGGCGTTTAAATGCCAGTAAGAGTAGCAGAATGGGCATTAAATGCCCAGTCTGGCACCATTCTGGGCGTTTAACGCCAGAAATGGGCATCAGGCTGGTGTTTAACGCCAGAATAGAGCACCAAGCTGGCATTTAACGCCAGAAACAAGCAATAGCTTGGCATTAAATGCCAGGAAAGGTATAAAAGCTAGCGTTTAACGCCAAAAACAGGCAGCAGTCTGGCGTTAAACACTAGAATTGCACTCTAAGGGCATTTTTGCATGCCTAAATGGAGCAGGGATGAGAAGTCCTTGACCCTCAAGATCTGTGGACCCCACAGGATCCCCACCTACCCTATCTCTCTCTCTCTCCCCCTCACACATCTCTACCTAAAACACCACTCACCTATAAATCTTATCCTCTTCCCTATATTTTCTTCACCAATCACTTCTACCCCTCTTCCCCAAAATCCCCACCTACCTCACTTTTCAAATTCAAACACTTTTTCCTCCCAAACCCACCCAATTCCATTTGGCCACTCTCCCTCTCTTTCCCTATAAATACCCCTCTTCACTCCTTCATTTTTACACATTACAACCACTCTCCCACCCCCTTGGCCGAACCTATCTCTCCCTCTATCTCCTCCATTTTCTTCTTCTTCCCCTTCTTTCTTTCTTCTTTAGCTCGAGGATGAGCAAACCTTTTAAGTTTGGTGTGGTAAAAGCATTACTTTTTGTTTTTCCATAATCATTTATGGTAACTAAGGCTGAAAAAACCTCTAGAAAGAGGAAAGGGAAGACAAAAGCTTCCACCTCCAAGTCATGGGAGATGGAGAGATTCATCTTAAAGGTCCATCAAAACCACTTCTATAAAGTTGTGGCCAAGAAGAAAGTGATCCCTGAGGTTCCTTTCATGCTCAAGAAGAATGAGTATCCGGAGATCCGACATGAGATCCGAAGAAGAGGTTGGGAAGTTCTCACCAACCCCATTCAATAAGTCGGAATCTTAATGGTTCAAGAGTTATATGCCAATGCATGGATCACAAGGAACCATGATCAAAGTATAAACCTGAATCCAAAGAATTGGCTTACAATGGTTCGGGGGGAAATACTTAGATTTCAGTCCGGAAAATATAAGGTTGGCGTTCAACTTGCCAATGATGCAAGAAAATGCACGCCCCTACACTAGAAGGGTCAACTTTGATCAAAGGTTGGACCAATTTCTCATGGACATATGTGTGGAAGGAGCTCAATGGAAAAGAGACTCAAGAGGCAAGCCAGTTCAATTGAGAAGACCGGACCTTAAGCCTGTGGCTAGAGGATGGTTGGAATTCATCCAATGCTCCATCATTCCTACTAGCAACCGATCTGAAGTGACTGTGGATCGGGCTATCATGATCCATAGTATCATGATTGGGGAGGAAGTGGAAGTTCATGAGATCATACCTCTAGAACTCTACAAGGTGGCTAACAAGTCCTCCACTTTGGCAAGGTTAGCCTTTCCTCATCTCATTTGTCACCTATACAATTCGGCTAGGATTGACATAGAAGGAGACATCCTCATTGAAGAGAACAAGCCCATCACTAAGAAAAGGATGGAGCAAACAAGAGAGCCCACTCATGGACCTCAACAAGAGCATGAGAAAATTCCTCATCAAAAAATCCCTGAGATGCCTCAAGGGATGCATTTTCCTTCACACAACTATTGGGAGCAACTCAACACCTCTTTGGAAGGCTTGAGTTACAACATGGACCAACTAAGGGTGGAGCACCAAGAGCACTCCATCATTCTCCATGAGATTAAAGAAGATCAAAGAGCTATAAGGGAGGAGCAACAAAGGCAAGGAAAGAGACATAGAAGAGCTCAGGCGTTCAAGTGGATCTTCAAGAGGAAGAACTAGCCGCCATCACTAAGGTGGACCCGTTCTTTGATTTCCTTGTTCTTATTTTTCTATTTTTTTTATTTTTATGCTTTTGTGTTATCCATGTTTGTGTCTTCATTACATGATCATTAGTGTCTAGCGTCTATGCCTTTAAAGCTATGAATAACTCCATGAATCCTTCACCTCTCTTAAATGAAAAATGTGCCTAATTACAAAAGAACAAGAAGTACTTGGATTTCAAATTTTATCTTGAAATTAGTTTAGTTATTTTGATGTGGTGGCAATACTTTTTGTTTTTCTGAATGAATGCTTGAACAGTGCATATTTTTTATAGTGAAGTTTATGAATGTTAAAATTGTTGTCTCTTGAAAGAATGATGAACAAAGAGAAATGTTATTGATAATCTGAAAAATCATGAAATTGATTATTGAAGCAAGAAAAAGCAGTGAAAAAGAAAAAAAAGTAACGAAAAAAAAGAAGAAAAGAAAGAAAGAAAGAGAAAGAAAAAGCAAGCAGAAAAAGCCAATAGCCCTTTTAACCAAAAGGCAAGGGTAAAAAGAATCCAAGGCTTTGAGCATTAATGGATAGGAGGGCCTAAAGGAATAAAATCCTGGCCTAAGCGGCTAAATCAAGCTGTCCCTAACCATGTGCTTGTGTCATGAAGGTCCAAGTAAAAAGCTTAAGACTGAGTAGCTAAAGTCGTGATCCAAAGTAAAAAGAGTGTGCTTAAGAACTCTGGACACCTCTAATTGGGGACTTTAGCAAAGCTAAGTCACAATCTGAAAAGGTTCACCCAGTTATGTGTCTATGGCATTTATGTATCCGGTGGTAATACTGAAAAACAAAGTGCTTAGGGCCACAGCCAAGACTCATAAAGTAGCTGTGTTTAAGAATCAACATACTGAACTAGGAGAATCAATAACACTATCTAAAATTCTGAGTTCCTATAGATGCCAATCATTCTGAATTTCAAAGGATAAAGTGAGATGCCAAAACTGTTCATAAGCAAAAAGCTACTAGCCCCGCTCATCTAATTGGGACTAAGTTTCATTGATACTGTGAGATTCATTGTATATTCTCTTCTTTCCTATATATTCTCTTCATTTTATACAAGCAACAATTTAAGTTTGGTGTTTGATGAGCAGATAATTTATATGCTTTTTGACATTATTTTTAGATAGATTTTAGTAGGATCTAACTACTTTTTAGTATATTTTTATTAGTTTTTAAGAAAAATTCACATTTCTGGACTTTACTATGAGTTTTTGTATTTTTCTATGATTTCATGTATTTTCTGGCTGAAATTGAGGGACCTTAGCAAAAATCTGATTCAGAGGCTGAAAAAGGACTGCTGATGTTGTTGGATTCTGACCTCCCTTCACTCGAAATGAATTTTTTGGAGCTACAGAAACCCAAATGGTGTGCTATCAATTGCGTTGGAAAGTAGACATTCTGGGCTTTCCAGCAATATATAATAGTTCATACCTTGCTCGAGTTTTGACGATGCAAACTGGCGTTCAAACGCCAACTTCTTGCCCTATTCTAGCGTTAAACGGCAGAAACAGGATAGAAGCTGCAGTTAAACACCCAAACAGGCGTTTAACTCCAAGAAAAGTCTCTACATATGAAAGCTTCAATGCTCAGCCCAAGCACACACCAAGTGGGCCCGGAAGTAGATTTTTGCATCATTTACCTATTTTTGTAACCCTAATAACTAGTTTAGTATAAATAGAACTTTTTACTATTGTACTCAGATATCTTTTGGAATATCTTTGGACCTTTTGATCATCTTTTGATCTTTTGATCACTTTGGGGGGGCTGGCCATTCGGCCATGCCTGGACCTTCATCACTTATGTATTTTCAAAGGTGGAGTTTCTACACACCATAGATTAAGGTGTGGAGCTCTGCTGTTCCTCGAGTATTAATGCAAAGTACTATTGTTCTTCTATTCAATACAAGCTTATTCATATTCTAAGATATTTATTCACACACAAGAACATCATGAATGTGATGATCAAGTGACACTCATCACCATTCTCACTTATGAACGCGTGTGATAAACCCCTATTTTATGAGTCATCTTATGCTTAAATTGAGTGTTTTTATCAAATCTTCACCCACTTATTCATGTAAATTGCATGGTTTTACTACTCCTTCCTCATTTTATGATATTTGTGAAAACATGTTTCCTATGCTTTAAAAATATTAAATTTAATTATCCTTTATTACCATTTGATGCCGTGATTTGTGTGTTAAGTATTTTCAGGTTTCATAGGGCAGGAATGACTTAGAGGAAAAAAAGGAGACATACAAAACTGGAAGGAAAGTACAAAAATGGAGTTTTGAAGAAAAAGCAGCGACGCGAACGCATGGACGACGCGGACGCGTGCTTAGCGCAAAACACAAACGACGCGGACGCATGCCTTGAGCAGAAAGCAATTGACGCGGACGCGTGACTGACGCGGACGCGCGGAAGAGCAAAACTCCAGATGACGCGAACACATGACCACGCGTACGCTTGACAGACGCCACGTGCAGAAATTGCAGAAAATGCTCCTAGCGATTTCTGAACCCTCTTTTGGCCCAGAGCCAAGTCCAGAAGCACAGATTAGAGGCTATAAAGTGGGGAATCCATCCATTGATCAAAGGACAATTTATATAAATTCACAATTTTAGGTTTTGAGATGTAGTTTTTAGAGAGAGAGGTTCTCTCCTCTCTCTTAGGATTAGGATTTAGGATTTCTACTATGTTCAGACTACTTCTCTTCATCACAGGTTCAATGTTCCTTTAATTTATTTTCTACTCTTATTTATTCTATTATTTTAATTTATGAACCCTTATGTCAGACTTGATTTCTCTTGTTTATGCAATTTGAGGTAATTCATATTTATGACTTTAATTTAGCTTTTTACACTCCTTGGCCTTGGTTGAGTAATTAGTAACACTTGAGTTATCAAACTCAGCTGTTGATTGAAATTGGAATTCTTTGCTGATTAATTTGTACTCCAATAACTCTACTCTTTCCATAAAAGTTGACTAGGACTTGAGGATCAAATTAATTAGTCCGCTTGACTTTCCTTTATTTAGTAAGGGCTAACTAAAGTGGGAGCAGAGTCCACTTCTCATCACACCTGATAAGGATAACTAGGATATGCCTTCAATTTCTTATACCAGGCCAAGACATTTTATAATTCTTAATTTATTTTCCTTGCCATTTAAATAACCTGTTCCTTATTTTAAAAACACAAAATTACACTATTTTCTTTAACCAATAATAAATCATACCTCCCTACAATTTCTTGAGAGACGACCCGAGGTTTAAATACTTCGGTTATAAATTTTATTGGGTTTTGTTACTTGTGATAACCAAGCTTTTGTACGAAAGGGATTCCTTGCCGGTTTAGAAGCTATACTTGCAACGAGGATTTATTTTGTAAAATTCTAGACCGCACAGGAATTTAGTTTGTCAAAATGGCGCCGTTGCCGGGGACTTGCAAATGTGTGCTTTATTATTGGTGATTGTAAATATTTGCTTTTGCTTGTTTATTTGTTTTTATTTTTAATTTTTATTAACTACTATGAATTCTCACCTCTCTGGCTTCAAGTTTGATTCCAATGTTGTTGTAAGGAATGGAAGCTACAATGAGAATAGGCATCAAGATTGGAAGAATCAAAGATTGGAGGAGCCATAAGAATTTGATCAATCCTCTTGGCAACAACCCCCTCCAACGCGCTATCACCAACAACCATTCTGTGATGCATACCAGGACAATAGTTATGGTGGGCCCTTTCGTGACAACCAACCTCCACCGAATTACTATGGTCAAGAGCCATTCCGAGGTGCGTACCAAGATGATAGATATGGTGGACCCCTTGTAGTTACCAACAAGCACCACCCTATGCTTATGAATCACCTCCACAACATACATTTGAACCACCATACTCACAAGCCACCTACAACCATTCACCTCCATATGACCCTAATCCTTATCCACCACACCAACCACCATATGAACCATACCCAGAACCACCACCTCAATATTCACCATCTCCATATCCTTGTCAAGAAGAACTACCTCCGTATCATGAACCCTTCCTCCCAAATAATGAACCCTCATATCCACCCCAATCTCAAATGGATAACATCCTTCGTGGTCTTCTTCAAGGGCAAGCGAAGATAAAAAAGGATGTACTAGAATTCATGACCGACTTAACCGAGGTAGTAAATCGATTAGCTTCCCAACATCTGAGCACTCAAAGTACTTCCATGGCTACATGTGGAGAATCGAAAGACGAGCGTAGCATGAAAGAGACACTAGAAACTCCGGTGGACAATGAGGAACATGGCTTTGTATTGGAACAAGTGGAGGAAGCCACAATAGTTGCAGAGGAAGAATTAGTTGAAGATTTAGGAGACGATGAACCTCCATGGGAATCCAGAGTTGTGGAAAATTCCATCAAAGACGTTGCAATTGATGTTAAGGAGGATAGTGCACAACCCTCAAAGCAGGTATCTTATGAAGAACTGGATAGAATAACCCAAGGCACGAGTTTCCTTGAGAATGATAGTCACGAGTCAAGTTCTCCTAGTAATGAACTTGCATCCGCAAGTGAATTCTTTGAGACTGAAGAATCTTCCCCGAGTGAATATGAAGATGATGCTGAGATAGATTTTTCTCAACCTCCCAATTATGACTCAAGTGATAAGGAAGATATCGAAGACTTTGATCAAGACGTGGTTGCAGTTGAAGAAATTCGCAAAAAAGTGGAAGAATTCACAGAAGACTACAAAGGAGTAGAGCTTGCAAAACCACTGGAAACACTTA
The DNA here is from genome assembly GCF_003086295.3 of Arachis hypogaea. Classification (NCBI taxonomy): domain Eukaryota; kingdom Viridiplantae; phylum Streptophyta; class Magnoliopsida; order Fabales; family Fabaceae; genus Arachis; species Arachis hypogaea. Next base: position 66,835,131 of record NC_092037.1, read on the forward strand.
TCCCAAGGCCATTACCGCCCAATACAAACTTCAAGTGGCTAAAATCCTTAGCTTTTATCTTTACTTTTCCACTTGAATATGGTTTACTTGAAACATATGGTCAGCTTAGAGCTCTTTGCGGCTTTAACAGTAAAAGGGAAATGAATCACACTCAGAGCTGGTATGCAAGATTCAATGAGGTTTTACACTTCAATTTGAGGAGCAAGGATTGGTACAGAGTTTGATTAATTGGGTCTCGAAAGATGTTTGATCATCTTGGTGAGAATACAACTTCCAAACCACCCGGCTGGAAAAATATAAATCGAGACAAAGACGGGTACAAAAGCAGGGTTTGGGATCCTGGAATCTGTTCTGACATTCAACACCCCTGGAAGCCTGAGAACCTGTTTGAAACTGCTCAAGGGCTTTACATGCCTTGTTTGGGACCCCGGAGGCTGTTGGAATTCCAAACACTGGTGGAGATTTTTGGATGAATACAAGCACAAGCCACCATAATAGGAAGCTCATCAAATGTCCAACTTAAGGACTTTAACCAAAAGTGCTAGGTGGGAGACAACCCACCGTGGTACGATCGTTCCATTTTCAATTTTATTTCATTTTTTTGTTTGTCTTTGAGTTTTATTTTATTTTATTTTATTGGACCTGGAATTATTCATAGCATCCACATTAGCATTGCATTTTGCAACCTGCATATATATATATATATATAAACCCCACGCGTGGGCATCGAATGGTAATCGGCATAAAGATCCAACGCCCAAAAAGTTGGGCTGGAATCATGCGGCTGGTGCGCATTAGGCACAAATTGGGCCACGCGTTCGCGTCAATGACGCGAACGCATCACTTTCACTTCACACACACCATGCGAAAGCGTAAGCGACGCGTACGCGTCTCGTGAACATTATTGCCCGCTAAATGGACACAGAGAGTTACGCCAAAACGACGCTGGAATTGTGCGTTTAGCACAATTCCAAGCGACGCGTTCGCCTGTTTCACGCGGACGCGTCACTTCACTCACACGATCGCGTTAATGATGCGTTTGTGACATTCCCTTTCCACCTCAACCACGCGATCACGTGCAGCACGCGTTCGCGTGGATTTGAATCCTATTAGTGTTTAAGACTTCTCTGAGTGTGTTTACTATTTTTGATATTAAAAAATAAATTTCTAATTTAAAAGGATGTAAATGAGATGAGATGAATGAATGATTTGAAATTAAAAATAAATAAATAATTATAGGATTTGTGGAGGTTTGAAAATCTCACAAAATAATTATTTTTAAAATTAAAAATAATTTGTGGGGGTTTTAAACTGCCACAAAAGTGATTTAAAATTGTCACAAAAGTTCAATATAAAACCCCCACTAAACACACACAAAACCCCCCACTGAATAGATTGTGGAGGTTTTTATAAACTCCCACAAAAGACCTCGTGGCACCTCAAATTTTGGGGGTTTTAGAAACCTCCACAAACCATTTGGTGGGGGTTATAAACCTCCACAAATAAGAAAAAAAACTGCCACAAATAAATAAAAATCTTGTAGTGGTGCATGTAGTTTGATTCACCCTCATTCGAATTACTACAACATTTCGTCTATGCATAATTCGAATTGCACTGCTTCGAATTATATAAAAACACTTGGTAAATCCTTATAACATTTTTATTTTGGTAGTTATGTGTAATATTGGCCTCCAATTGGTTTATATATGCATTTTGCCCAATAAAAAAACATTGCAAATAATAAAAACAAGACTAAAATTAAACTATTTCTATCTTATCATTCTGCGTGCATGTTCACCCATAGATATAGAACCACCAGTGTGCATGAAACTTCCAGTATTTGATGCTTAATTCACAGTATTTACTGCTGACCAGTTCTTAAAATGCATATCTGTAGCCCAATAATGCAATAGTTGACGCTAAACTGGTGCAAGAATATATTTTGGTACATAGTTATAGTATTTTGAATAATTGACTCTCTCCTGTTTCATCAACCCTCTTAATCAAGCACTCTCTTTAATCTAAAAATTTTGACGAACTCTTGTATTGTGTTAAGGATCCCACATACAATATTTCTATAAAAGAAAATAAACATATACAATGAATTACCTACTATGTATAATATCAAAATATGCAAGAAAATGATAATAAATACTTACCTTAAATTCAGTAAACCACAAATCTCACATTTAAACACTAGCATGTTCCCATGCAGGGCAGAATTCCAAAAATTTGCTTTTGATGGTAGTTGTTACATAACGAACAGTAGTACATGGATTAAACCTATAAGCAGGTCAAATAAGGAGTAATTACACATGCATTCACAATAAAAGCAATATAGAGAGAGAATGTTAAAACACAAAAGTGATTGTTGTACTTACTTATTTTTAAAAGGCACTATTTTCACGAGCCCTTCTTGAGTGTCTAGTTCACGTTTTTGAGTAAGAGATTCATCCTGATGATTTTCATTTGCTGAGTAAGCACGATGTAAATTTCATTCAATATTAGGAGCATGATAAAATGATTGAGGTTGGATAGGTGAATAGTATGGTGATTCAGTTGGTGATGGTGATGGTGATGGTGTATGAATGGCATGGGATGATATCATTCTCTTGAATTTTTGTGTTGGCTACGAAGAAGAGGGTGGTAATGTTGAAGGTGTTTTAGATACATGTGAAAGAACTGGAGCTCGTAATTTTGTAGGTTTAGAGTGTGAAAGCTTAATTTTGTGTGTACTAATCATCTCTGTATTAACAGATTTTTGTACTTTATTTGACAAGTGTTTTTTTATTTTTTTTAGAACCTGACATCTAAAACAACAAAGATTTATAAGATTAGTAACACATTGCATATAAATTTCAATAATATATACATCATCGAAAGAATTAAAATAATAACAATATAAAATAATATTTAGCTGCCAAAATAATCAATTAGAATGTAAACTAAAGTGCTACTGTACTTTAGCAGTAAACTACTAATATATATATATATATATATATATATATATATATATATATATATATATATATATATATATATATGAACATTTTGAATCATTTATAGCTAGAAAAATACTTATATAGGGCGGAAAGCCAATGAAAGGTACGTCTACGCGTCCAAGTAATTTGCATAAGAATCTATAAGTACTGGACATTACATTATGATATGTTTTATGTTAAAAATGTATAAACAGGATCGTCCTAATAAATTCTGTTCTCTTTCATTTGAGTATATATTTTCCTTCATCACTTTTCGTTTTAGGCATCTAAATAAAACAGCAAATGAAACTCCATTATTATTCACTGTTTTAATTTTATAATCATCATTGCTAGTTGTCCGCATCATATTTCATTTTACGCTTCCATGTGTGAAAGGGACAGATTATATGAAAGGTGGAAACAAAAAATACTAGTAATTAATTTATCACTTATTTATGTTGAAAATATAGTAATATAGTTGTTCACTTACTCCACAAACAAGAAAGGAATATAAAGTTACCCTGCCTTATGCATTCTAGTGAAAATTTTATTCATTCATTGTATCATTCTAATACCCTTTCAAGAAACGGTTGCTTTCCATATACTCCAACACAAAGTCTTATTACTCACTCAATCAAAGGTGTACATACAAATACAATTTTTTTTGGACCCTCATACCTGCGTCCATGTGTACGGAACAAGTATAACAACCTCAATCATCATTTGCACCGAATTCTCAATTATTCCCTCCTAGTTTTTAATTTACCAATTTAATAAGAAGGCATCAACATGGTTCATTCACAAGCACTCAACTCAACCAAAACAATAATCGCAACACAGCCACAATCAAAGTAAATCTAACCATTAAATCATAATCACAATAATATCAAAGACATTTATAATTCATAGCCAAAAAACTAAACTCAATCACATCAAATAATCACATAATACAACTTTAGGTGTTTTAGCAACAAAATTCCAATCATAAATACCTTTTTACTCCTTTCTTCATAGGAATGCATGCTTATGTCGTAGTCTCCACTAAAGTATGTGTGCGTGTTGCCTCGAGAGAAATTATTACCTTTTCGATAATTATAAATTGTCCTAAGCCTCTAGGAACTGCCTGAATAGCCTTGAATTATAGTGCATAGAGCTTCTTACTGACTCCTGCTTTCCTAAAAAGAAGCCATACAAAAAAGGGATTCACAAGTCTTGAAATTGTAAAAGGACCACACACACTATATGACTAAAAAAAACAAAAAATAGGACTACAGTCTTCAATTTCTACTAATTATTTGTTATTTATTGCCTATAAAAGCTTCTAAGACCATACTAAATCATTGACTATAAAGAAAATAGCAAATTAAAGCCGTTAATTAGTTTTTTTTCCTTTTTCAAAATCATAAAATTTTAATGGATACAAGATTTATCATGCTAAACTTAGTATAAACATCTTAATTGTTTCAAAGAAAGAAGGTACAATTTTGAGACTACTCTAACATATTAACATTATATCAATTTTTAAGCTTTTTATTTAGAAGAATGTTTAAGAAACTTATTAGCAATCTATAACATTGCCAATCAATTTAGATTAGATTGCAGTCTTGAATCGAAAAAATTACCAAATGAATATTGAATAGCACAATATATCCAGCAACATCATTTAAACACTGATCCATATATTTAGATATAGCAACATCTTTATTTTTTATTGTTTTATATAACTGATGAATGATACACAATCTACATAGATGCATCTTCTCAATCTCAATCTCAACATATACACACATTGAATTGCTTGGTTACCCGCAAACAAAGATTGAAATATTATAAATTGACATTAAAAATAGGAAAATCATGCATAAATAAAAAGAAAAAAAAACACAAATCGAGCTGGAAAAAGACACACAAAAATTAGATACCAAATTAACAATGAACAAAGTTGAGTAACAATCAAATTAACAATGAAATAAGCAAATTAACAATGAACTTGGCCGAGTAACAATCACTACTCACAAAAATTAGAACTTGACAAAGGACGCACAGAGAGAAGAAGGAGGCAAGGGAAATCTAGCTAAGCACGACGGTGGAAGTCGCCTCAGATGCGGTGTCTGAGGCTGGCGATGGTGTGAGTTCTGAGACCGGAGGAGGTGGCCACATGCAGAAGGTAGAACGGTGTGAGAAAAGCAGTGTGAGTGAGTGAGGGTTGTAGCCTTGAGTGCAACGCACGAGCGTGGAGGTTGCCTAAGGTTAGGGGTGGCAAGCGGGGAAGCCCGCCCCGTCCCGTCCCGCCAAAACCCTGTCCTTTGGCGGGCTAGCCCGCCCCGCCTTGCCTAATGAGGCGATCCTAGAATTTCACCCCGCCCCGCCTAACAGCGGGCTGGCGGGCTAAGCCTACCAAAACTTCTCTTTTTTTCACAACCGTATTAATAAATTTATAATTTCTAAAGGCATAAAAAAATATTTTTTATATTCACAAACATTAAAGTCTTTGTAACTATAAATATCTAATAAACATAATTATAAACCAAATTTTCATCTAAAACATAATTATAAATATTCACTTAGGTCCTTGACTCCGTCAACTCTAACGGAAGACAAAATGGTTACTGAAAACTCTAACAGAGGACAAAGTGATCCCTTACAACTCTAAAAAAGGACAAAATGATCGCTGACCGCTTTATTCGAAAACGACACTGTTCTTCCCCAATTTTTATCATATCTCGCATAATCCTAACATTCATACTCTCTTTCTTCACCTTCGTAGTCTTCTTTTCCATCTTTTCCTTCCTCTTCTTTAGCTCTAAGATTAAGCCATGATGTAATTGCCACACGTACCGCACCTACCTCAACATGTCATGGACCACACACTTCTTAAATCTTTGTGACTGGTACATCCACCTTCTCTGCACTTCACCCACCAGAAGAATCCACTTCCACATCTTCGATAACATCACCTCCAACCCCGACAACGTCCACAATATCCTCAATACCAAGTTCCACAACTACCCCAAGGGCACACCTTTCTCCACTCTCCGACAAGCAATATAGATTGTGGGACATTAGGATATTATGAAAAAATTCTTCTTCGACATCATATGCAAATTCTCATTTGAAATAGACACCGATTGCTTCATTCCTTCTTTCCCGGAGTCCAAGTTGACAGACAGTTTCGACCTTGCATCCAAGCTATTAGTACAACGAGCAATGTCACCGTTACTGCTCATATGAAAATTGAAGCGATTACTGAACATTAGTTCGGAGAAGAAGTTGAAGGAAGTGATCGGAGTGGTGGACAATGTGGTGACATGGAGATGATAGGGTCGAGGACGAGGGAGATGACAACGATGACTAGGAGTCTTAATAAATCAAACTTGCTGTCTAGATTCATCATAGGATCCATCGAAAACGATAAGTAGTTGAAAGACATAATCATTAGTTTCCTGAGTATGAATTGGTTGAGAATAAGTTGAGTATTTGTTTTCTTATAGCCATTAAAGTTATAGAGTGTGCATTGTGCAGCTTGAAGTTACACTAGATATGATGGAAATTGGAGAGAACGGTGTCATTTTCGAACAGAGGAGATCAGAGACCATTTTGTCCCCTGTTAAAGTTGTCAGGGATTATTTTGTCCTCCGTTAGAGTTGACGGAGTAAAGGACCTAAACGACTGACGGAGTTAATTGTTAGAGACCAATCAAATAATTAATTTTAGTTGAGTACTAAAGTGTCTGGTTTAAAATTCTTTAAATATCAAAATGTGTATATACTCTATAATTTTTTTAAGAGAATTTGTGTTGTAAGATTCAGAGTCGTCACTAACTATTTTTTTATAAAAATAAAATAGGTGATTGCATGCCAAAACAAAAAAAGGTTTATGATACCAGAATTTAAGTTTGTGGGTTGATTACAAATAGAAAAAAGTATTAGCAATGAAAAGTTTATGATACCAGAATTTAAGTTTATTATTTGTAGATTTAATTTTATTGGTCTTCTAAAATTATATATTATATTTATCTTCATTATTTTTCATAATTATATTTCGTCAATAAGGATTTATTTATATTATTATTTTGCTATGAAAATCAAATTTAATTGGTTTTATTTGTCTTTGGTATTTTGATAATTAAATCTTATAAAGGCAATTGGTGAAAATCAATATATTATATTTCAAAAAATATTTATTTTATATTATTATTGGTATTATTATTTTTGTTATAAAAATCAAATTTAATTAATGTTCATAATTAAATTCGAAATAAAACCTTAAAAAATTTAAACTTTTTTAAAAAATGTTTTATTTATCTTTAATATTAAATCTCGTCAATAAAATTTGCGAGAAATAATATATTATATTTTGGCAATTTTATAAAAGATGGTATTTATTTTATATTATCATCAAGACTAAAATCAAACCCAAAACAAAACAAAAAAGAAATATAAATCCACTAACACAAATTTACAAACTAAAAAAAAAAGGAAATCTAACAAAAATATATTAAAACCAATAAAATAGACTGGAATACTAACCCAACCCGAATAACAAAAAAGCAAAGAAAACCAATTCAAGTATGAAAAAAAAAAACACCTTATGCTTGGTCCTTGTCACACTTTGGATTGGATGCCCTTCACCTTGACTTGATCTTTTTAAAGCCAACACACTGTTTTCTTAATAAGAGTGCACCATTTTCTAAAAAATATTGTTTGTATATGATTGTTTTAATTATGTTATATTTTTTATAAGATGTGAAATCTAATTATTTTAATTTATAAGTTATATTTTAATAAAAATTAGAAATAACAACTATAATATAATGATTATTAAATATATTCTCGCTCATAAATTTAATGACTATATTAAATATATTGTTTCTGCACTATTTATTAATCATATTTAATCTCAATCATTTAAATTAATCTTTTGTGTGTAATAATATTATATATTATATCACAAAAGATTTATAGAATTAAACTACTTTTATAAAAAGGTCGTAGATAACAAAAGTTGTAACACCCTACCATACAGAGTCTTATGCTTAAGTCATAATTCAGAGATGGCAAGGTATTACGACCTCTAAAACAAAAATTAGTACGTATAGTAATATGAATAATTGATTATAACTAGGAGCCTTTGTAGAAAAAGGGGCAAACAAAAACCGCAACCTTAAAGCGCAACACTCCGATCGATAACATAACGAACAAGGATAATCCAACGCGTGATTATATATGTACAAAAGAGTGTCAAAAACAGGAATATCAAGACTCAAGATCCGGATGCGAAGATAACCGGTCCGAGCATAACAATATATACATATGATAAAATAAGGAAAACCCCAAAGGAAACCCAAAGGGACACAAATACAGAAAACCTATTCTCCAAAATCTCCCATAAGAGGGGTCATCACAGTTTGTATTATTTAATGGAGATATAAGTATCTAAACAAAACATGTAAACCAAAAACATGGTCCCCAAGAACAAGGAATCTTCGCAATCAAGAAGTCTCCAGCATGCCTCAGCGGGAAACCTCACGTCCTGCATCTGAAAACCACAAAATCCGCATGGGTGAGAACCAGAGGTTCCCAGCAGGTAACAGCTTCCACATATATAATACATAATAATGGAGGAAAGCCGAAGGCAATCCTAGAACTCCCTCCAAATAATATCAAAGCTTATAAACAAGCTAAACCATATAAGGGTATCTGACTAAAGATTCTTCAGTCTAACTAATACTTCCCTTTCCAATTCCTTCAGACCTCCCAACCACCAGCAGGAGTATATTATAGCAAACACAGTTATATCAGACAAAGAATATACAAGTAGGAGCAGTTAAGACATTTAGACAATTAGCAAGTATTATGCAGTCAAATAGGCAATCTCAAACAATTCACATAGTATGCATATGATGAATGCCTGTCCCTAGTGGCTGATGATATCATCTTGTCGGTTATATAGCCAACCCGACAAGTCCTGGTCGCTAACCATTGGACTGTCCCTCTGTCGTGCATCCCCAAACTCGAGTTATACTCGTTATAAACTTGATCATAAACATGATCCATATCCATCACCCTCACTGGTGAATATTTACGGGGGTTCGAGCTCATCCGGGCCTTTCACAGTGCCCGGCCACACTTACAACATAGGGTTAACAGAGCTTCGAGTCTCAACCTGGAGCACGTGGTGGCTAGCCACTGCTACTACCCAAGGAAACTCGTACTCAGATAGTGGAAGTGCAATTTCACAATTATCAATAATTCAGCATCTACATGCATGAATTCTCATCCATGGATCAACATCCATATTAGCCATTCCGGCTCACGGTTCAATCCAGAACCAGCCAATATTCATAGCATACACAGCTATTCCGGCTCACGGTTAAATCCATAACCAGCCATTTCATTAACAATTATAGCCTTTCGGCCCATGGTATAACAAGCACTTCCACCACCATCCTCCACATCTCACATAATCATCAATAATCCTCATTGATTATTCATTTTCCTTGCTTCACTCGCAAGTTACCACATCCACTAGCTCCTTCTCTCATAGCTAGGCATATCATAATGATTCAAGATATAAGTGGTGAGATCGGAGGCTTAGAAGTATGAGATTTGGCTTTTAAAACTCAAAAATCAACTTTGGGATGAAAACAGGGCCGCGCGTATGCGCACTCCACGCTTACGCGTGGATGGCCTCAAAAACTCATCGACGCGTAAGCGTCATGCACGCTAACGCGTGGATTCCAAACTTGCCCATCGACGCGCACGCGTCAACCTCGCGTACGCGCGGGTGTTCTCGTGCCCCAGGCACAACACCGGCACAGTTCTGGCATAACTCTCTGGAAAATGGCTGGGCATTGGGTGCAGCACAATCGGCGCGCCCGCGCACATCACGCGTACGCGTGGATGGCACTTTTCGGAAGATCGGCGCGCACGCGCCAGGTGCGCCCACGCGCAAGGGGTGATTCTGCTAAAATTTTTCTAAGTTAAAAGCTGCAGAATTCACAGATTTTCACCCCAATCTTCCAACGGACATAACTTCCTCATTTTAAATCGTTTTTCACCCGTTCTTCGAACGTCATGAACATCCCGGATCCAATTTCATTTCTAAACAGATTTGGTACAAAACGGGGATCCGTAGTCCAAGTTATGTCCCGTCAAAGTATGCCCAAAAACCATATTTTCATACAAAACCACAATATGCCATTTTTAAAACAAACCATTTTCAACTCTTTCCAAAATCAATCAAAACATGCCAATTTCATCCCTTTTCTTTGAAATCAATTCAAAATGTATCAAATTCAACATCAAACCTCCTCAACTCACACATTGACACATAACCACAATATACAAAATCACTATCTCATCATTTTAGCCCACTTCACCCAAGTGGCTCAAACTCAAACATATTGACATATCATATACTCTTCCTCATGCCAAATCCAACAACACCAATCCCAATAATTCATTATTGTACACAATCAATATCATACTCACCACCAACATGGTTCAACCCATAATTCAACCATAACCAATCATCAAGCATATATCACAACATGCATATTTCTCATACATCATACCATCAAGGCATCATTAATCATCATCACATATATGACCACATCATATATCTCAATCATTTAACAACATCAACCATTCATTGCCTATCTTAGGGCCTCTAGCCTAAGTATTTCCTACCACATTACATATTAGATACGGGAAACCGAAACCATACCTCAGCCGATTTTCCCAAGCCCCACCGGAGCACTTCTAAACCACTTATCCACAAGCTCTCAAGGCCTCAACACTTCCAAGAACAAATTTTGCACCACCAAACCCTTTCCAAGCTTTTCAAAATCACCAATCAAGCTCCAATGTCCACACATACACAACCTAAGCCACAACCATCATACCCATACACAACATCTCAAAACCCAAACATCATAAAACAACAAAAATACACTAGGGTTGAGAATCTTACCACACCCAAAGTCCAAGGAGACAAGATTAACCTTCTCCTTCAAGAGAGTTGGGTCCTATAACATCAAAGAACCCAAAATCTCAACATTTCACCCATTGAAACTCGAAAATAAGGGCTGAGATTCGAACAGAAAAGTGTGGCTTACCTCAAGATTGATGGTATGGGTTTTGTAGAGCTCTCCGCGGTGAACGCGTGGCCGCAAACGGGGCGGCAATCGGAGCTCTAGATCAAAAGTTATGGTGGTTTGAAGATTAAGTGAGAGAGAGAAGTTGAGAGAATGTTCTTCCCTTCCTCTCCACCATTTCAGCTTGTGTGTGTAACAAATGAGGAGAGAGAGTGCTGAAAACTAGGGTTTTGGTTAAGTTATGTTGGGCCAAGGGCCCACTTTGGGTCCAATTGGCCCGGTTTGGCCCGTTCGGTCCAATCTTGGTCCGAATTCTATAAAATTGGTACCAAAATTCTCGTCTCAGTCTCCTCTATCACATTTAGCCATAAAAATCACATTTTAGGCTTTCTAGAATAAATTCTCATTTATGGGTTAATTAGCCGTTAATTAACCGGGTTTTACATTCTACCCACCTAATTGGGAATTTTGCCCACAAAATTCAAATGCAATTACCTGAGAATAAATGCGGATAATCCGTTCGCATCTCCGACTCAAGTTCCCAAGTGTGTTCCTCAACACCGCCTCGACTCCATGCCACTTTGACCAATGAAACCTCTTTTCCACGCAACCGTTTGATACTTGTATCATCAATTCTGACCGGAGCCACTGGAAGCGTCAAATCTTCCCTCAACTGAACCGATTCAGGTTCCAACACATGGCTAGCATCAGGGGTGTACTTCCGAAGCTGCGACACGTGAAACACGTCGTGCAAGTTCGAAAGATGAGGTGGTAGAGCCATCCGATACGCCACCGGCCCAATCCTCTCCAAGATCTGAAATGGACCAATGTATCGAGGATTCAACTTCTTTGTCTTAATTGCCCTACCTACTCCCGTAGTCGGAGTAACCTTAAGGAAAACATGGTCTCCTTCCTCAAACTCTAAGGGCTTCCGCCTCTGATCGGCGTAACTCTTTTGACGACTCTGCGCCGTAAGCATCCTATCACGGATTTTCTTGACTTGTTCAGTAGTCTCAGCTATCATTTCCGGCCCCAACAAGCTTTTCTCTCCAGCTTCATACCAACATAGCGGAGATTGACATTTCCTCCCATACAAGGCCTCATACGGAGCCATCCCGATGCTCGCATGATAACTATTATTGTATGCAAACTCCACTAATGGCATATACCGATCCCAACTCACCGGTTGGTCCAAAACACAAGCTCTCAACATATCTTCTAGTGTTTGGATCGTCCTCTCAGATTGACCATCTGTTTGAGGATGGTAAGCCGTGCTCAAGCTTAATCGGGTTCCAAAAGCTTTCTGAAATGCATCCCAAAACCTTGAAGTGAAACGAGGATCTCTATCAGAGATTATAGTAGCAGGTACACCATGAAGTCTCACAATCTCCTTTATGTACAACCGTGCTAGCTCCTCAAGGGTGTAAGTCATCCGAATGGGCAAAAAGTGAGCTGACTTCGTCAGTCGGTCCACAATCACCCAAATAGCATCAAAACCAGCTCTAGTCCTTGGCAGTCCAGACACAAAGTCCATTGCAATACTTTCCCACTTCCATTGCGGAATCTCTAAAGGTTGCAACATCCCGGAAGGTCTTTGATGTTCAATCTTTACCTTTTGACAAGTTAAACACTTTGAAACGTATTCCGCCACATCATTCTTCATACCCGGCCACCAAAACATCGCCTTTAAATCATGGTACATCTTAGTACTCCCCGGGTGAATGGAGAATCCGCTTTTGTGTGCCTCCTTTAAAATATCTTGCCTCAAAGTGCCAACATCCGGCACAATGATCCTACCCTTGAATCTCCATAACCCATCTTTTTCTTCTGACACTCTCCACCGTTTTCCTTGCTCAATAGCCGGTAACACCTTCCATAACGCTTCATCATTTTGATGAGCCTTTAGGAGTTCGGACTTAAAGTCACTTGAGATTTCTAATCGGCTCAAACACAAGGTTCCGGATATTTCTCGGGCACCGATTTTCAGACTCTCGAATCCCTTGAGCAACTTCTCCTCTTGAAGCATCATCCAAGCCGCATATAGTGACTTTCGACTCAACGCATCCGCCACTACGTTCGCCTTTCCCGGATGGTAATGCAACTCAAAGTCGTAGTCTTTCAACAATTCCATCCACCTTCTCTGCCTCATATTAAGCTCTTTCTGATCAAAGAGATACTTCAAGCTCTTATGATCGGAGAAAACTTGGAACTTAACCCCATAGAGGTAATGCCTCCACACCTTCAAGGCAAACACAACCGCAGCGAGTTCCAAATCGTGCGTAGGGTAACTAACTTCATGAGGTCTCAACTGTCGTGAGGCATACGCCACCACATTACGATGCTGCATCAGCACGCATCCTAGACCCTTCAATGAGGCATCACAATACACCTCAAATGGCTCATTCGGCTCGGGTAACACTAACACAGGTGCAGTGGTCAACTTTTTCTTCAATGTCTGAAAGCTCTCCTCGCACTCAGGAGTCCAAACAAATGGAGTGTCTTTGCGGGTTAACTTTGTCATTGGCAAAGCTATCTGTGAAAAGCCTTTGATAAACCTTCGGTAATAGCCAGCTAAACCCAGAAAACTCCTTATCTCTGTTATGGTGGTTGGTTGTTTCCAATCCATCACGGCCTCCACCTTAGTTGGATCTACGGCTATTCCCTTCTTACTCACCACATGGCCCAAAAACTTCACCTCACTCTTCCAAAACTCGCACTTAGACAGTTTTGCATAGAGTTTCTTCTCCTTTAGAATCTGCAACACGGTCCTCAAGTGTTCCGCATGCTCTTCTTCAGTCTTGGAATAAATCAGTATGTCATCAATGAAGACAACAACGAATTTATCCAAAAACGGACGGAAAACTCTATTCATGTAATCCATAAACACTGCAGGAGCATTCGTCAACCCAAAAGACATTACAGTGTACTCGTAATGACCATAACGAGTCCTGAAAGCGGTCTTAGGGATATCCTCACCCCTCACCCTTATCTGGTGATAACCGGATCGCAAATCGATCTTGGAAAAAACTCCAGCTCCTTGTAACTGATCCATAAGATCATCAATCCTCGGCAATGGGTACTTATTCTTTATTGTAACCTTGTTCAGCTGCCTGTAATCCACACAGAGCCGCATACTCCCATCTTTCTTCTTCACCAGTAACACTGGAGCACCCCACGGAGAGACACTTGGGCGTATAAAATTCTTTCCCAACAAATCCTCTAACTGAGACTTTAGCTCGTTCATCTCTAACGGTGACATCCTATAAGGAGCACTTGAGATTGGTCCCGCTCCGGGCACCAATTCAATAGAGAACTCAACCTCTCGGTTAGGTGGAAACTCATCAATATCATCAGGAAACACTTCCGGAAACTCACACACAACCGGAATCTGTTCCAACCTTTGATCATCACCTGAAACGCCCGCGGCTAACAACATGATACCCTGACATTCGGTTCCGGAACAATTCACCATCATCGAATTCAAGTAATAATTATTCACCACGACCGGTCCTTCAGTATCTTCCGGCATAAAGTACACCGACTTTGTAGAACAATCTAGCAGAACATGGTTCTTAGATAACCAGTCCAATCCCAAGATAAGATCAAGACCAATCATCGGCAGGCAGATTAAATTATGAACAAAATCACGCTGCTTGAACCTAAAGGGAACTTCCGGACATCCTAGCCTAGTTACCATGGCTTCATGGGTAGCATTGTACACTCTTAGGTCATAACTTAAAGTTACAATCTTCAAGCCTAACTCATGGGCTTTCTCAAATGCAATGAATGAATGTGATGCTCCCGAATCAAATAAAGCATCTAAAGTTTGACCAGCTATTTCACAGTTACCTCGAATGAGTGTCTCTGATCCCTCAGCTCCTACAGCTGAAGTGGTGAACACCCGACCAGTCTGTTGTGCCTTTCCAGCACCTTGTTTCTGCCTCTCCAAACAATTGGCGGCTTTATGCCCCGCTTTTCCACAATTGTAGCACAAACCCCATCCGGCCTTGCATGGTGCTCCCGGATGGTGACTCCCACACCTAGTGCAAGCTTGATCATTCTGAGTCTGCTTCCCAAACTTCTTTCCTTGGGAGTTGTTGTTGTTGGGCCTCCTGAAAGAGCCTCCCCTCTTGAAAGACGGACCTCTAGGTGCAAAGCTCTTCCCTCGGTTCTGTGGAAATGAACCTTTGTGACTCCCTTTTTCAGCGGTTGCCCTTTTCACACACTCTTCAGCAACCCTACACTTGTTCACCAATTCGGAGAAAGTCCTAATCTCCATTGGTCCCACTGAACTGAAAATATCACTCCGGAGTCCTCCTTCATACTTAACACACTTCCATTCCTCATAGTCCACCGGAGTCCCTTGGCACATACGAGAGAACCTGAACAGCTCCTCAAACTTGTCAGTATACTCTGATATGGACATAGTACCCTGCTTCAGCTGTAACAATTCAAGTTCTTTAGCCGTCCTAGCAGAAGTCGGAAAGTACTTCTTATAGAACTCCTCTTGGAAAACATTCCAAGTGATATAGTCATCGCCTTGCTGCAGAAGACGTCGGATACCTTGCCACCAATGTGACGCTTCACCGACAAGCATATAGGTAGCAAACTCAACACGCTGTCCTTCAGGCACCACTTGCGCTTGCAGCGCTCGCTCTATAGCTTGAAACCATGTATCAGCCTCAGTCGGACTAGTAGTTCCCTTGAACTTAGGCGGATTCACCTTCAAAAAGTTTGCCAAGGTCATCGGGCCCTGAACTCCACCTCCATCATTACCATGGTTGTTCATCTGTTGACCAAGAGCCTCAGCAGTGGCTTGCATAGCAGCAGCCATGTTCTCCAATGCAGTCATAAAGTTCACCGGGTCATTAGGGTTATTCTCCGGCGCACGAGCGTTCGTACGACCTCTCGCACTACCTCTACTGCGTCCACGAGGCGCCATCTGGTTCCTATACATACCAAACAATCGATATTAAGTTGATCAGTCTCAATATCGGAAGTCCAGTACTTCAAAGTCCCAAATGCATGCTCATGAACGTTTATGCCAATTATATCAAGCAGATATACTAATAGCACATAGCACACACATACAGAGAATGCACAGAAGCATAATCAGTCCATCCCTCAGGCTCTACAGGAACGAACTGCTCTGATACCATAATGTAACACCCTACCATACAGAGTCTTATGCTTAAGTCATAATTCAGAGATGGCAAGGTATTACGACCTCTAAAACAAAAATTAGTACGTATAGTAATATGAATAATTGATTATAACTAGGAGCCTTTGTAGAAAAAGGGGCAAACAAAAACCGCAACCTTAAAGCGCAACACTCCGATCGATAACATAACGAACAAGGATAATCCAACGCGTGATTATATATGTACAAAAGAGTGTCAAAAACAGGAATATCAAGACTCAAGATCCGGATGCGAAGATAACCGGTCCGAGCATAACAATATATACATATGATAAAATAAGGAAAACCCCAAAGGAAACCCAAAGGGACACAAATACAGAAAACCTATTCTCCAAAATCTCCCATAAGAGGGGTCATCACAGTTTGTATTATTTAATGGAGATATAAGTATCTAAACAAAACATGTAAACCAAAAACATGGTCCCCAAGAACAAGGAATCTTCGCAATCAAGAAGTCTCCAGCATGCCTCAGCGGGAAACCTCACGTCCTGCATCTGAAAACCATAAAATCCGCATGGGTGAGAACCAGAGGTTCCCAGCAGGTAACAGCTTCCACATATATAATACATAATAATGGAGGAAAGCCGAAGGCAATCCTAGAACTCCCTCCAAATAATATCAAAGCTTATAAACAAGCTAAACCATATAAGGGTATCTGACTAAAGATTCTTCAGTCTAACTAATACTTCCCTTTCCAATTCCTTCAGACCTCCCAACCACCAGCAGGAGTATATTATAGCAAACACAGTTATATCAGACAAAGAATATACAAGTAGGAGCAGTTAAGACATTTAGACAATTAGCAAGTATTATGCAGTCAAATAGGCAATCTCAAACAATTCACATAGTATGCATATGATGAATGCCTGTCCCTAGTGGCTGATGATATCATCTTGTCGGTTATATAGCCAACCCGACAAGTCCTGGTCGCTAACCATTGGACTGTCCCTCTGTCGTGCATCCCCAAACTCGAGTTATACTCGTTATAAACTTGATCATAAACATGATCCATATCCATCACCCTCACTGGTGAATATTTACGGGGGTTCGAGCTCATCCGGGCCTTTCACAGTGCCCGGCCACACTTACAACATAGGGTTAACAGAGCTTCGAGTCTCAACCTGGAGCACGTGGTGGCTAGCCACTGCTACTACCCAAGGAAACTCGTACTCAGATAGTGGAAGTGCAATTTCACAATTATCAATAATTCAGCATCTACATGCATGAATTCTCATCCATGGATCAACATCCATATTAGCCATTCCGGCTCACGGTTCAATCCAGAACCAGCCAATATTCATAGCATACACAGCTATTCCGGCTCACGGTTAAATCCATAACCAGCCATTTCATTAACAATTATAGCCTTTCGGCCCATGGTATAACAAGCACTTCCACCACCATCCTCCACATCTCACATAATCATCAATAATCCTCATTGATTATTCATTTTCCTTGCTTCACTCGCAAGTTACCACATCCACTAGCTCCTTCTCTCATAGCTAGGCATATCATAATGATTCAAGATATAAGTGGTGAGATCGGAGGCTTAGAAGTATGAGATTTGGCTTTTAAAACTCAAAAATCAACTTTGGGATGAAAACAGGGCCGCGCGTACGCGCACTCCACGCTCACGCGTGGATGGCCTCAAAAACTCATCGACGCGTAAGCGTCATGCACGCTAACGCGTGGATTCCAAACTTGCCCATCGACGCGCACGCGTCAACCTCGCGTACGCGCGGGTGTTCTCGTGCCCCAGGCACAACACCGGCACAGTTCTGGCATAACTCTCTGGAAAATGGCTGGGCATTGGGTGCAGCACAATCGGCGCGCCCGCGCACATCACGCGTACGCGTGGATGGCACTTTTCGGAAGATCGGCGCGCACGCGCCAGGTGCGCCCACGCGCAAGGGGTGATTCTGCTAAAATTTTTCTAAGTTAAAAGCTGCAGAATTCACAGATTTTCACCCCAATCTTCCAACGGACATAACTTCCTCATTTTAAATCGTTTTTCACCCGTTCTTCGAACGTCATGAACATCCCGGATCCAATTTCATTTCTAAACAGATTTGGTACAAAACGGGGATCCGTAGTCCAAGTTATGTCCCGTCAAAGTATGCCCAAAAACCATATTTTCATACAAAACCACAATATGCCATTTTTAAAACAAACCATTTTCAACTCTTTCCAAAATCAATCAAAACATGCCAATTTCATCCCTTTTCTTTGAAATCAATTCAAAATGTATCAAATCCAACATCAAACCTCCTCAACTCACACATTGACACATAACCACAATATACAAAATCACTATCTCATCATTTTAGCCCACTTCACCCAAGTGGCTCAAACTCAAACATATTGACATATCATATACTCTTCCTCATGCCAAATCCAACAACACCAATCCCAATAATTCATTATTGTACACAATCAATATCATACTCACCACCAACATGGTTCAACCCAAAATTCAACCATAACCAATCATCAAGCATATATCACAACATGCATATTTCTCATACATCATACCATCAAGGCATCATTAATCATCATCACATATATGACCACATCATATATCTCAATCATTTAACAACATCAACCATTCAATGCCTATCTTAGGGCCTCTAGCCTAAGTATTTCCTACCACATTACATATTAGATACGGGAAACCGAAACCATACCTCAGCCGATTTTCCCAAGCCCCACCGGAGCACTTCTAAACCACTTATCCACAAGCTCTCAAGGCCTCAACACTTCCAAGAACAGATTTTGCACCACCAAACCCTTTCCAAGCTTTTCAAAATCACCAATCAAGCTCCAATGTCCACACATACACAACCTAAGCCACAACCATCATACCCATACACAACATCTCAAAACCCAAACATCATAAAACAACAAAAATACACTAGGGTTGAGAATCTTACCACACCCAAAGTCCAAGGAGACAAGATTAACCTTCTCCTTCAAGAGAGTTGGGTCCTATAACATCAAAGAACCCAAAATCTCAACATTTCACCCATTGAAACTCGAAAATAAGGGCTGAGATTCGAACAGAAAAGTGTGGCTTACCTCAAGATTGATGGTATGGGTTTTGTAGAGCTCTCCGCGGTGAACGCGTGGCCACAAACGGGGCGGCAATCGGAGCTCTAGATCAAAAGTTATGGTGGTTTGAAGATTAAGTGAGAGAGAGAAGTTGAGAGAATGTTCTTCCCTTCCTCTCCACCATTTCAGCTTGTGTGTGTAACAAATGAGGAGAGAGAGTGCTGAAAACTAGGGTTTTGGTTAAGTTATGTTGGGCCAAGGGCCCATTTTGGGTCCAATTGGCCCGGTTTGGCCCGTTCGGTCCAATCTTGGTCCGAATTCTATAAAATTGGTACCAAAATTCTCGTCTCAGTCTCCTCTATCACATTTAGCCATAAAAATCACATTTTAGGCTTTCTAGAATAAATTCTCATTTATGGGTTAATTAGCCGTTAATTAACCGGGTTTTACAAAAGTCTCCGTGGATTAAGAAGAATATAATTTCTATAGATAAAAAAAGTAAATAATACACTTTTTAGTTATTATTTTTATGTGAAAGAGTTTAATTTTTTACTAATAATTAATTTTAACATTCATTATGAATGAATTTAATATGTATACTTTTATATTTGATTAGATATTAAGTCTATTGCATAAATAAAAATAATTAATTTTTATAACTTACTATTTAAAAATAATATTTTTCTCCTTATATATATAAAATATAATTAGATATTAGAATAAAAAATTTTATATTGATAGTTATAAAACAAACTCGAAAGTAAATTTTTTGAAACAATTGAATCTTTATTCTAAATATTAATCACAATATTAGTATTCTCTATAAATTATATGTAATAAATATTTGAAAAAAGAGAAGTGAAAATATCGTTTAGAAAGATAAACAGTGAAATTTTAAAATTAAATAAAAAAATAAAAAATACATATAATAATAATAATATATTTTTATGTGAATAATATTGTTTAATTACTTTTTAATTATATTTAATTATAAATTTAATGTATTCTTTATAATTTTATGAATTTATTTGAATTATATTATTTTATTAATTTTATTTTTTTGTAACACATAAAAGTAGAAAGAAATAAAGAATGAAAGAAAAAAGAGAAAGATAAAGGAGAAGAAAGAAAAAGGAAGTTTTTTAATTTTGAAAAAAAAATTATTTTAATTGTAATGAAAAAATATCTCATGACACATTTTAGTTTGTCAAATTAATAATATAAAATATAAGTTATATATAAAGTGGGAAGGATAGAGAGAAATAGAAAAGGAGAGAGAGATAGATAACAGAATGAACGAAAAGAGTTTATTAATTTTAGAGAAAAATATTTCATCTCAATTTTAATGAGATTATCATGTGGTACATTTTGATTGTTAAATTATTAATATAATATAGCTAGTTATATTTCAATTTCAATTTTAATTACAATTAGAGAATGTTATGTATATTTTAATTATCAAATTTGTAATTAGTCATTAATAATGATATATAAGAGCGAGATACAGTGAGTGAGTGAAGAAATAAGAGAGATAGAAAAAACGGGAAAGAAGAGAAGAAAACTCTTTAATTTTAAAAAGAAAAAATTGATTTTAATTATAGAAAAAAATGATATGTGATATATTTTAATTATAAATTTAGTAATATATAATAGTTAAAATAATAAAAATAGAAAGTAAAACCAACACATACATAAATTGTAAAACCCGCAAAATTAATAAATAATTAATCAATAAGTTAAATATTATTTAAAGAAATTTAAAAATTAAATTTAATAGTTTAGAATAGAAGAAATAATTAAGATACGAATTTTGACACCAATTTTAAAAATTTTGGCCCAAAATCAGACCAACACATCAAACTGATTGAACCGGGTCCGAACCGGACCCAAGAACCCAAAGTCCACTTATATAGGAAACCCTTTCCTTATTCTTCTCAACCATTCGGACACGATAGCGGGAAAAAGAGAGGGAGCACCACTTGGGGGGAAACAAAGACGGTATTCACCGTAAATTTTCATCGTCCATAACTTTCAATTTGAAGCTCCGATTAACGAGCCGTCAGCGGCCACGCGTTCGTTTCGAAATTCTTTACAAAAGCCATATATCAATTTCATAAGAATCTAGCAAAATTTATTCCTCAGTCACTATTCCCTAATTTCGAAATTTAAGGTTTTGAGTTTGATAAATTATGTGATTTTGATGTTCTAGGCTTGACTTAGCTTGAGGAAAACTATTGGGTTTTGTTAATTTGAGCTGTGAGTAAGGTAAGGAACTCCTATTTCTTGATGAATTTCTAATTTAGTGAACTCTATGTTGATTATAATGATATTGTGTGAATTAGATTGTGTTCTTGTTGATTTGGAGTTCAATTGGGCGATTTGGAAAAAAATCTGGGTGATTAAGCTTGAGGAATTGACGTTTGGAAGTTTAGAGCTTGTAAAAGGAGAGATTTTTGAGGTGTTCCGAGCTTAGGGAGGGATCGGCCAAGGTATGGTTTTGGTTTCTCGTAAATAATATATAATGTTTTGTAAAAACATAGGTTAGATGACCATAGGATAGGTTGAAAATGTGGGAATATGTTAATGCTAGTAACCTTAATGGAAATGTGGAACTATATTGCGAATGAGTTGATGAATGATGATTTTGTTGAGTTGGTTGTAGGAATTGTGTTAATTAATGTTGTTGATGGGAGTTTATGAATGATTATTGATTAATGTGAGTATTGATGATGAAAGAATGAGGATTGGTTGAGTTATATACATATATACGTGTTTGTTGAATAATGAATGAATTAAGAGTTGGAAATGATTTTGATAATAGAATTGGTTTGGCTTATAGGAAATGATTTGAAAAAGGTTTGAAAGGTGGTTTGGTTGGGACCCGAGAAGGGTGGCAAAGTCCGAATTTTAAAAGAGATGCTACCGAAATTTTTATAAAAATCGGAAATTTAGTTTGAAGTATTATTTAACAAGTATGGATAAAAGAATTATATTATTTGTCTTTGATTTATAAAGAAAAGAAATGCATTATTTTTTAAACTTGATTTATTAAGAAAGTATTATGTTGGAGTTTCAATTGATCAACAAAAGTATTATGTTTTGAGTTTTACTTAGTTAAGAAGAGAATTATGTTTTGAGTGTGAATTATTAATGAACGGAATGGGAGGTGTGATGATGATAATTTTTGAATGAAATGAATGATGAAGAGGATGAATTTGATATGAAAATTATTTTATGGGGATTGTGGTTATTTACTGCCCACCAGATTTGATATGAAATTGTTGTGGGAATCGTGGTTATTTACCGTCCACGTGTGTGTTGTTTTCCAATTGGAAACTTCTGTGGGGATCGAGGTTATTTATCGCCCGCAGATGGTGGGATTGAGGTGATTTACCGCCCACCAAATGAGGATTGTGATACTGTACTGCTCACTAGTTTTCAAGAGAACGGTGCCCGGGTTAGCAACTGGACATGTCGGGTTAGCTGTATAACCGACAGATGAGACTCATCAGCCATAGGGCAGACATACATCATATGCATATGTGTGTTTTATTTAATTGTTCATTATTTGGGCTTACTTATGTGATTACTATGCTTACTTGCTATATTAGCTACCTGCTGTATCTGTATCCTATTTGTGTCTGCTTCTTCTATATTGCTTGTCTGTGCACCTGAGTTTTGGAGGAATGGAGGACATCAGAAATTAGGGCTTAAGTTAGAAAGAAATTAGAAATAAGAACCTTAGATAACCTACTTTATTTATGGTTTTCCATTTATAAACTTTAAGATTTAAATCTGAGTGTCGAAGTTCTAGGATCGCCTCTGGTTTTTCCGAGACCTTATATATTATGTATGTAGGCACCATTACCATGCTGAGAACCTCTGGTTCTCATTCCATATCTATGTTGTTGTTTTCAGATGCAGGTCGAGATATGCCTCGGTGAGCATCTGGAGGTTTCTCTAGCAAGGCGAAGTTGGAAAGTTATATTTTGGAATTGTCTGTTATGTATTTTCTGTTTATAGATTCTCCTATGTGTATATATAGATAAATGATGTTTAAACTTCTTAGAGGCTTTGTGGAGAACTAGGTGCTTTCTTTATGCATGTTGGGTTATCTTGGGATATATATTTATGCTTATATATGTATTTATACTCCGGCCAGTCTTAGCTTCGCAGGTTGTATCGGAGCTTGATATAATGTATTTTGGTACTCAACTCTTTTTGTATACTCACGTCTTACCCTTATCTGTTCTTTGGTTTTACGTTTACGAGTGTAATGCGTTTTTTTCGCAGTTTTTGCTTAAGCCTTTCTTCGAGGCTTCTAGTTACAAATTTCTTCAACTATATTTACGTATATATTTTATTCTTAGAGTTTGTAATACCTCAGCACCTCTGTTTTACGACTTAAACGCAAACCTCTGTGGGGTAGGGTGTTACATTATAGGATTAGAGCAGTTTGTTCCTGTAGAGCCTGAGGGACGGACTGACTATGTTTCTGGGCATAATTTGGGTGTCATACATGCCAAACTAGGTTATCTAACTGATAAATATGGCATTAATGTTCATGAGCATGCATTTGGAACTTTGAAACACAAGACTTGTGATATTGAGATTGATCACCTTGATATCACTTTTTTTGTGTGAACAGGAACCAGATGGCGACTCGTGGACGTGGTCGCGGGTGAGGCAGAGGTAGAATAGGTACCACGAACCTTGAAACGACGGGAAATGACCCTGTGAACTTTATGGCTTTCCTGGAAAATATGGCTGCAGCTATGCAGGCGACAACCGAAGCGATAGGGAATCAAGCTGAAATGGGAACGGTGCTAATAGGGATAACAGACCAATGACGGTTGCAACTTTTCTAAAGATACATCCACTGATCTTTGGAGGAACCACGAACGCCACTGAGGCCGACAACTAGTTTCAAGTGATCGAGCGAGCTTTACATGCATAGCAAGTCCCTGAAGATCAACGTGTTGAGTTTGCAACTTACCAGTTAGCGGGTGAAGCCCAGTATTGGTGGCAAGGGACACGCGCCTTCTGCAACAGGGTGATGTTGCTATACCCTGGGATGCATTCCGAACTGAGTTTTACAAGAAATACTTTTCTAACTAGGTCAGAATGACTAAGGAGCTTAAACTGCTGCAATTGAAATAGGGTCAGATGTCGGTCGCTGAATACACAAACAAGTTTGAGGAATTGTGCCGATTCTCTAGGATTTGTCAGGAAACTCTAGGAGACTTTGAGGAGTGAAAGTGCATCAAATACGAAGAAGGACTTCAAAGTGATATATTGAGTCCTGTGGGCCCGATGGAAATCAGAGTTTTCTTGCATCTGTTAAACAAGAGTAGGGTCGTGGAAGAATGTTTAAAGAAGGCTGTTATGGCAGGGGGTGAAAGCCGGGAGTTCCACTGAAGGGACTACAACCAGAATTTTGCACCAAGGGGCCAAGAATTCAAGAGGAGTGGCAGTCGCCAGAGGAGTGATAAAGGGAAGCAAGTGATGCCTTACCCAGAGGATGTGAGGTGCCAAAGGTGCAAAAGTTTTCATCCGAATAGGCCATGCCGAAAGGGTTTAGGTCTGTGTTATAGGTGCGGGGCGCCGGGTCATATCTTCAGAGATTGCTCCCGCAAAAAGGCTGAGGACGCTGATCAATCGTGACCACAAGGTGGAGGTAATCATGAAAAATGTTAATAGAATTCTAATTGCATTATATGATATTGAGAATGCCGTGTTTAGACACAGTGTGTGACAGAGGTGAGGATTTAGAGCTAAAAGTTTTAAGACTTAGTTGTGAGTATAGTGTGCATACACCAATTTCTCAACTTATAATACTTAGACTCGAAGTTCCTTCTTGCTTACCACTGATAGAATTGGAGTGGTTTTCAACATACCTCGTGTTGCTAGATTACTTTGAATATATAATTCGATTTATGTCCGAAGGGTCTGAAAAAGTTGATGGTCGTGAAAGGTAGTGTTTAAATTCTATGACGGTGAGCTATAATGGAGAAAGATTGATTGGGCGATATACTTAGTATCTATGGAACCTTTGTGACTTGATCGATTATTTTTCCCTTATAACTTGCTCAAGGTTTTATTTCGGATTCTTTGTTTGCAAAAGATTTAATTATCTCCCTAATTCTATTTCTTACTCACACGTAATCGTGCATGAACTTTGTACTCTCCGAGACGAGCCTAGTTTTGTTTTGAAACAACCAAGCGATTCTTGAATCCTTGAAAACTAGCAATCGAATTGCTTTTCTCTGTGAACTTGTGTTTCTTCAAAAATTGACGGAGACTTACTTAATTCAATATGCCTTGCTTTTTTCTAATCAGAGTGTTTGATTTGGCTTCCCTCCATGAGATACATCTTAATTCTTATCCTGTGTATTTCATAAAATTTTCTATAACTTTATTTAATAAGAACACAAGGCATCCTTCTAATATCTTACAAACACCGTTTGGGTTGTTCGTTTGTTCTCTGAGCTGAAATCTTTTCAAATATCAACTTGAGCTTGATTTTGTATCGCACTCAATTCTTAGATATAATCCTCGGAGCGTTAGTTCTTTAGAACACAATTGGTGGACACAGAACATGAAGCTTGAGCATGTGCAGAATCATGGGGACTTGTGAAGTTTAGTTTCTGTATATTGGACCATAAGGATACACCGATTATATGGATGCCTGAATGCGGCTGAAGCTTTCGAAACTTGAGAGAAAGGAATTAACTACAATGCCAGTACTCACGATTACCTGAACCTGATGAACCGTTTAAGACTTACTACGATACATTACCAAAGGGCTTAAGGGACGTGTTGATGCAATATTATGATCTATTGGTGGATGCCTAAGCAGGAAGTCTCTGTGTATTTCTTGTAAGATAAATAAGGAGAATGAATCGTTAAGTATGTTCAGAATATTAGGTTGGAAGATGAGAAAATGGATGGAGGTGTCAGACTGGATCAACTACAAATGTTAAACAATTATGAGGCTGGGATTCGGAGAGCGCAACAAGAGGATAAGTAGCTACCAAGGATATCCAAGCTTGTTGAGCAAGGGAATCAAGAAGAGATCAATGGAAAACAGGAATGGAATTTAACTGTATAAAAAAGACTTAGTGTACCGAATGTGGAAAGTAGACACAAACTATTGTCCAAAGAACACATGAGCAAACCTTTAATTCACGTTAAAGTTACTAAGATGTGTCACGAAAGATAAAGTAGTGGTGCATATAGCTCAACGTTTAAGAGGTTATAGGGAAGACTATTCCTTGGAAGCTTAAGCGTCCTAGGTCCCAAATCGAAAGCCAAGACAATAGAGAAAAACTAAACGAATTCAAGTTGAGATTTTGACTGAGCAAAGCCGATAGGAAAATTATGCGGACCGGGAGAGAAAACCTAGATAGTTTAAGGAAAGAAGTTACGCATTCCTCGAGGTTGCCTCAATTGGCTAGAATCGAGGGGTAATCAAGACTAAGGGGATAAAACCGAGGTGTATTAAGCCGTTTGAAGTACTAAGATGAATTGACAGCCGACGACGTATCAAATTGTTTTGCTACCCTATCAGTTCAATTAGAAGAAGATTTCACATTTCAAGTACTTCTAGTTGGAATGGACGATACCAATGTTGAGCGACTACGCGAAAGAGTAATACCGTTAGTAAAGATTTCTTGGAGTCGAGCTGGAATTGAGGAACACACTTGAGAGTTTGAAATCCGGAATGAGAAGCGACTACCCACACCTACTATCAGGTAACTGAACTTGAATTTTGGGGACAAAATTTCCAATTAGGTAGGTAGGATGTAAAACTCACACAATTAATAAATAATTAATCAATAAATTAAGTATTATTTAAAGAAATTAGAAAATTAAATTTAATAGTTTAGAATGGAAGAAATAATTAAAATACGAATTTTGACACAAATTTTAAAGATTTTGACCCAAAATTGAACCAACGAGCCGAACTAATTAAACCGGGCCTGAACCGGGCCCAAGAATCCAAAGCCCACTTATATAAGGAACCCTTTTCTTCTTCTTCTCAGCCATTCAGATAGCATAGCGAGAAAAAGAGAGGGAGCACCATTTGGGGGGAAACAGAAACGGTATTCACTGTAAATTTCTGTCGTCCAAAACTTTCAATCTGGAGCTTCGATTGACGAGCCGTCAGCGGCTACGCGTTCGTTTCAGAATTCTCCACAAAATCCATAAATCAATTTTGTAAGAATCTAGAAAAATTTATTACTCAGTCACTCTTTCCTAATTTCGAAATTTAAGGTTTTGAGTTTGATAGATTATGTGATTTTGATGTTCTAGGCTTGAGTTAGCTTGAGGAAAACTATTGGGTTTTGTTAATTTGAGCTGTGGGTAAGGTAAGGAACTCCTATTTCTTGGTAAATTTCTAATTTAGTGAACTCTATGTTGATTATAATGATATTGTGTGAATTAGATTGTGTTCTTGTTGATTTGGAGTTCAATTGGGCGGTTTGGAACAAAATCTGGGTGATTAAGCTTGAAGAATTGACGTTTGGAAGTTTAGAGCTTGTAAAAAGAGAGGTTTTTGAGGTGTTCCGAGCTTAGGGAGGAATCGGCCAAGGTATTGTTTTGGTTTCTCGTAGATAATATATAATGTTTTGTGAAAACATAGGCTATATAACCATAGGATAGGTTGAAAATGTGGGAATATGTTAATGCTAGTAACCTTGATGGAAATGTGGAACTATATTGCGAATGAGTTGATGAATGATGATTTTGTTGAGTTGGTTGTAGGAATTGTGTTAACTAATGTTGTTGATGGGAGTTGATGAATGATTATTAATGAATGTGAGTATTGATGATGAAAGAATGAGGATTGGTTGAGTTATATACATATATACGTGTTTGTTAAATAATGAATGAATTGAGAGTTGGAAATGATTTTGATATTGGAATTGGTTTGGCTTATAGGAAATGATTTGAAAAGGGTTTGAAAGGTGGTTTGGTTGGGACCCGAGAAGGGTGGCAAAGTCCGAATTTTAAAAGAGATGCTGTCAAAATTTTTATAAAAATCGGAAATTTAGTTTGAAGTATTATTTAACAAGTATGGATAAAAGAATTATATTATTTGACTTTGATTTATAAAGAAAAGAAATTCATTATGTTTTAGAACTTGATTTATTAAGAAAAGTATTATGTTAGAGTTTCAATTTATCAGAAAAAGTATTATGTTTTGAGTTTTACTTAGTTAAGAAGAGAATTATGATTTGAGTGTGAATTATCGATGAACGGAATGAAAGGTGTGATGATGATAATTTTTGAATAAAATGAATGATGAAGAGAATGAATTTGATATGAAAATTATTTTGTGGGATCATGGTTATTTACCGCCCACGAGTGTGTTGTTTTCCAATTGAAAATGTCTGTGGCGATCGAGGTTATTTACCGCCCGCAGATGGTGGGGATTGAGGTGATTTACCGCCCACCAAGTGAGAATTATGGTATTGTACCGCTCACCAGTTTTCAAGAGGACGGTGTCCGGGTTAGTTACCGGACATGTCGGGTTGGCTGTATAACCGACAGATGAGACTCATCAGTCATAGCACAGGCATACATCATATGCATATGTGTGTTTTGTTTAATTGTGCATTAAGTGGGCTTGCTTATGTGATTACTATGCTTAGTTGCTATATTTGCTACCTGCTGTATCTGTATCCTACTTGTGTCTATTTTGTCTGGATTGCTTGTCTGTGCACCAGAGTTTTGGAGGATTGGAGGAAGGTAGAAATTAGGGCTTAAGTTAGAAAGGAATTAGAAATAAGAACATTAGATAATCTACCCTATTTATGGTTTTCCATTTATAAACTTTAAGATTTAAATCTGAGTGTCGAATTCTAGGATCGCCTCTGGTTTTCGCAGGACCTTATATATTATGTATGTGAGCACCTTTACCACGCTAAGAACCTCTGTTTCTCATTCCATATCTATGTTGTTGTTTTCAGATGTAGGTCAAGATATGCCTTGGTGAGCATCTGGAGGTTTCTCTAGCAAGCGAAGTTGAGAAGTTATATTTTGGAATTGTCTGTTATGTATTTTCTGTTCATAGATTCTCCAATGTGTATATATAGATAAATACCTCTTAGAGACTTTTTGGAGACCTAGGTGATTTCTTTATGTATGTTGGGTTATCTTGGGATATATACGTATGCTTATATATGTATTTAGAATCCCGCTAGGGAGCCAATGGAGTATTTGTACAATGTCTACACTGGGTTGTTTATTTTGTCCAATATGAGTTAAAAATGAAAACTACCCACATTTAGTCTAATTTCAAAAGTGATGTTAATTTTTGTGTTAACCACCATTGTACACATTGTACACCAATTACATTGGTTCCCCATACTTTTCCATGTATTTATACTCCGGTCAGCCTTAACTTCGCAAGTTGCATCAGGAGCTTGATATAATGTATTTTGGTACTCAACTCTTTTTGTATACTCACGTTTTACCCTTATCGTTTTTTCGGTTTTACATTTACGAGTGTAATGCACTTTTCTTTTCGCGTTTTTTGCTTAAACCTTTCTTCGAGGCTCCTAGTTACAAATTTCTTCAACTATGTTTGCATATATATTTTATTCTTAGAGATTATAATACCTCACCACTTCTGTTTTATGACTTAAACGCAAACTTCTGTGTGGTAGAATGTTACATGCATACCTTTCACTTTTTTTTGGTGTTTTTTTCAATTTTTACAATTTCAACTTTTAAAAAAGAAAGTAAAGACCACACATAGATATTTCAATTCTACAATAATTTTTTTTTTTTGATGTTTCACGCTAATTCTTTAGTTCTATATTAAACCTCTCTTTCTTCCATCTTTATATTCACCAAAAACATAACCATAAAATACATAAAAAGTATAAAACACAGACCATAATAGAACAAATGACCTTTTTTTATATTTAAAGAATGGAAGTGCGATTTTCATATCATGATGTTAACCGTAGTGATAAGACGTAAGGAAATACGACGTGATTCAATTTTGCAAATGATGGAAAAAAATTTAAAGACGAGTGTTGTTTATCTCTTAAATAATTTGTTCAAAGTAATTTTTTTTTGGTTCTTTAAATCATTTTTATTTGTTATACTCTTTTTTTTCTTAAATTTTTTTCTTTATCAACATATTAAAAAAAATACTGATTTCAATATCGCTAGAGTCAAATATATATAATATATGAGAAAATTTTTTTATTAATTTTCAATATATGCATATTACATTATAAAAAACTAACAACTCTATTGCATTTGAGATGATAGAAGTACCTAATGTAGAATATATGAAAGAGAATGAAGAATCTTGACAATGCGTACAATCAGTTTTAAATTTGGCCCAATATACGAAAAAAAAACTCAAATAGTTATTTCAAAAAATTAACTATTTTAACTCTAATTTACCAATGGAATTCACCTAAATACCCTCTTCACCCAACTGCCTGCTACCCCATCTTCATCAATCATCCTACTTCTCCGACGTTAAAAGCTCCCTCACCGGCCATCAAACAATCATCCACGTAGTTATTAAAATAATTATTCGACTACCTAGTGAAATGACCATCTAGCATTTGTTAATTTATATACTTAAATTGAATCGAACAAAATAACCATCCAATTAAGAATTAAAATAACCATCTACATACCTAGTGAATTGAACTCCAGTCTTTATGTAAGATGAAAAAAATAATTAAATAGGAACTTTCAAAAATTAAGCCGCTGGAGCATCCATTGCAAACTTTTCGGAGTGATACCTGACAATGACGATGAAGTCTTCGTATTCTCCTTCTCGCACACGAACATCTCAAAAGCCTTCTTGAGATCATCATCGTTGTTGATGGTCACACGTTGGCACGGTCTCCGGGACCTAAAGACAGCGCGAGTTTTGGGAATGAAATGGAGGTTGAGAGATTATGGTGAAATTGAAAGTAACTGTTTATTTAAATGCTAATTCTAAATTTTTAAATTTTAAATTTTAAAATTAAATAATTAATTAAGAATTTGATATTTAATTTTTAATTTTTCATTGTACACATTATATACCATAGTTATCAGAACCGGACCGGACCAGACGGTTTGACCCTAAACCGGTAAATTGGTAGTTCGGCAAGTTCGGTTGATAGATTGGACCAGACATGCATTCGAACCGGTCAATGGTGGTCAAATCCGTTGAAAACCGGCCGATTCACGCGTCAGATTGAGCTAAACCCGTCGCGGGTCCACGATGCACCTGCGAAATGCCAGATCATCGTAAGAGCTCCAACTAGCACCCAAAAATATTCAACATGGGTTTCGAACACAGGACTGCGCGTGACCAGATCCTCCCCCATAGTTATCAAAACCGGACCGGACCGGACGGTTTGACCCTAAACCGATAAACCGGTAGTTCGGCAAGTTCGGTTGGTAGATTGGACCAGACATGCATTCGAACCGGTCAATAGTGGTCAAATCCGTTGAAAATCGGCCGATTCATGCGTCAGATCGAGCTAAACCCGTCGCGGGTCCATGGTGCACCTGCGGAATGCTGGATCATCGTAAAAGCTCCAACTAACACCCAAAAATATTCAACATGGGTTTCGAACACAGGAGTGCGCGTGACCAAATTCTCCCCCTTGCCACTATGGCAAATTTGATTCTTACTAATAAATATGACAAAATATAAATATATAACAAAACATAATGATTTTTTGTTTTTTTTTTTTATTTTTGTAAGTATGGATTTACATGGATACCAAACAAGTAACAACACATAGTATACAAATATCTTGATATATTGATATTAATTATGTTATCTTTTATTTTTTATTTATTTAAATTAAAAAATATTTTGTACTAATAATTAATTTATTATCTCTTTTTGTATTATAAATTATATCTAAAAATTGATATTTAATTGTTATTAATATATTTTTGAAAATATACATTTAACTTTTAATTTTAATTTTATTTTCATAATTTTATATTTTTATTTAATTATGACCGGATCAATTGGATAAATCAGTGACCCACCAATTGAACTAATAACCCAATAACCCAGTCATATGACCGAATCAATTATCTATTCGGTCTGATAATTATGTTATATACTAATATTATTATCTCATCATATTTTTTCAAAATATATTTATTCTTGCTTCAACTCTAAGACGACTCTTCTTTTCAATTTTTTTTTTAATCTTGTTGGACTTTAGTTATTTAAAAGTGGTGCTTCTATTTTCAATATAAGATCACACACTATTTTTTTTAATACTTTTTTTTTTAATTTTCTCTCCTCCTTCACAGGTTATGGGTATTTAAATTTATAGAGTAGGAGATAATTGATATGATTGAGCTTTTTTAAAATTATTTTCTTCACCCGACTCCAACAATATACTTTTTATTTTTATTATTGAGATTGCAGTGGTATTTTTAAATAATATGAAAAAATGGTGTGTTTTTTTTTATGAATAATCATAAAACTGAGACACAATTTTGTGTATTTTAATTTTTTTTGTTATACTACAAATCTGAGGGTCAGATTTGTAGTTTATTATTTTTTTTTCACAAAACTGACCCACTGATTTATTTATCCTTTAAAAAAATTTTCAACTCACACAAATCTGAGACTCAGATTTCTCTATTATCTCAAATCTGATCCTAAGTTTTGTTTCCAAAAACAAAACTGAGCCTCCAATTTGTGAGTTTCAATTTAAAAAAAATATTTTTATATCTATAAAAAAACACACTATTTTTTCATAGGGCCTGCTACACATACAAGTAAAAAGGCCGTACAAGTTTTACAAGTTATCAGCCCAAACTTCATTAACACGCGCATTAACTCATTTTGAATGGAGCGTAACTACACGCGCCCCACTCAAACGGTTCCTCTTCGTCTTCTTCTTCTTCTTCTTCTCTTCTTCTTCTTCTTCGTCTTCGTCTTCGTCTTCGTCTTCGTCTTCTTCCTCTTCCTCTTCCTCTTCCTCTTCCTCTTCCTCTTCCTCTTCTTCTTTGTTTTTTTTTATTTTCATGGTTTCTGAAATTCTTCTTCTTCTTCTTGCTGCACGTTCTTCTTCCTCTTACTCTTCTTCTTCTCCTTTTCTTTCGTTTCTGCACGTTCTTCTTCCTCGTTTTCCTCTTCTTCTTCTTCTTCTTCTTCTTCTTCTTCTTCTTCTTCTTCTTCTTCTTCTTCTTCTTCTTCTTCTTTTACGTCTTTTCTCTTTGTTTTCTCTTTTTTTTTTTCGATTTTTCATGGTAAAATCATTTTTAAAGAAGAAGAAGCAGCAGAAGATGAGGAGGAGAAAGAGAAAGAGTTCTGAATTATGCATAAGATGTACTTCAACGAATTTTGGGTGTATTTTTTTAAATCCTTTGGGTGTATTTTCTGTAACCCTTTGGGTGTATTCCTATAATCGTTTGGGTGAATTCTTGTAACCGTTTGGGTGTATTTTCTGTAATCCTTTGGGTGCATTTCTGTAATCATTTGGGTGTATTTGAGTGATATCTGACTGATATCTATGGGTGTATCTGACTCATATCTATGGGTGTATCTTACTGATATCTATGGGTGTATTTTTCATTTTAGAAAAAATGGCAAGCATTACAGAAATACACCCAAACAATTACATAAAATACACCCAAGAGATTACAGAAATACACCCAAACGATTACATAAAATACACCCAAGAGATTACAGAAATACACCCAAACGGTTACAGGAATTCACCCAAACGATTATAGAAATACACCCAAAAGATTACAGAAAATACACCCAAAGGATTTAAGAAATACACCCAAAATCATGCATAATTCAGAACTCTTTCTCTTTCTCCTCCTCATCTTCTGCTACTTCTTCTTCTTCAAAAACGATTTCAGAGCTTGATGTCAAAAAACAATAGAAATCGAGAATAACGAAAAAAGAAAACAGAGAGAAAAGCACGTAAATGAAGAAGGAGAAAGAGAAGGCAAGAAACAAAAGAAAAGAAGAAGAAGAAGAGGAAGAGGAAGAAGAACGTGCAGCAAGAAGAAGAAGAAGGTGCAATGAAAACGTGCCGTAACAGTACGTGGAGAAACTAACGTCAACGACGAAGAACAAACCAGTGAGAAAGGAGGAGAAAAGAATGATCGAAAAAGAAGGAGAAGAAGAAGGGATGTAGCGCGTGTAAGGAACGTAGCACTTGCAGCGAATTTTGGGAATTAGAGTTTAATTGGCTTGTAATACTTACAAGCCCTAATCGCTTGTACGCAGAGTTTTCCCTTTTCCATAATTGAGCATAACACATTTTAAACTTCCATAACTAAAAAAATTAGCCCCAACAATAGTGTTTGGTTAATCATTCAAAAACGTTTTTTTGGCTAACAGAACATATTTTGTGCCATCATCATTGTTCTACTTCTCATCATCATCATTACAGTTTGATTTACTGAGATAGATATATTTTTTTAATTTTTTCAATTAAGTTGATTTAAGAATTTATTATTATTATTTTTTATTATTAAAATATTTTTTTATTCTTTATATTTTTTTGTGATACTTTAAAAATAGAATTTATGGTATACAAGAAAATAACCACTTATAACTTTTTTATGTTGAAAAAAAAATTATTTGAAAAGAAATTAAAATGGACTGAACAATAATATAATGGTTCCGCGACATATTTTAATATACTGACATTGTTTTCTTGCTTTTTTTTTATATTTTGATTATATTTAAAAAAAATTATTTTGTTTTGTTATATTTTTTGTATACATAGTAAATAAAATCAAAGTTATATAACTTGATTAAACATTAAAGATAGTTGAACAAATTTAAGTATCAATAATTGCCAATATTAACACCAAGAAAATTTTTCAAATCATGCGTGAATCGAGTGTGAGATACCCCAGTTAAAACATGCTTTCTACTATTAAAAATATTTTTAGAATAAATAGCTTTAAATTTATGTAAGTTTATTTTCATCTCTAAAGCTTTCAAAATAAATTCCAAGTCTTCTTGACATTTAATACCTAATTCTTATTGCTTACAAAAAAAAAAGAATGTCGGTGAACATGAGGTGAGAAATCATGAGCCCCTTCCCCTAAGACCTACATAAGTCTTTTATTGACCAAAAATAACATGAGAATCAACAAGAATAGCTAATCTCTCCATACAGTAACAAAGAGATAAGGCAAGATGGGATAATCCTATTGAAGGCCCTTTTAGGTTGAAAATTTTCCAAATTTTTCCATCCCACAAAATAGAGAAGTTAGATGTCTTGACACAATTCATAATCAGATGACTAGTATACGATAGGAACCCAAAAGTATCACGAGTGTCGGCAAAAAAGAGCAATTAATTCTATTGTAAGCATACTCTTAAAGTTCTTTTTTTTTTCTTAATTTGGTCAGTTTAAGAAAATGTATTATTTTTTGGACAATAATAAAATTATGGATAATTATAGTGTACAGATTGTGAGTTACAGATATTTAGACAGGAAGAAGGCAGATGTGCAGGTGTTCATAAGCGTTGCGGCTGGGAGCAGCTTGTAAGTCTCTACGGAATAGTGCGGAGCCGCTGAAGCTGGAACGGTGAATGGTTTCGTTTGTTTTTTTTTTCTTTTGGAATCTCGAAATAAATGGTTGGTGGAGCTAAGCATGCTGTTTGAATGATTGGGTCTGGAGACAAAAAAAATTGCAATAAGACCTTGGTTGATGTAAGTGGATTTTTTATTTAAATAAATTAATTAATTATAATAATTATCGAAATAAATAATTTAAAAAATATTTATTAAAATAAATATTTTTTTTATCTCATTTACACTGTAAACGAGATTACACTGTAAACGAGATAATATTATCTTGTGTAAACGAAATAATTGTTTACGGTATAAACTAGATAAGACAGTTGGACGCAAAATGTGTATATCTTGTTTACATGTATTTTTTTAAAAAAATTGAAAATAATAAAAAAATATTAATATTAAATAATTCAAACTTTTAGCATATAATTAGTACATAAAAAGGTTAGTAGAAGAGATTAAAATGGATATGTTTGATCAATTAGTACTAAAAAGGTTGATGGAAAGTGGAAAGAGAATGGAAACGGTTATCTCCCACGTTATCTCCAACTATCCACGTGAGAGATAACCGTTTCAACTTTCTCTCCACTATCTCATCAGTGTCTCTTAACAATTGACAAACGATTGTTTTTATTTTTCAAATTTAAATCAATCAAATTGGATCATAATTTAATTTAAAATTTTTTAAAATGGATATGTTTGATCCAATAGGATTGATTTGAATTTGAAAAACAAAAATAACTGTTTACCAATTGATGTTTACCAATTGATAGGAGAGATTGATGGAATAGTAAGAGAGAATTGAAACGATCGTTTTAATTCTCTTCCTACTATTTCCATAAACGGTTATTTTTATTTTTCAAATTTAGTTCCAGTATCACATCAACCTTTTGAGTATCATATTCTCACTTCTCTACAGACTTCTTTTTTCAGGAAATAGACGAAGAAGCTTATAAAGAGTTTTTGAGTTTAGCTTATGCGATATAGATGTATTAGTTTAGTTATTATTATTCTTTTTTCACCATTAAAATTATAATTTATAAGAGGAGTAAGAATTGTATGATTTATATATCTATTATAATAAATTAATTTTTTATTATAAATCTGTAAATTGTTTTTTTTTACTTAATCTTTTGTAGCTGCAAATTATTATAGTAAAATGAAAATGTTATTTGGTTGAATATAACTGAATAGAATCAATTAAGTTGCAGATATGGTTGAAGTCATGATGTCGATTTAGGAATTGAATATGAATTTACTTGAACTCGGGGTTTGTTAAAAAAAAAATGTTGTTTTGAAATAATTTTTAAAAGGATAGTTAATAGTTGTTATTTTTTATATTAAAAATCTAACAAAATTGACTAAATAAATTTTACGTTTTTGTTTAATAGCAAATACATAACATACTGATTACATTTACAATGAAAATTTTATTTTATTTTTTTAAAACAAGAATAATAGAATTATGAAGTATATGTTACTATACCAACTTTAATATTTTAGTGTTTTTTGTTAGTAGTTAGATAATTTGACGATTATTCTTATTTTATAGTTACAAATATAATTATACAAAATTGGATTTAATTTTTATAAAGAATTTAATTATTCTGCTAGCTTTTATATCTTTTTTCTTTTTGATTTGATTTTTCACTATTTTTAATTTCATAAAAAGAACCATTTTATTTTAAAAACGTTAATATTTAAAATTATATATCTATATTTATTATCCATTTTAGATGAAAAATTTAACTAGATTCTTTTTAAAAAGAATTTTCTTTTCTCAGCCAATATTTTTATTTTCTATTTTATCTCTTATTTGTTACACTATTATTGTTATTTGGTTTATTTATATTATTTATCTTTTATATATGACATTTTATTTAATATTAATATTATTTTTCAAAGTGAATGATAATTAATTATATAGATAAATATTTTTTGAAATGAATAATAATAAATTATGAACATAATTATTTTCCAAAGTGAATGTAGTTAATTATATAAATATGTGAAAATCTCTCAAAAAGAATTATATATCATAATTGATTATTATTGCACTATTAAAGATACAATCTTCAGTTCTCTACTAAATGAAAATCTCATCTTACTAAAATAATACTTAAATATTTGTAGAAGACATAATAAAAATATGAATTCATCTAAAATTAAAAAATCATGACAGAAAGTTTATATTGAAATAAGTCAATATTTAATTAAAAATATATTAATGCTTTATTTGTTTATTTTTATTTAAGTATCATGTAACCCATCATGTCTTCATCTCAGCTTTTGCTTGTGTTGGATTCATATCAACTCTTTTTTGGACACAATCTAAAAGGCTCAACTATGACAACAAAATCCCATTTTGAATAAAGCTATGCAGCCAGCTCAACCCAACCCTCCACTAAGCCTCGCCAGCTTTCTAATAACTTGTTGTTTCCAGGCCAAGAAGAAACACCACGTGTCCACAGCAGATACAATAAAAACAAAAATTTGTAAATCTGTACGAAAATACAACTGTATACTAAATGGATCCTAAAATTATTAGAGACTCTTCTGCTATGAATAAATTCTCCCTAAATAGAAATGATGATATTATTTAGAAAAGGTCTCAACTAATTAATTAATACTTTAGTGATAATCTTATAGAACACATTGCAGAGGTTCTTTGGGCGAAACTCCTTCCTAACAAAAAGCGAGTTACACTTAGAAATGAACAAAGTAAGAGTCTCTATCAAATAAAAGTTAAGAGATTCTTCCAAGAAAACATTTCAAATGATGTTCCCAACCTCATGACCACCAACATCCCAGTATTTCTTAAAGAAGAATGCTTGAAAATTGTCTAGACCAAAATTTTTAACAAACTCATACTATTAACAATCCTTTTAACCTCCAAAAGGGATACCGACTTGGTAAGAATAGCACAAGCCTATTGACTTAGAATAAGCATAGGTACCTCACCTAAACAATAAATATCAACTTTTTTTGTCGAACAAAAAGGAGTTTTGTCAGAATCTCATAACTTCCTATTGCAAAACTTCAGGATCGAAGGACTAAGTACTGTCACTAATTATAAGCTCTAGGGGTGGCAGTGGGACGGGTAGGAGCGGGTTTTTGCCCTATCCGACCCCGTCCCGCTGTCCTGTTATGCATATACTACCCGCCCCATCACTACCCGCAGGTAGTAAATTACAGAACCCGAACTTGTCCCTGCGGGTACCCGCCCCACCCCGATCCGCTCCTATAAAAATTAAATATTTTAATTTTTTCCTATTCCTATATAAATTAAGACAAAAATTAAAATTCATAGATAAATTAAAATACAAACATAAAATTCATACAATGTCATTAGTTAAAATAACTTGAAATTAAAAAAATATATTGTTAGATCACTACAAATTTAACACCATAATAAAGAAATTATAATATTAGATATAAAAGGATCTTCAACCTTTAATCTTGATCACTTTCAACATCTTCATCATCATTAAAAGTTTGTTAATCAAGATTTAAACCTGAAAATCAAAAGAGATAATAATTAACAAATTAATTGGTACTATGTAAAAAATTAACATAAATAAAGATTAACCAATATATCACCTTTACTTCCCAAAGGTGCCAACAACCAACTTTGGCCACACATCAAAGCTTCAATTATGTCTTGTTGGAGCTTTGCACGATGAGGAGAAATTACACGACCACTTGTACTAAAAGCAGATTCAGATGCAACAGTGGACACCGGAATAACATATATATCTTTAGCTATTTTTGCAAGAAACAGATTAGTAGAAATTTTTCATTCATCCAATAACACTTTTATTTTACAAACCAGAGAAAAATAAAGATTAATAATCAGAAATTTAGACTCAGAAAACAGTTGAGTAACATCATAAAACAACTTCAATCTATCATATATTTCCTTCGCAAGTTTCCACTCCTCATTACTTGGCACAGTTTTATATTGGGTTCCTTCTGCCTTAACCTAGGAAAGACAACTTTATACAACAAAGAAGTTTCTAACATCAAATAAATTGAGTTCCATCTAGTTGGGCAATCAAGAACTAATTTCCTAGTAAATGAGATCGCTGTTTTAGCATACCAACTCACAAAAGTTTCGTTCTTTTTCTGTGTTGCAGTCCAATACAATACACTACTATGAATATTTTCTATACTTTCCTTAACAATACTTAAGCCATCCTTCACAATCAAATTCAATATATGAGCACAGCAATGCAGATGTAACAATTTATCCCCTAACATCAAGAATGAAGAATCTAAATGCCCCAACAATCCATCTATCATAGCATCATTAGTAGAACAGTTATCCAATGTAACAGTGGACAATTTTCTATCAATGTTCCATTCTAATAATATTTTCATCAACGTTTCAGTGAGAACTTCACTTGTATAGGGACAAGAAATATAACAAAAGTTGAAAAGATTAACAAACATGCATGGATTTTTAGATTAACGAAGCTCAACATATGAAAACAACACAATGTATAAAAGTTTATAAAATTTTTAAAGTACCTCAATAGGCGCATATGCAACTTCAACGAACTAACAATATAGTGAGCCGTGACAATCATGTATCCTTTTTCTTGGTTGAAAGTCCACATGTCACTTGTTATTGCAACTCTACTATCATTTTCATCTAGTTGAAGAGTTAACTTCCGCTTCTCGTCCCTATACATCTTCAAGATGTCTTTTCTAACAGTGTTTCGACTAGGCATTTTAAATGTTAGTTGCATTGAAGCAAAAGCTCGCCTCAATCCATGGTGGTCCACACAACTCATAGGATACTCATGCAAAATAATCATTTTAGCGACACATTTTCTTGTAAATGAAAGATCAAACACAAAACCATCTTCATTCACTTTTTGCTTTTGTGATTGTTTTGAAAATGATTCAACAATTGATGATTGCCTAGAGTTTGCCACCTTTATTCTCTTACAATATCAATCCACATGGTTCCTCAATGACTTGGTACCATTCCTCGGATTTGCACTAAGCACAGTTTTGCAAAACTTGCATTTCACCTTCCATTCACCTTCAACTTTCAAACGATCAAAATACTCCTAATAAGCACTCTTAACATGAGTCTTATTGTCACTTTCATTAGGAGTTGATCCTTTTGGAGTTGAGACATTATCCGTTGCTTGTGGAGTTTCTGAAGTTGGATTAGCATTACTTTGAACTTCAATTTCATTATCATTAGGAGCAACACTGTTGCAGTGTTACTTTGTGTGTCTTCTCTAGCATTACTAGCCATGAATTAATTCGAAAATATTGATAAAATTAAAATTAATGAGGGTCTAAAATTAACATAAATTATATTATAAATGCATAAAAATCAGAATACATAATTACAAAGTCAGAATAAAATCAAAATAAAAAATGTATAAAAATAATAATTCAAAGCATAAATGCACAAGAACACCATCAGCATATTTTCTTAATTAAAACAGAACACCATGAGCATATTTTCTTAATAAAGGAAACAGAACACCATGAGCCAAAACAACTTCTGCATATAACAACATATTTCCTTAATTAAAACATAACACCATGAGCATATTTTCTTAACAAAGGAAACAGAACACCATGAGCCAAAACAACTTCAGCATATAACAGCATATTTCCTTAATTAAAACAGAACACCATGAGCATATTTTCTTAGCAAAGGAAACAGAACACCATGAGCCAAAATAACTTCTGCATATAACAACATATTTCTTAATTAAAACAGAACACCATGAGCATATTTTCTTAACAAAGGAAACAGAACACCATGAGCCAAAACAACTTCTGCATATAACCAATCAACAAAGAAGCCAAAACAACTTCAATTTTTCAAGATTTATTTCAACTAAGTCTGAGAAATTGAACCAACAAACATACTATTCCTGTTCCCTGAATCAAGCTGTTTCAACACACTAAACTTAGTAACAAACTCAGAAAACTCCCCAAAGAATCTGTTATCACCCAAAAACAAAAGAACTTCTTCTTTTTCTATTCTCATGATACATCCAAAATTAGCTAGAGATTAAACATATCAAATCATTCAAAAAGACAAAAAAAGGCTGAGATAGAGGGCAAGAATTATACCAATGCTATGCGGGGAGAATTTGGTGGAGGTGGCGCGTTTGGGGACCAGGAGAGGCGCGGACAAGGCTCGATTCCGATGCAGAGGAGGCACGGGGGTGGCTCGTCTAGTGAGCGACTTGGAGGCTGGAGGGAGCACAGAGGATATAGGGCTGAGAGGCGGCGTGGAGGAGGAGCGACAGGCGGCTTGAAGGAGACGCAGAAGAGATCGTAGAAGATGTGTTGCGGAGGAGTGGGAATGAGACGATTTTGCAACGGCAATGGGGCAGTGGAATAGCAATTGGAGCAGATTCGACGACAGCGATTGGTTGAACTGAACCGAGGCTATGGTCCTTGGAGAAGCTGAAGAAGTGACAAAGAGGGTTGGGACTGGAAAATAGATGGGAGTTCAGTGACGGTGAGAATCAGAAGTGAGAACCTACTAACCCTAATTGCTAAAAAGTTATATATATATATATATATATATATATATATATATATGCACTCCGGGGCGGGTTAACCCTGAACCCGACCCCGCCCTGCCCCGCTCATCAAACCCGCCACGATTCAGACCCGCCCCGACCGGGTAGGGGCGGGCGGATACCCGCGGGTACGGGTACTGTTGCCGTCCCTAATAAGCTCATGCACCTTATTCATCTTTATTCCGATGATAGTCTACATGTAAAAGAATTTAGCATTCTTGTCCCCATATCTCATCCACTACTCTTTGAATTTCTAGGGCCAAAATAATTCTTTTTGAGCCAGCAATATATTATAATATGTCCAAGTCTACTCTTCTA
Organism: Arachis hypogaea; assembly: GCF_003086295.3. NCBI lineage: Eukaryota > Viridiplantae > Streptophyta > Magnoliopsida > Fabales > Fabaceae > Arachis > Arachis hypogaea. Next base: position 66,877,901 of record NC_092037.1, read on the forward strand.
TCTTCCTCAAAATTGCATCATCACAATATTCTAAAACTTTTTGGATGTCATCCAATTTAGACTCAAAATGTTGTCAAATATTTTAGAATAAAATCCAAAGAGGCCTTTTGCACCACCACCAAACTCCACTGATTATTAATAGCTGAGCTAGGACCATTCTATGTCTTTTGGACCAACAACCTATATTTTAGGTGAGAGGCCCATAGCGCCTGAAAACAGAATGGCTTAGACCCTTTTTTTCACAGTTCTTCTTAAGCACCGTATCAGAAGGGGGCTGATAAGAGTGAAGACAATGATAGAAAATTTTTATATAAGCTTTTAGAAAAAGAAGCATCCACTCACTATTACTACAAGTTCTATCTAGTCTCTTTGAAATGTCTCTATTTCCTTACATATTCCTAAACCAAGTGAACTGTCTTCCTGTTGTATATAAATAAAAAAATCACAGGAGTCCAAAGGACTAGAAAAACATTACTATGAGAAGGGTAAAAATTTTCATCTCTGACTTCTTAAGAGTACATTATTTCTTGAAATTCCCAAGAATCAACCATGGATCATGAATGTTTAAAGAAATACTATATAAATAGTTCCAAAGAATCTCTTGATTAGTGCATTGAGGGCTCCATATACTACACTATAAACCCAAGATTTTCCACCTCTATCAATCTTGACTGTTAAACATTGATCCGATTTCTTGAGATTATTACAAGAAAAATTATGCCAATGAAAAGGAACCATATCCCCCCTTTGTGTGAAAGTTGTAGAAGGATTAGAGAAGGGATAGGGGTTGAATCTATGAGCTTCTTTTAGATTAATAAAATAAAGCTTAACTTATAAACTTTCACTTAGATTCTGTTCGAACTCAACAGCGAAAAATTTATGAGACAATTATTTTTGTGTCATGAATATCAGAAAATAAAACAGAGAAGGGAAGAGAGAAGCTGACACCATCATGTATCCTGGTTCAGTTGCCTTATGCAATACAACCTACATCCAGTCTCCACCACAACAGTGGTGAAATTTCCACTAAAGTTAAAGTATTACATACACAAATTCCACAGAATTGACACAATCCTTCCACTCTCAAGTTCTAACCTAACTTGACTTGGCAATGCTAATACCTAACTCTTCACTCTTAGTGCTTACCCAACTAAGAAAGGGGTACCTCACTGGTACAAGATACAAGACACAAAACCAACCTAAAGAAATCTGAAGACACTCTAGACTTTTCTCTCAAGTGTATCACTTAGCCTTTTAACACTCATTGGCTTTTACTTGAGATCTCTCTTTTTCCTTTTTCCTCTCAAGAAACTACAGAAAGATATACATTAAAAATGAAAACTATAATTTGTAAAACATGAAGGAGATTGATTGCTTCAATAGCCTCTGTTGCTATGTGATGAACTAGATTTGCTTAACTCTAATTTAGTTCTTCATTCTGGAGGAATGCTCCTTTGATTGGAAAGCACTGTCCAAGTTGATGAACTCTCCTCAGAGTAGACTTCTCAAAACACAAACTTAAAAACAATGGTTCTCTCTCATTGTCTTCAAAAATTGAAAATCTTTCTTTTGTATCTCCTTGCATGTTGCTGAGTTGCTTTCTTTCAGAGTCAACTCCTCGAGTTGTGTGCTACCAAGCTTGTCATTTCACTTTCTTCAATTAACCCCCAAATTATGGATTTCAACTCTGGTTCTTTTTGCTTTACCAAAGACATCAGAGCAGTAAAGAGAAAGTTGTTCAGTGGTAAACCCAAATTCGAACCATTAAGAATGTGCTTTGGTTCCAAGAAACTTTGTAAACAATTGATTTACAGTAGCAGAGATCAAAGACTTCTTTCTTCATTTAACTAAAAATGGTATCATAGAAAGTTGGAGAAGAAATGAAGAAATTAAATTGCATGCAAATGGAAATAAATCACATTTAACTTCTGACTTATCTTAAAATGGTTTGAGTTGGGTGATTAGACCTCTGCTTTTTGTTTAACCCTTTCTCTTTCTTTCTTCTTTAATGAAATGAGCAAGTGGAACGAAGCTCTCTCTCTCTCTCTCTCTCTCTCTCTCTCTCTCTCTCTCTCTCTCTCTCTCTCTCTCTCTCTCTCTCTCTCTCTCTCTCTCTCTCTCTCTCTCTCTGGTTATTTTACTGAAACAAACATGTGAACTTTAGCTTTAGAGATCTTCAGCTTGATGGAGTCTTCATGGGCTTGGGTTGGATTTGTTTTATTTAGCCCAGCTTGATTTCTTTGCTTAGTTTCATTTAAGTTTTGTTTGTAAAAGTTGCCCACAAAAGAAGATTCACTTTGTTCCATATTAGGTTACTGTTGTATTTATTACTTAGTGGCCTGCATCACTTAATCAAAATTGATTAAATCTAATTGGGTAGTTAGCCTAATAAAATAATATTTATCATAATCAATCATGTTAGTTAATTTTTTAACTCAACAATCTCCCCCTTGATGACAAACATGATTGTAACATTAATCAAAAGGAATTAAATTTGAGTAAAACTCAGGAATTTCCCTTTAAGTGATGCCATTTGCTTTTATGTTGCTCCCCCTAGATTAATACTCTTCTCTTTTTTCCTGTAGCATATTCTTATAGAAAACACAATAATGAACTATATACATTATGTTATCCATGATTGAATCAATCAGCAAGGTTTTCAAACAGATTATAAAGCTAACTCAAGGGAGTGTGTAAACACCCAAATGTGCATCCAAAATCTGAACACAACAAATCAGCAATAATAACAAATATCCAGCTTAAAATTGCTAAAACATTGAACAAAACTGCTAAAAAATTGAACAATACAGAACATCAAGACTAGTAATGGCAAAATAGAGCAACAAATCATGTAAAGCAAATTTACAGCAGTAAATTCATATGCTACAAGCCAAACAAAACATAGTATCAGCAAAAATTCAACATAAAAATTGGGCTACTACGTTTCCTTTTGTCATCAAGGGTGGAACAAAAACGAACTAAAAACCTGCAACAAAATGTTAGTTCAAAGTCCAAAATAAGTAAGTAACTAAAATTAAGTGCATCAGTTGTTAAGAGTATTACAATCATCCGAAATAGACATAGAGTAGTTCAAAAGTAAACAACAACAGTTTTCATGAGACAAAAGTGAACAAAAGGTAGTAGCAACATGAGACAAATTCAAGCATCCGAACCATCCTCCTCAGAATCAGCTTCTTCTTCAGCATCAGTGGGAGCATCTTCTTCTTGTTGGAGATTATCAATGAACTTCATGAAGATAGCCACTCCATCTCTGGATTTTCTGAGAAAATTCTCATGCTTGTTAGCAAGCTTCCTATGTTCTCTGCTCATAGCAATCATATGGTTGGACTGGGAGATAAATTCTTGTATCATGTCCTTAACAACCCCAAATAAAGCAGATTTTTGTCCAGTTGAGACTGAGGTACCCTTGGTAGAAGGTGGGGGAGAATCCTCAGGAACGGATTCATCATTATCATCATCTAGAACCACCCTTTCAAAGCGAGTGGGTCCCTTTTTCTGATGTTTCACTGAACCACCTCCTTTTAGATATGAGTGTCTATTTTCATATGACTCATTGGACAAATCAACACCAAAATATTCAAAAATACAAGTTAAGAACATGCCATAAGGAAGGACTTTATCTTTCTCACTTCTAACAGAATCAAATATATATCTAACCATTAAATAAGCAAAAGAGATTTTTGTTTTTGTGAGAATAGCATACAAAACAAGAGTGTCAGTGTAAGATATCCTTTGATATAAACTACTTTGAGAAAGGATGATATGATTTACTATACGGTACAACTGAGCACATTCATAACCCAGGGCTTTGTGAGTAAGGGAGATACCATCAATTAAAGAAACGTGCTCACAGATATGAGCCAGAGCATCATTGAAAGAAATACCAACTCCTTCATCCCACTTACCCAAAGTATAGGCACAAGCCCCAGCATCAGTGTATTTCAATGAATCACTAATTGTTTCATTATTTAACACAATATCATGACCTTTCACATAAGAATGAACAATGCCCTCATGGTAAGTCATATTAGCATAAAACTCTTTGACTAAAAGAGGGTACACTAGTTTTTTGATGTTAAAAAGATTATTCCAGTCCAAAAATTTCAAATTTTCAACAAAAGAAAAATCTTTCTTTTTCAGATTGGGTAAATCAGCAAGAAGCAGGGTGCGGTACTTAATAACTCCTTCATAAAAATCATCATTCATGGCAGACCTAAATCTGTGAGGGTTATAATTTGAGTGACAGGTTAATAAACCACTATTTTATGGTTTATATTGTGTTTTATTGGATGGTTTTATCAAGCATTTCACCCACTTATTCATATGATTTGCATGTATTTACAATTCCTTCCTAAAAATATCCTATGATTAATAACTTGCTTCCTAAGGACATTTTAGTTGTATATTTTTGTCTTCCTTCATACCATTCGATACCGTGATCTGTATGTTAAGTGTTTCAGGCTTCATAGGGCAGGAATGGCATAAGGAATGAAGAGGAAGCGTGCAAAAATGGAAGGAACACAAGGAATTAAGGAGATGACCAGCGAGAAGTCACGCGGTCGCATGGCTCACGCGACCGCGCGAAAAGGAAGAAATCACAGTGACGCGCTCACGTGCCTGACGCGACTGCGTAGATTGAAAGCTGCACGAACAACGCGAATGCGTGAACGACGCGCACGCGTGGTACGAGAAATGCTGAGTGACGCGAACGCGTGGACGACGCGGCCGCGTGACGTGTGCGATCCGCAGAATTACAAAAGTCGCTGACACATATTCCAGGCCGCATTTCAACCCAGTTTTTGGCCCAGAAACACAGATTAAAGTCAGGGAACATGCAGAAACTCGAGACATCAATTCATATTAGATCATAATTTACTTTTCATAATTTAGATGTAGCTTTTCGAGAGAGAGGTTCTCTCCTCTCTCTTAGGTTTTAGGATTAGGATTTCTTTTAGTCATTAGGATTATTTCTTCATACCAGGTTCAATAATTTATGTTTCTCTTCTATTTTTGTTTACTCTGAAGCTTTTATTTATATTTGATTTATGTTGCCCAATTGGCTTATGAACTTTTCCATGTTAGAATTGACATCTTCATGCATTTTAGTATTATATTTATTTTTTATTTGCTTGTATATTTACTGACTTTGAGTTGTCAAACTCAGCAGTGATTGAAATGGGCAGTTTCTAATTGATCTAGATCGCTCTAAAGCTAGTCCTCTCACAGAGATTGACTAGGACTTGAGGATCAAACTAATTAGTCCACTTCACCTTTCTTTGTTTAATAAAGGATAACTAAGTGGGATTAAAACCCAATTCTCATCACACCTGATAAGGATAACTAGGATAGGAATTTCAATTCTAATATCTTGCCAAGAGTTTATTTTATTATTACTATTTTATTTTTCTTATCATTTAACATACTTGTTTCCTTACTTTCAAAACCCCCAATTTACAAGACTCATAACCAATAATAAGAACATACCTCCCTGCAATTCCTTGAGAAGATGACCCGAGGTTTGAATACTTCGGTTTCAATTTATTTAGGGGTTTGTTACTTGTGACAACCAAAACGTTTGTAAGAAAGGACTTTTGTTGGTTTAGAAGCTATACTTGCAACGGGAATTTATTCTGAATTCTAGACCATGCAAAAGTTCGTCTCTTCAAAATGGCGCCGTTGCCGGGGAATTACAAACGTGTACCTTATTATTGGTTATTGTAAATATTTTTCTTTTACTTGTTTATTTGCTTTTGTTTTCCCTTCTTATTTCTGATAACTACTATGAATTCTCACCCCTCTCGCTTTGAGTTTGGTTCTACTTTTGTTGTAAGGAATGGAAGCTATAACAGGACTATGCATCATGGTCAAAGCAATCAAAGATGAATAGAGCCAAGAGGATCTGATAAACCCTTTAGGCAACAACACCCTCCTAGATATTATGGACAAAGACCATTCTACAATGCATACCCAATTGATAGATTTGGTGGACCCCCTTGTAGCTACCAACAAGCCCTACCCTACGCTCAGAGACCATCCTCTCAACATAACTTTGAACCACCACACTCACAAGCTTCTTTTCACCATTCGCCACCATATGATCCTTATCCGCCCCAACACCAATCCAATCACTCCCAAGAACCACCACTCCCCTATGCACCATGTCCATATCCATCAAGCCAAGAATCACAGGTTCACTTCGAAGAATCAGTAAACCAAATTAATGCAACCCTTCATCAATTGGAGCAAGCAATACATCAATTATCTTCCAGACGTTCAGTCCCTCAACAGACTCCCATGGCTTCATGTGCAGAATCTAATGAAGAACGCAGCACAAAGAAGACGCTAGAAACTCCAGTGGACAACATAGAGCATAACTTCATACTGGAACAAGTAGAGGATGCTGTTATTGTAGAAGAAGAAGAGTTGGTTGAAAATTTAGGAGATGCCGAACCTCTGCAGAAATCCAGAGTTGTGGAGAATTCCTTCAAGAATGTTACAATTGACACTAAAGAGGATTTTGCACAGCCTCCAATGCAGATATCTTATGAAGAACTAGATGGAATAACCCAAGACTCAAGTTTTCTTGATGATGATAGTCACCAGTCATGCTCTCTTAGTAATGAACTTGTAACCGCAAGTGAATTCTTTGAGATAGAAGAATCTTCCCCAAGTGAATACAAAGATGATGCAGAGGTCGACTTTTCTCAACCTCCAAATTATGATTCAAGTGATGAGGAAGATATCAAAGACTTTGATCAAGACATGGTTGAATTTGAAGAAGTTTGCAAGGAAGTGGAGGAATTCATTGAAGACCACAAGGGAGTGAAGCTTGCAAAACCACTAGAAACACTGATCCCAAGGCCATTACCACCCAACACAAACTTCAAGTGGGTACAATCCTTGACCTTTATCTTCAATTTTCCACTTGAATATGGTTTACTTGAAACAGATGGCCAGCTTAGAGCTCTTTGCGGCTTTAAGAGCAAAAGGGAAATGACTCGCACTCAGAGATGGTATGTAAGATTCAATGAGGCTTCACAATTCAATTTGAGGTGCAAGAATTGGTGTCAAGCTCAATTGGAAGGATCTCGGAAGCTGTTTGGTCACTGCAGTGAGAATTCAGATTACTTATCACCTGGCTTGAATAATACAGATCGAAACAAAGATGGATGTAAAAGTAAAGTTTGGGATCCTGGAATCTATTCTGACATTCAACACCCCGAGAACCTTGAAGCCTGTTTGAACTCACCTAAGGGCTTTACATACCTTGTTTGGGACCCCGGAGGATGCTGGCATTCCAAACACTGGTGGAGATTCCTGGACGAATTCAAGCACAAGCCACCATAGCAGGAAGCTCATCAAATGTCCAACTTAAGGACTTTAACTAAAAGTGCTAGGTGGGAGACAACCCACCATGGTATGATCGTTTCTTCTCCATTCTACTCTGTTTTTGAATTTTGTTTGAACCTGGAATTTTTGCATGACATTCATTGCATTTTGCATTCTGCATACTGCATAAAAAAATTTTCGCATGCGCCGCGACAGCGTCGCCGACGCGTCCGCGTCATAGGTGCGTTGGGAAGAAAAGAAAAGTGAATAGAGAGTCACGCAAGAGCGTGGCTGGAGGCGTGCCTTTGGCACAATTTGACCGACGCGACCGCGTCGCTGACGCGTCCGCGTCACCCACGCGAACGCGTTCCTCAAAATCAACGTAAAAAGGGTGTATGGCCAAAGGTTGAGCTGGAATTGGGCTGGACTCGTGCTAGCAGCACAAGCCCTACCACGCGAACGCGTGCCCTACGCGTCCGCGTCGTTATTTAAACAAGGCCATCCACGCGATCGCATCCACCACGCGATCACGTCACCCAAAGTTTTGGCAAATTAAGTTTTTCACCAGAGAGTTGCGCGGCCGCAAGGCTGCACTCGCGCTGAAGGCACGAATTACTTCACGCGAACGCGTGACCCACGCGTTTGTGTCACTTCATCGATGCGATATCCACGGGACCGCGTGCCCCACGCGTTCGCGTCGCCTATGCCGCACAGCTTATCCAAATCAGCCAAATATCTTATTTTTTCTTCCCCAAATCCTAATTTTTCTTTCCCTTCTTATTTCTTTCTTCCTCCTTTCTTACTTTATTTTTCTTTTTCATTGGTGTTAAAATTCTCCTCTTCAACTATTGCATCTTTTCTTGAATTATTCTGGTGCTTCATGACTTGTTTTATTCTAATTGGGTATTATTATTCATAAATCAATGCTAATATTTATAATACTGATATTCCTTTTGCATTGATATGCACTTACACTATCTTGCATTACCCACACTCTCTTCCCTATTGTTGCAACTTCTGTACTATTGATATGCCATTTGCTTCCACTATTTTCTCACTTGCATGTTGTAGCTACCATGTAATTGAGACCTTTATTATTTGGCATTAACACCCATATTTTATTTATGCTCTTATCTTTATTTCTGGATTACTTTTCTTCCTTTTCCTGTACTTTCAGGATGGCCACCGAGAGGGGATAGGAAGAACCTCTATATGGGGAGATAGGCGAGTCAATCTGCACAATCTGTAGAGAAAAGGCATCAGTTGGAGCAGCCCGTCCACCTGACATCTTCGCATGCACCGAGGATGGTGCAATCTTTAAGTGTGGGGAGGTCGATACCGATCTCCACAGGTTAGTTAGTCCCTTCTCAACACCAATTTTTTATTTTTCATTGTTGCATTTGCATATCTGATTGCATGTTTGCTTGATTTTGTGCATATTTTACCACTTGGTTGAAGTAACATTTTCTTTTTCAAGAAAACTTTTTATAGTATTTCACTAATTTAAATTAAAAACTTTTTGAAAAAAAATTGTTTGAAGAAATATTATTTTGGAACAAGGTTTAGAGCTTGAACACACAAAACCAAGTGAGCTTTTGAGCCTATTTGATTGGTTGCATTTTATTAACCAATATTTTATTTTTGGTGTGTGTTATTCTCTCTAAAATTGTAATCTTTGTCTTGCTTGATTCTATATTTCCATTGTTTAATGTATGCATACACTTATATGATTGAGACTTTAGTTCACTGAGCTTACATACCCATATAGCCTTACCTTTTTATTACCCTTTGCAAACCAATGTTGAGCCTATTTTACCCCTTTGTTCCTTACTTTAGCTCATCACTAACTCTAAGCGAAAAATAATAATGTCCTTAATTTGAATCCTTGATTAGCTTAGACTAGTGAAAGTGCTCATAAATTAAGTGTGGGGAAAGTGGGTTTGGAAACGTTTGGTTTGAGAATTGAGTATGTTAGACTTTGTGTGAAAATGTGAAAAATGTTAAGAACATGTTTATGCATTCAAAACCTTAATCATATGCATTGAAAAAAAAAGAAAAAAAATTTAAAGAAAAAAAAGCAGAAAAATAAAAGGGGACAAAATGCCCCAAAGTAAATGGCAATAGCAATGCATATGTACTGTACTCAAAACTTGGAATGCATAAATATGTAGTAAATGCAGTTAATGGATAGTTATTGATTTTATATTACATGGATTGTCCTAAGTTAGGTGGAAAGTTTATGTTAATTAAGGATTCAGATTTTAGTCCACTTGGCCAAATACAATCCTACATTGACCCTAACCCCATTACAACCCTTAAAAGACCTCTTGATTTGTGTATTGGTGCATTAAATTTTTGTTGATTGTTAGATGAAGAGCAAGCTATAGAAATCAAGAATAGTAGAGAATTGAGAGAATTGACCCTAGACACTTGAGAGTTAGAATGATATACACTACCAGTAAGGGTTCAGTGCTCAATTCCTTATTCCCTGCTTTCATGAGCTATCTTCTTCTTGCAAGTTATTTGTACTTCATTTTTATGATTTGAATTAGTGAAATCCAGTTCATATTTGTTCTTGAAAGATTTATTTATTATTTTTTTTACCAAGTAGGTAGAATCATTTTAGCATGTAGTTGCATTCACATTCATAGGTTGCATTGCATGAGTCCTGCTTTTCCCTACTCATTTATTTTGTCTCCTTGAGCTTAGCATGAGGACATGCTAATGTTTAAGTGTGGGAAGATTGATAAACCACTATTTTATGGTTTATATTGTGTTTTATTGGGTGGTTTTATCAAGTTTTTCACCCACTTATTCATATGATTTGCATGTATTTACAATTCCTTCCTAAAAATATCCTATGATTAATAACTTGCTTCCTAAGGACCTTTTAGTTGTATATTTTTATCTTTCTTCATACCATTCGATGTCGTAATCTGTATGTTAAGTGTTTCAGACTTCATAGGGCAGGAATGGCATAAGGAATGAAGAGGAAGCGTGCAAAAATGGAAGGAACACAAGGAATTGAGGAGATGACAAGTGAGAAGTCACGCGGTTGCATGGCTCACGCGACCGCGCGAAAAGGAAGAAATCACAGTGATGCGCTCGCGTGCCTGACGCAACCGTGCGGATTGGAAGCTATACGAACGACGCGAATGCGTGGATGACGTGCACGCATGGTACGAGAAATGCTGAGTGACGCAAACGCGTGAACGACGTGGCCGCGTGACGTGCGCGATCTGCAGAATTACAGAAGTCGCTGGCAGAGATTTTGGGCCGCATTTCAACCCAGTTTTCGGTCCAGAAACACAGATTAAAGTCAGGGAACATGCATAGACTCGGGATATCAATTCATATCAGATCATAATTTACTTTCATAATTTAGATGTAGCTTTTAGAGAGAGAGGTTCTCTCCTCTCTCTTAGATTTTAGGATTAGGATCTCTTTTAGTCATTAGGATTGTTTCTTCATATCAGGTTCAATAATTTATGTTTCTCTTCTATTTTTGTTTACTCTGAAGCTTTTATTTATATTTGATTTATGTTGCCCAATTGGCTTTTGAACTTTTCCATGTTAGAATTGACATCTTCATGCAATTTGAGGTATTCCAGATATTTATGATTTTAATTTAGCTTTATATACATTTGGCTTTGGTTAGGTAATTGGTAACTCTTGAGTTGTCAAACTCAGCAGTGATTGAAATGGACAGATTCTAATTGATCTAGATTGCTCTAAAGCTAATCCTCCCACAGGGATTGACTAAGACTTGAGGATCAAACTAATTAGTCTACTTGACCTTCCTTTGTTTAATAAAGGATAACTAAGTGGGATTAAAACCCAATTCTCATCATACTTGATAAGGATAACTAGGATAGAAATTCTAATTCTAATATCTTGCCAAGAGTTTATTAGATTATTACTGTTTTATTTTTCTTATCATTTAACATACTTGTTTTCTTACTTTCAAAACCCCCAATTTACAAGTCTCAACCAATAATAAGAACATACCTCCCTGCAATTCCTTGAGAAGACGACCCAAGGTTTGAATACTTCGGTTATTAATTTATTTAGGGGTTTGTTACTTGTGACAACCAAAACTTTTGTAAGAAAGGACTTTTGTTGGTTTAGAAGCTATACTTGCAACGGGAATTTATTCTGAATTCTAGACCACGCAAAAGTTCTCTCTTCACATGTCATGAAGTGTGATTTGTGTGCAAAGAGATCAATGTCTGGTTCCCTAATAGATTTAAGAGGTATATGTGGTTTACCTCTCTAAGGATGAGTAGGAATAGACCTTGGCTTAGGTTAAGTTGGCTCAGTGGTTAGTTTAACTGCAGCATACCGTTTCCCTTTTGAGGTTCTTGGCTTCGATGGAGTGCTATGAGGAGCGCTGAGAGTTGATGTAGGCTTGGAGGAAGATGGAATCCTTGTGGGATTCTTGATGCGAGCCATGGGATCTGTGTGAGGAGGAGATGTAGGAGGAGAAGGTGAGGGTGTGAACGTTTTCTCTCTGGAGCGAGTGAAGGGTTTTGGCTTCGAAGGGAGTTTGAGAAGCTTTTTTCGTAGAGGTTTTTTATGAACAACCTTCTTCTTTATTTTGATTTCAACCCTGGTTTTGAAAGAAGATATGCACTGATGGTAGTGGGAAGAAACCAAAGGGTTAGTGGTATGATTTATGAGGAGAGAAGCTTAGTAACTGTCATAAAGGAGGTTTCTTATACCCATGAAACTGCATCACTATGACTTGACACTGAAAAGACTTGACATTACACCGAAAAAGTGATTTCATTTTATCAAGAAATAAAACAGAAAGTAATTTTAAATTTGAAAACTTTTGACTAAAGGACAAAAGGAATGAAAAAAATAAAATAAAATAAAAGAGAATAAAACACATGGATGATGTAACACTCATTTGGACCCAAAGGTGGTTCATTTTAAGAAAACATGTTTAGACCACCCAGAATCTGAATTTTAAGGTTGACCCAGATGATTCAGCACGTGGAATAGAGCCTAGAGAATGCCGTTCAGTGAGATGGTTCTTCATTTATCCAGAATTTTCTCATCCCAACCTATGAGACAAAAACTTCAACAAACACATAAGCAATTTTCAAACAATAAATTATAACTTAAAATCCCTAGACTAGTCCTGATCATGCAAAATCTGTGTTCAGCGAGTGGTTTAGTAAAAATATCAGCTAATTGCTCTTCTGATTTAACAAATTGAATGCTAATATCCCCTTTTTGAACATGTTCTCTTATTGAGTGAATTCTCACTTCAATATGTTTAGTTCTAGAGTGCAAAATTGAATTCTTTGAAATATTAATGGCACTCATATTATCACACAACAAGAGAATATTTTTAGCATTTAATTTATAATCAGCAAGCTGTATTTTTAACCACATAAGTTGAGAACAACAAGAAGAAATAGCTATATACTCAGCCTCTGCAGTGAATAAAGCCACTGTGGAATGCTTCTTACTTGACCAGACATTTAGAGACTTTCCAATAAAACAACATATGCTTGATGTGCTCCTTTTATCAACTCTATCACCAGCAAAATCTGCATCATAATAACCAACCACAGAAAAATCATCAATCTTAGGATACCATAACCCAAAATTGGATGTGCCAGGAACATATCTAATGATCCTCTTTACTGCTGAAAGATGTGACTCTTTTGGTTTTGATTGGAATCTTGAACACATTCTAACACTTTGCATAATATCAGGTCTAGAGGAAGTTAAGTACATAAGAGAGCTAATCATTCCTCTATACATAGTTGATGCACGAAATTTTAATCCCAATATCAAAATCAAGATTTCTTATGATTTCGTACCACTAACCAGCAAGTGCACTGGGTCGTCCAAGTAATACCTTACGTGAGTAAGGGTCGATCCCACGGAGATTATTGGTTTGAAGCAAGCTATGTTTATTTTATTATTCTTAGTCAGGATATCAATTATAATTATTAGTTTGAATTATTAGAAAAATAAAAGAGCGTGAAATAATTACTTGTTGTGCAGTAATGGAAAATATGTTGGAGTTTTGGAGATGCTTTGTCTTTTGAATTCCTATAATGTAATATTCAACTCAATACCATAATGCAAGGTTCCTTTCATGGTAAGCTATATGTAGGGTGTCACCGTTGTCAATGGCTACTTCCCATCCTCTCAGTGAAAATGGTCCAAATGCTCTGTCACAGCATGGCTAATCAGCTGTTGGTTCTCGATCATGTCGGAATAGAATCCATTGATTCTTTTGCGTTTGTCATCACGCCCAACACTCGCGAGTTTGAAGCTCGTCACAGCCATCCAATCCCAGAATCCTACTCGGAATACCATAGACAAGGTTTAGACTTTCCGGATTCTCATGAATGCTGCCATCAATCTGGCTTATACCACAAAGATTATGATTAAGGAATCTAAGAGATACTCATTCAATCTGATGTAGAATGGAGGTGGTTGTCAGACACACGTTCATGGAGTGAGGAAGGTGATGAGTGTCACGGAGAATGAGTAAACTAAGATAGTTGGTGCAGAAATCCACTTCTGGGGCCCACTTGGTGTGTGCTGGGGCTGAGACTTAAGCCTCTCACGTGCCTGGGCTATTTTTGGAGTTGAACGCCAGGTTGTATCATGTTTTTGGCGTCGAACTCCAACTTGTAACCTGTTTCTGGCGCTAGACGCCAGACTGCAACATGGAACTGGCGTTGAACGCCAGTTTACGTCATCTATCTTCGCGAAAAGTATAGATTATTATATATTGCTGGAAAGCCCTGGATGTCGACTTTCCAACCCAATTGAGAGCGCATCAATTGGACTCTTGTAGCGCCAAAAAACTCATTTTGAGTGCAGGGAGGTCAGGATCCAACAACATCAGTAGTCCTTTTTCAGCCTAACTCAGATTTTTGCTCAGCTTCCTCAATTTCAACCAGAAAATACCTGAAATCACAGAAAAACACACAAACTCATAGTAAAGTCCAGAAATATGATTTTTGCTTAAAAACTAATAAAATTATATTAAAAACTAATTAAAACATGCTAAAATCTACATGAAAATACCCCCAAAAAGCGTATAAAATATCCGCTCATCACAACACCAAACTTAAACTGTTGCTTGTCCTCAAGAAACTAGATAAATAAAATAGAATGAAAAGAAATTAAGAAGCAATAATATCTCAGAGTTTCAAGTGAAGCTCAGATTTTAGTTAGATGAGCGGGGCTGGTAGCTTTTTGCTTCTGAACAGTTTTGGCATCTCACTTTATCCTCTAAAATTCAGAATGATTGGCATCTATAGGAACTCAGAATTCAGATAGTATTATTGATTCTCCTAGTGTAGTATGTTGATTCTTGAACACAGTTACTTTATGAGTCTTGGCCGTGGCCCTAACCACTTTGTTTTCCAATATTACCACCGGATACATAAATGCCACAGACACATAACTGGGTGAACCTTTTCAGATTGTGACTTAGCTTTGCTAAAGTCCCCAATTAGAGGTGTCCAAAGTTCTTAAGCACACTCTTTTTGCTTTGGATCACAACTTTAACCACTCAGTCTCAAGCTTTTCACTTGGACCTACATGCCACAAGCACATGGTTAGGGACAACTTGGTTTAGCCGCTTAGGCCTGGATTTACTTCCTTGGGCCCTCCTATCCACTGATGCTCAAAGCCTTGGATCTTTTTTACCCTTGCCTTTTGGTTTTGAGGGCTATTGGCTTTTTTCTTTCTCTTGATCCAATGAAATATTGTAATTTTTAAAAAAAATTTCACTGCTTTTTCTTGCTTCAAGAATCAAATTCATAATTTTTCAGATCAGCAATAATATTTTTCGTGTTCCTCATTCTTTCAAGAGCCAATATTCATAAAATTCAAGATAGAAAATATGCACTATTCAAGCATTCATTTAGAGAACAAAAATTATTGCCACCACATATAATTAATTATGATTTTTCTTATTAAGAACTCGAAAAATATAAATTACTTCTTTATTCTAAAAATCTACTATTTTATTCATGTTTGATGATGATGAGAAAAATAAATTATAACTTAATTGGAAATAAAACCAAAATAGATATGCTAATTACTACTACTCCTGTATAACTTCTAAGGTAAATTCCTATAATAACACTATCACAAAGTTAAAGCTAAAATTAGAACTCAACAACCTGTATTTTGGGAAGTGGATGCTCCTCTAGTCTGTGGGGTGCTTGGTCCTTCAAGAATTAATTTCTGACGCTTCAGCTCCCTCAAGTCACGCCCTTGCTCCTCTTGTTCCCTAAGCAATTTGCAAAGCATGCTACTTTGATTATTCTGTTCTTCCTTTATTTGGTTCATAGCTTCTTGCAACTTGGAAACAGATGCCTCAAGATGCTCCCAATATCCGAATTGAGGGAGTTCTGGGAGGAATTATTGTGCTATCCTCTTGATTGGGTCATCCTGCAGCTGTTGTCTTTCCATTGATATTTTAGTGATTGGCCGCTCAACTGAGATATACTCAGTTATTCCCATCCTCACTCCAGCATCTCTGCAGAGCATAGAAATTAAGCTTGGATTGGCCAATTTGGCATCTTTGGAGTTCTTGTTTGCTATTTTGTAGAGTTCACACGAGATTAGTTGATGAACTTCTACTTCTCTTCCCAACATGATGCAGTGAATCATCACTGCTCTTTTAACAGTGACTTCAAAATAGTTGCTGGTGGGCAATATAGAACGCCCAATGAAGTCCAGCCAGCCTCTGGCAACTGGTTTGAGATCTTCTCTCTTGAGTTGATTTGGGATGCCAGTGGTGCTGGTGGTCCACCTGGCTCCAGAGATGCATATATCTTCTAAAATCTTGTCCAGACCTTTGTTTACCCTCATCATTCTCCTATTAAAGGAGTTTGGGTCATCTTTCAGTTGAGGAAGCTTAAAGATCTCCCTGATTTTGTCAGGGTGGACGTGAACAATCTTTCCTCTGACCAAGGTTCGATAGTCATAGAGGGCAGTTCCAGTTATTCTTTGCCTGTCTGTCTGCCACAGATTAGCGTAGAACTCCTGAACCATATTCCTTCCCACTTTTGTTTCAGGATTAGCTAGGATTTCCCAGTTCCTGTTTCGAATTTGCTCTTGGATCTTCGGATATTCATCTTTTTTCAGATCGAACTTGACTTTTGGGATCACTGATCTTAGACCCATTATTTTGTAGTAATGGTCTGAATGTTCTTTGGTTAAGAACTTCCCTTGATTCCAAAGTGGTTTTGGATTACTCTCTTTCTTGCCTCTTGAAGTGGGTTGTTTTCCTTTAGGAGCCATGATCTTAGTGAGTATGTTTTTGTGATCACAGATAAACACACCAAACTTAGAGGTTTGCTTGTCCTCAAGCAAAAGAAAAGAAAGGAGAGGGAGAGGAGGAGAGCAAGTGTTGAATGATGGATGATGGGAGGGGCACCGAATGTGGATATAAAGGGGGGAGGGTGGGTTTCGAAAATAAGAAAAAAAAAAGATAAGATAGAAGATATGATTTATAAAAGATAAATATGATAAGAAAAAGATATAATTTAAAAATAAAAAGATGTTAATTATATTTGGAAAAGATAAATTTGAATTTTTAATTTGAAAGAAGATTTTAAAAGATAATTGAGTTTTGAAAAACTTAAAAAAAAGAGTTGGATTGGATTGGAAAAAGATTTGTCTTTATGGATTAAGATACATTTAATATTTTGAAAAAGGGATTTTAGAAATTAGGATTAAAATTTTTGGAATTGAAGGATGATATTTTGAAACATGTTTATGCAAGAAATCATGAATTGAAACATAAAAATTAGAAAATTTGTGAAGAAAAACGAATTTTATCTCCTCTCCACCATTCTGGCGTTAAACGCCCAAACGCTGCATGTTTTGGTCGTTTAACGCCCAATTGCTGCTTCTCCTAGGCGTTCAACGCCCAGCTGTAGCTTCTTTCTGGCGTTCAACGCTAGGAAGTCCTTTGTCACTGGGCATTTTTCTGAACGCCCAGGATGCTGTAATTCTGGCGTTAAACGCCTAGAAGGAGCTTCTTTCTGGCGTTCAACGCCCAGATGGCTATCTTTACTGGCGTTAAACACCCAGTGGATGCTTCTTTTAGGTGTTCAACGCCCAAAATATTTCTTATTGGCTTTTTCATGTGAGTGAGCTTCCAATTCCCTTGTAACTCTGTGAATTCAAGCAATTGCTATTTTACCTTGAAGATACTTGACATATACCTGTAAAAATCAATTAATTAACAAATAAACTTTGTAAATGGCTGGGTTGCCTCCCAGCAAGCGCTTCTTTATTGTCTTTAGCTGGACTATTACTGAGCTTTAATCAAGTCTTAGTTTTGAGCATTCTTGCTCAAAATTGCTGTCAAGATAATGTTTAACTCTTTGTCCATTAACAATGAACTTTTTGTTAGAATCATTATCCTGAAGCTCTACGTATCCATATGGTGACACACTTGTAATCACATATGGACCTCTCCACCGGGATTTTAATTTCCCGGGGAATAATCTGAGCCTAGAATTAAATAGCAGAACTTTCTGCCCTGGTGATGAGCGGATAATTTTACGCTTTTTGGCATTGTTTTTAGTATATTTTTAGTATGTTTTAGTTAGCTTTTATTATATTTTTATTAGTTTTTATTTAAAATTCATTTTTCTGGACTTTACTATGAGTTTGTGTGTTTTTCTATGATTTCAGGTATTTTCTGGTTGAAATTGAGGGACCTGAGCAAAAATCTGATTCAGAGGCTGAAAAGGACTGCAGATGCTGTTGGATTCTAACCTCCCTGCACTCGAAGTGGATTTTCTGGAGCTATAGAAGCTCAATTGGCGCGCTCTTAACTGCGTTGGAAAGTAGACATCTTGGGCTTTCTAGAAATATATAATAGTTCATACTTTGCTCGAGATTTGATGGCCCAAACAGGCGTTCCAAATCAGCTCAAAATAGCCCGGCGTTAAACACCGGAACTCACACAAGAATGGGAGTTAAACGCCCAAACTGGCACAAAAGCTGGTGTTTAACTCCAAGAGAAGTCTCTACACGAAAATGCTTCAATGCTCAGTCCAAGCACACACCAAGTGGGCCCGGAAGTGGATTTTTATGTAATTTACTCATCTTTGTAAACCCTAGGCTACTAGTTCCCTACAAATAGGACCTTTTACTATTGTATTCTCATCTTGGTTCTTCTGGTTCCCTCTCTGGGGCCGAAGCCAATGATCACAATTATCACTTATGTATTTTCAACGGTGGAGTTTCTACACACCATAGATTAAGGTGTGGAGCTCTGCTGTACCTCGAGTATTAATGCAAGTACTATTGTTCTTCTATTCAATTCAGTTTATTCTTGTTCTAACATATCACTTGTTCCTCAACTTGATGAATGTGATGATTCGTGACACTCATCATCATTCTCACCTATGAACGTGTGCCTGACAACCACCTCCGTTCTACCTTAGATTGAGTGAATATCTCTTAGATTCCTTAATCAGAATCTTCGTGGTATAAGCTAGAATTGATGGTGGCATTCAAGAGAATCCGGAAGGTCTAAACCTTATCTGTGGTATTCTGAGTAGGATTCAAGGATTGAATGACTGTGACGAGCTTCAAACTCGCGATTGTGGGGCGTTAGTGACAGACGCAAAAGAATCACTGGATTCTATTCCGACATGATCGAGAACCGACAGCTGAATAGTCGTGCTGTGATAGAGCGCGTTGAATATTTTCACTGAGAGGACGAGACTGTAGCCACTGACAACGGTGATGCCCAACATACAGCTTGCCATGGAAAGGAGTAAGAAGGATTGGATGAAGACATTAGGAAAGCAGAGAGACGGAAGGGACAAAGCATCTCCATACGCTTATCTGAAATTCTCACCAATGAATTACATAAGTATCTCTATCTTTATTTTATGCTTTATTCATAAATCATTCATAACCATTTGAATCTTTCTGACTGAGATTTACAATATGACCATGGCTTGCTTTATACCAACAATCTCCGTGGGATCGACCCTTACTCGCGTAAGGTTTATTACTTGGACGACCCAGTGCACTTGCTGGTTAGTTGTGCGAAGTTGTAATAAAGAGTTGAGATTGCAATTGAGCGTACCATGTTGATGGCGCCATTGATGTTCACAATTTTGTGCACCAAGTTTTGGCGCCGTTGCCGGGGATTGTTTGAGTTTGGACAACTGACGGTTCATCTTGTTGTTTAGATTAGGTATTTTTCAGAATTTTTAAGAATGAATTCTAGTGTTTCAAAGTGATGTTCTTATCATCACCAAAGCTGATTGATCTTCATCAATTTAGCTCTTGAATGCAATGTCCTGCTGAAGCTTGGCTAGCCATGTCTAATTCCTTTAGACTGAAGCTTTAGACTAACATTTCATGATTCATGGAATTCTTATTAAAAATTTTGAATCTCTTCATTTTTTTCCATATAAATTTCGAAAAAAATCCAAAAAAATTACAAAATCATAAAAACCAAAAATATTTCTTGTTTGAGTCTAGTGTCTCATTTTAATTTTGGTGTCAATTGCATGTTTCTATTCTTCTTGCATTCATTCATGTGTCTTCATTGATCTTCAAGTAGTTCTTGATGATTTACTTGCTCTGATCTTTAAATTCTCTTGTTTTGTGTGTTTTGTTGTTTCTCATATGCATTCTCAATTTGTTAGTGTCAGTAGTATACAAACTTCTAAGTTTGGTGTCTTGCATGCATTGTTTATTTGATTTTAGTTGCATTTTGATTATTCTTCATCATTAAAAACCCAAAAAAAATTTTAATTTGTGTCTTTTCAAGTCAATAATACAGAGAATTGAAGATTCAGAACATACAGCAGAGGAATTACACAGAAAAAGCTGGGCGTTCAAAACGCCCAATGAGGAAGGAAAACTGGCATTTAAACGCCAGCCAAGTGCCATTTTGGGCGTTAAACGCCAGAATGGGTACCATTCTGGGCGTTTAACGCCAGGATGGCACAAGAGGGAAGATTTTGTTTTAATGCAAATTTTTTTCAAGTTTTCATAATTTTTCAAAATCAAATCTTTTTCAAATCATATCTTTTCAATCATATCTTTTCAAAATTGATTTCTTTCCATTTTCAAAAATACTTGCTAACAATTAATGATTTGATTCAACATTTCAAGTATGTTGCCTTTTCTGTTGAGAAAGGTTTAATGTTTGAATCATATCTTGTTAGCCAAGTCATTAATTTTAAAAATCAAATCTTTTTAAATTGTTTTTCAATCATATCTTCTTAATCACATCTTTTTTAAAATAGTTTTCAATCATATCTTTTTGATTTCTAATTTCAAAATCTTTTTCAAAAATCACTTAATTTCTTTCCCACTCTTAGTTTTCGAAAATCATCAATCAATTTCAAAATTCTTTTTCAAAATCTTTTAACTTACTTTCGAAAATTCTTCCCCTCTTCTCACATCCTAATTCTTCTACCTCCTCCTTCTATTTTTCTTTTCCTCTGGCACCACAAGGAATCTCTATACTGTGACATAGAGGATTCCATATTTTCTTGTTCTCTTCTCTTTCATATGAGCAGGAACAAAGACAAAAGCATTCTTGTTGAGGCTGACCCTAAACCTGAAAGGACCTTGAAGCGAAAGCTAAGAGAAGCTAAAGCACAACTCTCTGGAGGGGACCTAACAGAAATCTTCAAACTAGAAGAAGATATGGCAGCCGAAAACAACAACAATGCCAACAATGCAAGGAAGGTGCTGGGTGACTTTACTGCACCTACTCCCGACTTCTATGGGAGAAGCATCTCAATCCCTGCCATTGGAGCAAACAACTTTGAGCTTAAACCTCAATTAGTTTCTCTAATGCAACAGAATTGCAAGTTCCATGGACTCCCATTGGAAGATCCTCATCAGTTTTTAGCTGAATTCTTGCAAATCTGTGATACTGTCAAGACTAATGGGGTTGACCCTGAAGTCTACAGACTTATGCTATTCCCTTTTGCTGTAAGAGATAGAGCTAGGATATGGTTGGACACACAACCTAAAGAAAGCCTGAAATCTTGGGAAAAGCTAGTCGATGCCTTCTTGGCAAAGTTCTTCCCACCTCAAAAATTGAGTAAGCTTAGAGTGGAAGTCCAAACCTTCAGACAGAAGGAAGGTGAATCCCTCTATAAAGCTTGGGAAAGATACAAACAATTGATCAGAAAGTATCCTTCTGACATGCTTTCTGAATGGGGCATCATAGGTATCTTCTATGATGGTCTATCTGAACTGTCCAAGATGTCATTGGACAGCTTTGCTGGAGGATCTCTTCATCTGAAGAAGACGCCTACAGAAGCTCAAGAGCTCATTGAAATGGTTGCAAATAACCAATTCATGTACACTTCTGAAAGGAATCCTGTGAACAATGGGATGAATCAGAAGAAAGGAGTTCTTGAGATTGATACTCTGAATGCCATATTGGCTCAGAACAAAATATTGACTCAACAAGTCAATATGATTTCTCAGAGTCTGTCTGGAATGTAAGCTGCACCAGGCAGTACTAATGATGCTTCATTTGAAGAAGAAGCTTATGATCCTGAGAACCCTTCAATGGAAGAGGTGAATTACATGGGAGAACCCTATGGAAACATCTATAATCCTTTATGGAGAAATCATCCAAATCTTTCATGGAAGGATCAATAGAGACCTCAACAAGGTTTCAACAACAATAATGGTGGAAGAAATAGGTTTAGCAATGACAAGCCTTTTCCATCATCTTCTTAGCAACAGATAGAGAATTCTAAGCAGAGCCACTCTGACTTAGCAACCATGGTCTTGATCTAATCAAAACCACTCAAAGTTTCATGACTGAAACAAGGTCCTCCATTAGAAACCTGGAGGCACAAGTGGGTCAGCTGAGTAAGAAAGTTACTGAACTCCCTCCTAGTACTCTTCCAAGCAATACAGAAGAGAATCCAAAAGGAGAGTGTAAGGCCATCAACATGGCCGAATTTGGAGAGGAGGAAGAGGCAGTGATCGCCACTGAGGAAGATCTCAATAGACGTCCACTGGCCTCCAATGAGTTTCCTAATGAGGAACCATGGGAATCTGAGGCTCACACTGAGACCATAGAGATTCCATTGGATTTACTTCTGCCATTCATGAGCTCTGATGAGTATTCTTCCTCTGAAGAGGACGAAGATGTCACTGAAGAGCAAGTTGCTAAATACCTTGGAGCAATCATGAAGGTAAATGACAAGTTATTTGGTAATGAGACTTGGGAGGATGAACCCCCTTTGCTCACCAAAGAACTGGATGACTTGACTAGGCAGAGATTACCTCAAAAGAGACAGGACCCTGGGAAGTTCTCAATACCTTGTACAGTAGGCACCATGACCTTCAAGAAGGCTCTGTGTGACCTAGGGTCAAGCATAAACCTCATGCCTCTCTCTGTAATGGAGAAGCTAGGGATCTTTGAGGTGCAAGCTACAAGAATCTCACTAGAGATGGTAGACAATTCAAGAAAACAAGCTTATGGACTTGTAGAGGATGTTCTGGTAAAGATTGAAGACCATTACATCCCTGCTAATTTCATAGTCCTAGAGACTGGGAAGTGCATGGATGAATCCATGATCCTTGGCAGACCCTTCCTAGCCACAGCAAAGGCTGTGATTGATGTTGACAGAGGAGAATTGATCATTCAAGTGAATGAAGAATCCTTTGTGTTTAAGGCTCAAGGATACTCCTCTGTAACCATGGAGAGGAAGCATGAAGAGCTTCTCTCAAGACAGAGTCAAACAGAGCCCCCACAGTCAAACTCTAAGTTTGGTGTTGGGAGGCCACAACCAACTTCTAAGTTTGGTGTTGAACCCCTACATTCAAACTCTAAGTTTGGTGTTGGAAGGTTCCAACATTGCTTTGAGTACCTGTGAGGCTCCATGAGAGCCCACTGTCAAGCTACTGACATTAAAGAAGCGCTTGTTGAGAGGCAACCCAATGTTATATTTATCTATTTTCCTTTGTTATTTTATGTTTTCTATAGGTTGATGATCATAAGAAGTCACAAAATCAATTGAAAAAGCAAAAACAGAATGAAAAACAGAAAGAAAAACAGCACACCCTAGAGGAAAACTTGCTGGCATTTAAACGCCAGTAAGGGCAGTAAATGGGCGTTTAACGCCCAGTCTGGCACCATTCTGGGCGTTTAACGCCAGAAAGGGGCACCAGACTGGCGTTAAACGCCAGGAAGGGGCAAGAAGCTGGCGTTAAACGCCAGAAATGGGCACCAGCCCGGCGTTTAATGCCAGAATTGGCATATAGAGCATTTATGCTCGCCACTTGGTGCAGGGATGAATTTTTCTTGACACCTCAGGATCTGTGGACCCCACAGGATCCCCACCTACCCCACCACTCTCTCTCTTCTTCACCCATTCACCAATCACCTCAATACCTCTTTCCCAAAAAAACTCCTCACCTATCAAATCCCACTATTCTCTTCACCACTCACATCCATCCTTCATAAAACCCCACCTACCTCACCATTCAAATTCAAACCACTTTCCCTCCCAAACCCACCCATTATGGCCAAACCATACACCCCCTCTCCACTCCTATATAAACCCATCTTCACTTCTTCATTTTCACACAACCTACACACTACTTCTCTCCCTTGGCCGAACCATAAAGCCTCCTCCATCTCCTCTATTTCTTCTTCTTCTACTCTCTTCTTTCTTCTTTTGCTCGAGGACGAGCAAACCTTCTAAGTTTGGTGTGGTAAAAGCATTGCTTTTTATTTTTCCATAACCATTTATGGCATCTAAGGCCGGAGAAACCTCTAGAAAGAGGAAAGGAAAGGCAAAAGCTTCCACCTCCGAGTCATGGGAGATGGAGAGATTCATCTCAAGGGTGCATCAAGACCACTTCTATGAAGTTGTGGCCATGAAAAAGGTGATCCCCGAGGTCCCTTTCAAACTCAAAAAGAGTGAATATCCGGAGATCCGACATGAGATCCGAAGAAGAGGTTGGGAAGTTCTTACCAACCCCATTCAACAAGTCAGAATCTTAATGGTTCAAGAGTTCTATGCCAATGCATGGATCACCAAGAACCATGATCAAAGTGTGAACCCGGACCCAAAGAATTGGCTTACAATGGTTCGGGGGAAATGCTTAGATTTTAGTCCGGAAAATGTAAGGTTAGCATTCAACTTGCCCATGATGCAAGGAGATGAACACCCTTACACTAGAAGGGTCAACTTTGATCAAAGGTTAGACCAAGTCCTCATAGACATTTGTGAAGAGGGCGCTCAATGGAAGAGAGATTCAAGAGGGAAGCCGGTTCAACTGAGAAGGCATGACCTCAAGCCCGTGGCTAGGGGATGGTTGGAGTTTATCCAACGCTCAATCATTCCCACTAGCAATCGGTCCGAAGTTACTATAGACCGGGCTATCATGATTCATAGCATCATGATTGGAGAGGAAGTAGAAGTTCATGAGGTTATATCCCAAGAACTTTATAAGGTGGCGGACAAGTCCTCTACCTTGGCAAGGTTAGCCTTCCCTCACCTCATTTGTCATCTCTGTTATTCAGTTGGAATTGACATAGAGGGAGACACCCTCATTGATGAGGACAAGCCCATCACTAAGAAAAGGATGGAGTAAACAAGAGATCCCACTCATCATGAAATCCCTGAGATGCCTCAAGGGATGCACTTTCCTCCACAAAACTATTGGGAGCAAATCAACACCTCCCTAGGAGAATTGAGTTCCAACATGGGACAACTAAGGGTGGAGCATCAAGAACATTCCATCCTCCTCCATGAAATTAGAGAAGATCAAAGAATCATGAGAGAGGAGCAACAAAGGCAAGGAAGAGACATTGAGGAGCTCAAGCACTCCATAAGATCTTCAAGAGGAATAACAAGCCGCCATCACTAAGGTGGACCCGTTCTTTAATCTCCTTGTTCTTTATTTTCCTGTTTTTCGAATTTTCTTGCTTATGTTTATCTATGTTTGTGTCTTATGATCATTAGTGTCTTAGTGTCTATGCCTTAAAGTTATGAATGTCCTATGAATCCATCACCTTTCTTAAATGAAAAATGTTCTTAATTGAAAAAGAGAAGAATTGCATGAATTTTGAATTTTATAACAGATTAATTATTTTGATGCGGTGGCAATACTTTTGACTTCAGAATGTATGCTTTAACAGTGCATATGTCTTTTGAATTTGTTGTTCATGAATGTTGGCTCTTGAAAGAATGATGAAAGGAGACATGTTACTAAGGATCTGAAAAATCATAAAAATGATTCTTGAAACAAGAAAAAGCAGTGAATACAAAAAAACGAAAAAAGGGGAGGAAAAAGAAAAAGAAAAAAATAAAGTTGTGATCCAAGGCAAAAACAGTGTGCTTAAGAACCCTGGATACCTCTAATTGGTGACTCTAGCAAAGCTGAGTCACAATCTGAAAAGGTTCACCCAGTCATGTGTCTGTGGCATGTATGTATCCGGTGGTAATACTGGAAGACAGAGTACTTTGGGCCACGGCCAAGACTCATAAAGTAGCTGTGTTCAAGAATCATCATACTTAACTAAGAGAATCAATAACACTATCTAGATTCTGAGTTCCTATAGAAGCCAATCATTTTGAATTTCAAAGGATAAAGTGAGATGCCAAAACTGTTCAGAGGCAAAAAGCTAAAGGCCCCGCTCATCTAATTAATACTGATCTTCATAGATATTTTGGAATTCATTGCATATTCTCTTCTTTTTATCTTATTTGATTTTCAGTTGCTTGAGGACAAGCAACAATTTAAGTTTGGTGTTGTGATGAGCGGATAATTTATACGCTTTTTGGCATTATTTTTAGTATGTTTTTAGTATGTTTTAGTTAGTTTTTATTATATTTTTATTAGTTTTTAGTTAAAATTCACTTTTATGGACTTTACTATGAGTTTGTGTGTTTTTCTGTGATTTCAGGTATTTTCTGGCTGAAATTGAGGGACCTGAGCAAAAATTTGATTCAGAGGCTGAAAAGGACTGCATATGCTATTGGATTCTGACCTCCCTACACTTGAAGTGGATTTTCTGGAGCTATAGAAGCTCAATTGGCGCGCTCTTAACTGCGTTGGAAAGTAGACATCCTGGGCTTTCTAGAAATATGTAATAGTCCATACTTTGCTCGAGATTTGATGGCCCAAACAGGCGTTCCAAATCAGCTCAAAACTGCCCAGCATTAAACGCCGGAACTGCCACAAGAATGGGAGTTAAACGCCCAAACTGGCACAAAAGCTGGCGTTTAACTCCAAGAGAAGTCTCCACATGAAAATGCTTCAATGCTCAGCCCAAGCACACACCAAGTGGGCCCGGAAGTGGATTTTTATGTAATTTACTCATTTTTGTAAACCCTAGGCTACTAGTTCCCTACAAATAGGACCTTTTACTATTGTATTCTCATCTTGGTTCTTCTGGTTCCCTCTCTGGGGCCGAAGCCAATGATCACTATTATCACTTATGTATTTTCAATGGTGGAGTTTCTACACACCATAGAAGATGCAATTACTATTGTTCTTCTATTCAATTCAGTTTATTCTTGTTCTAACATATCACTTGTTCCTCAACTTGATGAATGTGATGATCCGTGACACTCATCATCATTCTCACCTATGAACGTGTGCCTGACAACCACCTCCGTTCTACCTTAGATTGAGTGAATATCTCTTGGATTCCTTAATCAGAATCTTCGTGGTATAAGCTAGAATTGATGGCGGCATTCAAGAGAATCTGGAAGGTCTAAACCTTGTCTGTGGTATTCTGAGTAGGATTCAAGGATTGAATGACTGTGACAAGCTTCAAACTTGCGATTGTGGGGCGTTAGTGATAGACGCAAAAGAATCACTGGATTCTATTCCGACATGATCGAGAACCGACAGCTGAATAGCCGTGCTGTGACAGAGCGTGTTGAACATTTTCACTGAGAGGACGGGACTGTAGCCACTGACAACGGTGATGCCCAACATACAGCTTGCCATGGAAAGGAGTAATAAGGATTGGATGAAGACAGTAGGAAAGCAGAGAGACAGAAGGGACAAAGCATCTCCATACGCTTCTCTGAAATTCTCACCAATGAATTACATAAGTATCTTTATCTTTATTTTATGCTTTATTCATAAATCATTCATAACCATTTGAATCTGCCTGACTGAGATTTACAAGATGACCATAGCTTGCTTCATACCAACAATCTCCGTGGGATCGACCCTTACTCGCGTAAGGTTTATTACTTGGACGACCCAGTGCACTTGCTGGTTAGTTGTGCGAAGTTGTGATAAAGAGTTGAGATTGCAATTGAGCGTACCATGTTGATGGCGCCATTGATGATCACAATTTCGTGCACCACCTGGCTCAAAGACTCTGGACGACAGTTTCTTATCGTGCTATCTTTTTGCTTTCTCTTTGTAAATTTTTGCATTCTCAAAAGCATTGAGTCTAAATTTATCTAGCTCATTTAACTGGAGCAATCGTTTTTCTCCAGCTAACTTGGCATCAAGGTTTAGGAATCTGGTTGCCCAGTAGGCCTTATGTTCCAGTTCCACTGGCAAGTGACATGCCTTTCCATACACAAGCTGGTATAGAGAGGTCCCTATAGGGGTCTTGAATGCTGTTCTGTATGCCCACAGAGCATCATCCAGGCTTCTTGCCCAATCTCTTCTACGGTTAATTACAGTCCATTCCAGGATTCTTTTAAGTTCTCTGTTAGAGACATCAGCTTACCCATTTGTCTGTGGATGATATGGAGTGGCTACCCTGTGGCTAACTCCATAACGAACCAAAGCGGAGTATAGCTGTTTATTGCAGAAATGAGTGTCCCATCACTGATTAATACTCTAGGGGTACCAAATCTGCTGAAGATGTGTTTCTGGAGGAATTTTAACACTGTCTTAGTGTCGTTAGGGGTGTTGCAATAGCTTCCACCCATTTGGATACATAATCCACTGCCACCAGAATATAAGTGTTTGAGTATGATGGTGGGAAAGGCCCCATGAAGACAATACCCCATACATCAAACAACTTAATCTCTAAGATCCCTTGTTGAGGCATGGCATAACTATGAGGCAAATTGCCAGATCTTTGGCAACTGTCACAATTAAGTACAAACACTCGGGAATCCTTATAAAGAGTAGGCCAGTAGAAGCCACATTGGAGAACTCTTGTGGCTGTTTGCTCACTTCCAAAATGTCCTCCATACTGTGATCCATGGCAGTGCCAGAGGATCTTCTGTGCTTCTTCTTTAGGCACACATCTACGGATTACTCCGTCTGCACATCTATTGAAGAGATATGGTTCATCCCAAAGATAGTACTTTGCATCCGTGATCAACTTCTTTAATTACTGCCTACTGTACTCTTTGGGTATGAATCCCACTGCCTTGTAGTTTACAATATCTGCAAACCATGGCACTTCCTGGATGGCAAAGAGTTGCTCATCCGGAAAGGTCTCAGAGATCTCAGTAAGAGGGAGGGACGCCCCTTCTACTGGTTCTATTCGGGACAGGTGATCTGCTACTTGGTTCTCTGTTCCTTTTCTGTGTCTTATTTCTATATCAAACTCTTGCAGAAGCAACACCCATCTGATGAGTCTGGGTTTTGAATCCTTCTTTGTGAGTAGATATTTAAGAGTAGCATGATCAGTGTACACAATCATTTTTGATCCTACCAAATAGGATCTGAACTTGTCAATGGCATAAACCACTGCAAGTCATTCCTTTTCTGTGGTTGTGTAGTTCTTCTGTGCGTCATTTAAAACACGGCTAGCATAGTAAATGACGTGCATAAGCTTGTCGTGCCTCTGTCCCAACACTGCACCAATGGCATGATCGCTGGCATCACACATCAATTCAAATGGTAATGTCCAGTCAGGTGCAGAGATGACTGGTGCTGTGACCAGCTTAGCTTTCAGGGTCTCAAACGCCTGCAGACACTCCTTATCAAAGATAAATGGCGTGTCAGCAACTAGCAGATTACTCAGAGGTTTGGCAATTTTTGAAAAATCTTTTATAAACCTCCTATAAAATCCTGCATGCCCCAAAAAGCGTCTGATTACCTTAACATTGGCAGGTGGTGGTAATTTTTCAATTATCTCTACCTTAGCTTGATCCACTTCTATGCCCTTGTTTGAAATTTTGTGCCCAAGGACAATTCCTTCAGTCACCATAAAGTGACATTTTTCCCAATTTAAAACCATATTAGTATCTTGGCACCTCTTTAGAACAAGTGCTAGATGGTCAAGATAGGAGTTGAATGAGTCTCCAAATACTGAAAAGTCATCCATGAAGACTTTTGGAAAATTTTCCACCATATCAGAGAAAATAGACCAAATGGCATCCTTCTGTATGCAAATACTCCGGATGGACATGTGAATGCCGTTTTCTCTTGATCCTGGGGATCTACTGCAATTTGATTATAACCTGAATATCCATCCAGGAAGCAGTAGTATTCATAACCTGCCAGTCTTTCTAGTATTTGGTCTATGAATGGTAAAGGAAAATGATCCTTTCTGGTGGCTGTATTGAGCTTTCTGTAATCAATACACATACACCACCCTGTAACTGTTCTTGTGGGAACCAGTTCATTTTTTTCATTATGGACCACTGTCATGCCACCTTTCTTAGGGACGACTTGGACAGGGCTTACCCAGGGGCTATCAGAAATAGGATAAATAATCTCAGCCTCTAGTAATTTAGTGACCTCCTTCTGCACCACTTCCTTCATGGCTGGATTCAGCCGCCTCTGTGGTTAAACCACTGGCTTAGCATCATTCTCCAATAGGATCTTGTGCATACATCTGGCTGGGCTAATGCCCTTAAGATCACTAATGGACCACCCAAGAGCTGTCTTGTGTGTCCTTAGCACTTGAATTAGTGCTTCCTCTTCCTGTGGCTCTAAGGTAGAGCTTATGATTACAGGAAAAGTGTTACCTTCTCCCAGAAATGCATATTTCAGGGATAGTGGTAATGGTTTGAGCTCGCGTTTAGGAGGTTTCTCCTCTTCCTGAGGGATTTTCAAAGGTTCTATTATTCTCTCTGGTTCCTCCAGATCAGGCTGAGCATCTTTAAAGATATCCTCTAGCTCTGATTCGAGACTCTCAGTCATATTGACCTCTTCCACTAGAAAGTCAATAATGTCAATGCTCATGCAATCGTTTGGGGTGTCTGGATGCTGCATAGCTTTGACAACATTCAACTTAAACTCGTCATCATTGACTCTCAAGGTTAATTCCCCGTTTTGGACGTCAATGAGGGTTCGTCCAGTTGCTAGAAAAGGTCTTCCTAGAATGAGAGTTACACTATTGTGCTCCTCTATTTCCAACACCACAAAGTCAGTGGAAAAGGCAAATGGCCCAACCTTGACAATCATGTCTTCAATCATGCCTGATGGGTATTTAATGGAGCCATCAGCAAGTTGGAGACATATCCGGGTTGGTTTGACTTCTTCAGTCAAACCAAGCTTTTTGATAGTGGATGCAGGTATTAAGTTGATACTTGCTCCAAGATCACAAAGAGCTTTCTTAGTACAAGTACCCTCTAATGTGCATGGTATCATAAAGCTTCTGGGATCTTTAAGCTTTTCTGGTAAGCTTTTTAGAATGACTGCACTGCATTCTTCAGTGAGGTAAACTTTTTTAGTTTCTCTCCAATCCTTCTTATGACTTAAGATCTCTTTCATGAACTTAGCATAAGAGGGTATTTGCTCAAGTGCCTCTACAAATGGAATCTTTATTTCAAGAGTCCTGAGATAGTCTGTAAAGCGGACAAATTGCTTATCCTGTTCCGCTTGGTGGAGTTTCTAAGGATAAGGCATTTTGGCTTTGTATTCCTCAACCTTAGTTGCTGTAGGTTTATTAGTTGAGAAGCCTTTTTAGAGGGGTTGCTATTAGCATTTGTATGTGTCTGATCCCCCACTGGCATTTGAATGCCAGGGGTGGAAGCTGGAGTGGCGTTAGACGCCAACTCCTTACCTGTTTCTGGCGTCTGAATGCCAGAACTGAGCTTCCTTTGGGCGTTCAATGCAAACTCCTTGCCTGTTTGTGGCATTTGAACGCCAGAACTGAGCATGGGTTGGGTGTTTAACGCCAGCCCTTCACCCTTTTATGGCGTTTGAACGCCAGAATTGTTCCTCTCTGGGCTCTTACTGTCCTCAGAGGGATTTTGGATAGCAGTTTGTTCATTTCTTGGCTTCTTGTTGCCTTGAAGTGAGGTATTTAATATTTTTTCACTTCTTAATTGAACTGCTTGGCACTCTTCTGTTATTTATTTTGATAACTGCTGTTCTGTTTGCTTCAACTACACTTCCATATTCATATTAGCCATTCTTGTGTCTTGTAGTATCTCCTTGAATTCGGCTAGTTGTTTTGTTAGAAAATCTAATTGCTGATTGAATTCAGTAACTTGTTCTGCAGGACTGAGTTCTGCAGTTACTGTTTTAGCCTCTTCTTTCATGGAAGGTTCACTGCTTAGGTATAGATACTGATTTCTGGCAACTGTATCAATGAGCTCTTGAGCTTCTTCAATTATTTTTCTCATGTGGATAGATCTACCAGCTGAATGGTCTAGAGAAATCTGAGCTTTCTCTGTAAGCCCATAATAGAAGATGTCTAACTGCACTCACTCTGAAAACATTTCAGAGTGGCATTTTCTTAGCATCTCTCTATATCTCTCCCAGGCATCATAAAGAGATTTATTATCTTCTTGTTTAAAGCCTTGGATGCTCAGCCTTAGTTGTGTCATCCATTTTGGAGGGAAATATTGATTCAGGAATTTTTCTAATAGCTGTTTCCATGTCCTTATGCTAGCCTTAGGTTGATTATTTAACCACCTCTTAGTTTGGTCTTTTACAGCAAATGAAAATAGTAATAATCTATAGACATTCTGAGCTACTTCCTTATCATGTACTGTGTCAGTAATTTGTAAAAACTGTGCCAGAAACTCTGTAGGTTCTTCCTGTGGAAGACCTGAATACTGGCAACTTTGCTGCACCATGATAATGAGCTGAGAATTCAACTCAAAACTACTAACTCCGATGGAGGGTATACATATACTACTCCCATATAAAGCAGTAGTGGGGTTAGCATATGACCCCAGAGTCCTTTTGGACTGTTCATTTCCACTTAAGTCCATAATGGAGAAAGGGAGATGATGTGGATTTATTTTATTATATAAAAAATATTTTTCGAAATAATAAAATAAAATAAAATAAAATAAAATAAAAAAATAAAAATAAAATTTTAAAAAATATTTTAAAATTTTTCGAAAAAGTGAGGAGAGAGAAAGTGATTAGGATATTTTTGAAAAAGATATGATTTTTAAAAAAAATTTAAAAGGATAAGATTTGAAAAATTTTGAAATTGAAATCTGAATTTTTATGAAAAGTTTCGAAAAAAATGTTTAAAAATAGTTAGAAAAAATAGTTTTTTTATTTTATTATGAAAGAGAAAAACACACAAAAGACACAAGACTTAAAATTTTTAAATCCAATACTCCTTGTTTTCGAAAATTTTGGAGGGAAAACACCAAGGCACACCAAACTTAAAAATTTTAAGATCAAAGCATAGAGAAGACTCAAGAATACCTTGAAGACTCACAAGAACAACAAGAACAAAAGATAGAACACCAAACTTAAAATTTTTAGAAAACCACGATAAAATTTTCGAAAATTAAAGAAAAATTAACAAAACAACACCAAACTTAATGTTTGGAACAAGATTTAATCAAAGAAAAATTATTTTTGAAAAATATTTTAAAAAGGAAAACTCAAAGGGGGCAACTATTCCCAAGAAAATAGACACATTTAACAAATGCAAGGATAGAGTAGTATCTGTGGTGCCTCTTTAAAAACTATTTTTTAAAAGAAAAGAGCTAAGTCTCTCATACCAAGTGGTGCACAAAAATTACACTCACACTATGTAATTCCGCACAACTAACCAGCAAGTGCACTGGGTCGTCCAAGTAATACCTTACGTGAGTAAGGGTCGATCCCACGGAGATTGTGGGCTTGAAGCAAACTATGGTTATCTTATTATTCTTAGTCAGGATACCAATAGGATTCTTTAGTTTCAATTGTAAAAAGTGAAAGAGTATGAAATGAGTAATTGTTACGCAGTAATGGAGAGTGTGTTGGAGTTTTGGAGATGCTTTATCTTTTGAATCTCTGCTTTCCTACTGTCATCTTCTTCACGCACGCAAGGTTCCTTCTATGGCAAGCTGTGTGTTGGTGGATCACCGTTGTCAATGGCTACCATCCGTCCTCTCAGTGAAAATGGTCCAAATGCGCTGTCACCGCATGGCTAATCATCTGTTGGTTCTCGATCATGTCGGAATAGGATCCATTGATCCTTTTGCGTCTGTCACTATGCCCAACACTCGCGAGTTTGAAGCTCGTCACAGTCATCCAATCCCTGAATCCTACTCGGAATACCACAAACAACGTTTACACTTTTTGGATTCTCAAAGATGCTGCCAATGGATTCTAACTTATACCATGAAGACTCTGATTAAGGAATCCAAGAGATACTCATTCAATCGAAGGTAGAATGGAGGTGGTTGTCAGTCATGCGTTCATAGATTGAGAATAGTGATGAGTGTCACGGATCATCACCTTCATCATGGTTAAGTATGAATGAACATCTTAGAAAGAAACAAGCGTGTTTGAATAGAAAATAGAAACAATTGCATTAATTCATCGAGACACTACAGAGCTCCTCACCCCCAAAAATGGAGTTTAGAGACTCATGCCGTCAGAGAATACAAAATTCAGATATAAAATGTCATGAGGTACAAAATAAGTCTCTAAAAGTTGTTTAAATACTAAACTAGTAACCTAGGTTTACAGAAAATGAGTAAACTAAGATAGATAGTGCAAAAATCCACTTTTGGGGTCCACTTGGTGTGTGCTGGGGCTGAGACTTGAGCTTCTCACATGCCTGGGCTATTTCTGGAGTTAAACGTAAGGTTGTAACTTGTTTCTGGCGTTTAACTCCAACTTGCAACCTGTTTCTGGCGTTCAACGCCAGAATGCAACATGGAACTGGCGTTAAACGCCAGTTTACGTCATTTATCTTCGAGCAAAGTATGGACTATTATATATTGCCCTGGATGTCTACTTTCCAACCCAATTAAGAGCGTGCCAATTAGACTCTTGTAGCTCCAAAAAATCCATTCCGAGTGCAGGGAGGTCGGAATCCAACAATATCAGCGGTCCTTTTTCAGCCTGAATAAGATTTTTGCTCAGCTCCCTCAATTTCAGCCAGAAAATACCTGAAATTACAGAAAAACATACAAACTCATAGTAAAGTCTAGAAATATGAATTTTGCCTAAAAACTAATAAAAATATACTAAAACTAACTAAAACATACTAAAAACTACATGAAATTATCCCTAACAGCGTATAAAATATCTGCTCATCACCAAGCTCTAGGAGCTTGTCTTAAACCATAGAGAGCTTTTGATAATTTGAAAACATGGTTAGGAAATTCTTTATTTTCAAAACTAGGTGGCTGTGCCACATACACTTCTCTATCTATTACACCATTTAAGAATGCACATTTCACATTCATTTGATATAATTTAAAACCATAATAAGCAGCATAAGCTAAAAGAAGTCTTATGGCTTCCATTCGGGTAACAGGGGCAAAGGATTCATCAAAATCTATTCCCTCTTCTTGGTCATATTCTTGAGCCACTAATCTTGCTTTATTTCTAGCAATGCTTCTATCTTCACCAAGCCTGTTCCGAAATATCCATTTAGTGCCTGTTACTTTCTTTCCACTTGGCTTTGCAACCAATGTCAACACTTGGTTCTTTTTAAACTCATGAAGCTCATCCTCCATTTCCTTTATCCAAGAAGGGTCATCAAGGGCTTCTTAGACGTTTTGAGGCTCCATTTTAGAGAGAAAAGAAATGTTTGTTTCTTCATTTGTCTTTCTAGTTGAAGAACGAGTCTTGACACTATAAGAGATGTCCCCATTGACAGATTCCTCAGGATAATTCTTTAAGAATCTCTATTCACGAGGTCTAGTGGACTTGGAGGCAGATTCATAAGACAAAACAGAATTGTCTCTTGCAGAATTTTCAGCAGTTGGAGTTTCTGATTTAGTTTGCTCAGAATTTTCATTTTCATGATTTTATGCTTTTTCATCATCCTTTTGAATATGATTTCCTGCATCACAATCTTCCAAAATACTTTGAACCAAATTAGTGTCACAAAAAATAACATGTATGGACTCCTCAATTATTCTAGCATTTTGATGATAAAGTCTAGATGCTTTACTAGTTGTGGAGTATCCTGCAAATATACACTCATATGCCTTTGGATCAAATTTTTTCAAATTATCTTTGTTATTTAGAACAAAATATTTGCATCCAAAGATATGCAAGTAATTTAAGTTTGGTGGGTGACCTTTCCAAAGTTCATAAGGTGTTTTCTTCAAAAATTTTCTTATGATGGTTCTAAACAAAATGTGGCAAGTTGTGTTAACCGCTTCAGCCCAAAGAAAATTTGGAACATTACTCTCACAAAGCATGGCTCTTGTCATTTCTTGAATACTTCTATTTCTTATTTCCACAACACCATTTTGTTATGGTGTCCTTGGACAAGAGAAGTTTTGAGATATTCCAAATTCCTCACAAAAGGATTCAAATAATTGGTTTTCAAATTCAGTTCGATGATTACTTCTTATAGAACATATCTTTAAGTCCTTTTCATTTTGAACTTTCTTGCTAAAGATTTCAAAGGCCGAAAAGGCTTCATTTTTGTGTGCAAGAAATAAAACCCAACCAAACCTAGAGTAGTCATCCACAATTACTAAATCATAATGTCTACCACCTAAGCTTTGAGTTCTTGTTGGACCAAATAAATCAATATGTAGCAATTCGAGTGGTCTTTTAGTAGAGATGTCTTCCTTTGATTTAAATGAACTATTTGTTTGTTTTCCAGTTGCCAAGCATCACAAGTGATGTCTTTGTCAAACTTTATCAAAGGAAGACCTCTTACTAATCCTTTCTTGACAAGTTTGTTTATTTGAAACTTACTTGCGTGGCCCAATCTCTTGTGCCATAGCCACTTTTCAGATTCTTTAGAATGGAAACAAGCTACATTTTGATCCTTTAATTCATAAGGGTGAGTCCATACACATTATTATAATGCTTAGTAATAAACAACACTTCATTGGTCTTTTCATTTACAACACAACATTCCAATCTTTTAAAAATTACCAAATAACCCAAGTCACACAATTGACTTATGCTCAACAAGTTATGCCTTAAACCATTGACCAAAAAGACATCATCAATGAAAGTAGATTGATTGTTACCTACTTTTTCAACTGCCACAATTTTACCTTTTTCATCATCTTCAAAGGTCACAAAGCCTCCATCATACTTGTTTAGTTTGATAAAGAAGGTTGACCTTCCAGTCATGTGCCTAGAACACCCACTATTTAAGTACCATATGTCTTTCTTGTTTTTGGATGCTAGGCAAATTTACATGAGATTTCAATCAACCTTAGGTATCCAAATTAATTTGGATCCTTTGAAGTTATATATAGGTATCATAACTTTTTAGCTTTAAGGACAGAAAGAACAACATAACACAATTCAAACTAGACTGAAGATAACAAAAACAAAGAAGATGTACGACATATAAATACATCCCAAGCTTGACTCTTATCATTCCTAGTAATTAAGAATTGTTTATCTGCTAGCAAATATGGCTTCTTTTGGTTTGGCTCACCTAATTCCCTGTTATGCAATGGGAAAATAGAACATTAACAATTAATGAGGGCACAAAAAGAAAGACCTCTTAATTTTGAGCTTTAGCAATTGCCATAACTCAACTGAATGAAAAAATTCAATGCTTGCTAGTAGTTAATATATGTACATTATTCAAATCATTCCTGAAAGTCCCATATGACCCCAAATCCTTTGTTACAGGGACCGAAGCTATATAACTTGATGCAAACCCTTTTGAGAGGCAAAATTTTGAGGCTTGAAAAAAGATTTAAAAAATGTATATTTTGGAAATAAGGAATAGCATTAGAAGAACGAAAACGATTGTGTAAAAAGAACCCTAATTAAAAAAGATGAAATTTTTTGGAAGAAAAAAATAGAAAGGGAGAAATTTACCAGGACCCGGTGGGGCATTTGGCAATGAGCTTGTCGGCGGCGATGACAAACTCAGAGACAGTGAGAATTTTTTTCTCTTTGTAGGCTGAGATAGTTCGAGCACTCATGATCCTCTCTACTGTGCCCTTGAAAGCTTCGTGAATCTTCTGAGACAAAATCATCCTCTTTTCTTCTAAAGCAGTTGAATGCAGAAATGCATATTGAGATTGCAGATTGTAGATGAGGAAGAGAAATTAGATTATACTAATGAGAAAAAAGAATTAAATTATAGGGACTCAAACGGCATCTTTTTTAACGTGGGGGATTATTTTATCCCTTAACTATTTTGTACATCCACGTGACACATTATAATGGTAACATCAACATAATGGAGTCTACGTCAGAGATCTCCGTTAGGTCTCACAAGCTCAATTGAACAAAAGAATTTAGACGTTCTGATTTTAAGAATATCAGGAATCTAAATGAATTTTCTAATTTTCAGGGATCTAAATATTTGTATGATAAAAAATTAGGGACGCATTTATCCTTTTCTCTTATATTAAAGTTTCATCAAGAGAAGTATTTTTGTATACTCTTCCTGTACTCATAAACTTCACATCGGATCCAAAGTGAGCATTTTTGGTGTCCCATGAGTTATTAGAGGTTTTGTTAGGAGATGGGCTAACCTTTGAGCCTTGGTCTACCTTTCCCTTGCCCTGCTTGCTGACCTGGGTCCACTAATCTTCCTTTACATATATTTGAGGATCAAATCGTCATTGATGCAATGCTGGCACTATGAAATCCTCTCGTCTTATTCGCCTCTTTTTCATATTCAGATAGCAGACTCTTTGCCATCACCACAGTGTGTTATTCCTTCATCACCGGAACATGAATTTCCACTAGATGGGAGATCTCAGACTAAGCAAGGGTGTCAACACCCTTCTGATCACATTGCACTTTGTCACATTCTCTCGTGATATGACCAAAACATCTAATTTGGTACAAATCAAGAGCAAATTTTTATACCCAATATCATACTTAGATTCACCAACTCTAATTTTCTTAAAATCTGGCAAACCTAAGTTGAACTGCACACAGGCATGTACATATTTTCTTGCTTCGTGGCTTGCCAAGTCAATGCGAATTGGAGTCCTTATCTGCGTTTGGCTTCTTCATTGTAATACCAAATGTTAAGACCTATGATTCGAACCCAAACTAATGTTGTACCAAACTAATTTTTACAAGGTCTG
Source organism: Arachis hypogaea (assembly GCF_003086295.3). Classification (NCBI taxonomy): domain Eukaryota; kingdom Viridiplantae; phylum Streptophyta; class Magnoliopsida; order Fabales; family Fabaceae; genus Arachis; species Arachis hypogaea. The sequence continues at coordinate 66,916,609 of NC_092037.1, forward strand.
AGAGAGGTACTCTAGATCCATGGTTTAATAGCCACATAGTGATCAGATATCATCTACATGCTTCCTAGGAAAACATATTTTCTATCCTCCAAGAAATCAAACTTGACGAGAAAGTATCTGAACCTCACATCCAAGATCTCGTATCCTCCTTTGGTTCTCGCCACTCCGCATTTGTGTGTAATTACAGTGTAGCTAAAGTTCATGCTGAGAACCTTGACAACAATGATATTCTTGTAAGGTTCGCTCAAGGCTTCTCTTGCTTTGGGGGTAAACCTAACCCAAAGGATGTTGGTGCATGAAATTGCAATCACACTTTTGCAACCCCGCACAACTAACCAGCAAGTGCACTGGGTCGTCCAAGTAATACCTTGCGTGAGCAAGGGTCGATCCCACGGAGATTGTCGGCTTGAAGCAAGCTATGGTTATCTTGTAACTCTTAGTCAGGATATCAGAAATTATCAGGATTGATTGTGAAAAGCAAAAGAACATGAAATGATTACTTGTTTTGCAGTAATGGAGAATAGGTTGAGGTTTTGGAGATGCTCTGTCTTTTGAATCTCTGCTTTCCTACTGTCTTCTTCTTCAAGCACGCAAGGCTCCTTCCATGGCAAGCTGTATGCAAGGGTTTCACCGTTGTCAATGGCTACCTCCCATCCCCTCAGTGGAAATGTTCAACGCACCCTGTCACGGCACGGCTATCCATCTGTTGGTTCTCAATCAGGCCGGAATAGAATCCAGTGATTCTTTTGCGTCTGTCACTAACGCCCCGCCTTCAGGAGTTTGAAGCTCGTCACAGTCATTCAGTCATTGAATCCTACTCAGAATACCACAGACAAGGTTTAGACCTTCCGGATTCTCTTGAATGCCGCCATCAGTTCTAGCTTATACCACGAAGATTCCGGTTAAAGAATCCAAGAGATATCTACTTAATCTAAGGTAGAACGGGGGTGGTTGTTAGGCACACGTTCATAGTTGAGAATGATGATGAGTGTCACGGATCATCACATTCATCCAGTTTAAGAACAAGTAATATCTTGGAATGGAAGCAAACATGATTGAATGAAAAACAGTAGTAATTGCATTAATCCATCAAGACACAGCAGAGCTCCTCACCCCCAACCATGGGGTTTAGAGACTCATGCCGTGGAAGGTACACAAAGAAACGTGTAAAGTTTCATGAGGTACAGATACAATGTCAAAAGATCCTATTAATAGTAAACTAGTAACCTAGGGTATACAGAAATGAGTAAATGACGTAAAAATCCACTTCTGGGTCCACTTAGTGTGTGCTTGGGCTGAGCAATGAAGCATTTTCGTGTAGAGACCTTTTCTGGAGTTAAACGCCAGCTTTTATGCCAGTTTGGGCGTTTAACTCCAAGCTTTATGCCAGTTCCAGCGTTAAACGCTGGAAATTCTGAGGCTGAATTGCCACGCCGTTTTGGGCCATCAAATCTTGGGCAAAGTATGAACTATTATACATTGATGGAAAGCCCAGGATGTCTACTTTCCAACGCCATTGAGAGCGCGCCAATTGGGTTTCTGTAGCTCCAGAAAATCCACTTCGAGTGCAGGGAGGTCAGAATCTAACAGCATCTACAGTCCTTTTCAGTCTCCGAATCAGATTTTTGCTCAGGACCCTCAATTTCAGCCAGAAAATACCTGAAATCACAGAAAAACACACAAACTCATAGTAAAGTCCAGAAAAGTGAATTTTAACTAAAAACTAATAAAAATATACTAAAAACTAACTAGATCATACCAAAAACATACTAAAAACAATGCCAAAAAGCGTATAAATTATCCGCTCATCACAACACCAAACTTAAATTGTTGCTTGTCCCCAAGCAACTGGAAATCAAAATAGGATAAAAAGAAGAGAATATACTATAGACTCCAAAATATCAAGGAAACTTAGCTCCAATTAGATGAGCGGGACTAGTAGTTTTTGCTTCCGAACATCCTTTGAAGTTCAGAATGATTGGCATCTATAAGAACTCAGAACTCAGATAGTGTTATTGATTCTCCTAGTTAAATATAATGATTCTTGAACATAGCTAGTGTATGAGTCTTGGCTGTGGCCCAAAGCACTCTGTCTTCCAGTATTACCACCGGATACATACATGCCACAGACACATAATTGGGTGAACCCTTTCAGATTGTGACTCAGCTTTGCTAGAGTCCCCAATTAGAGGTGTCCAGGGTTCTTAAGCACACTCTTGTTGCCTTGGATCACAACTTTATTTCTTTCTTCTCTCTTTTTATTTTTTCGAAAATTTTTTTTGTATTCACTGCTTTTTCTTGCTTCAAGAATCAATCTGATGATTTTTCAGATCCTCAATAACAGTTCTCCTTTTCCATCATTCTTTCAAGAGCCAACAATTTTAACATTCTCAAAACAACAAATTCAAAAGACATATGCACTGTTCAAGCATTCATTAGGAAAACAAAAATTATTGTCACCACATCAAACTAATTCAACTAGTTTCATGGATAAATTTCGAAATCCTGTACTTCTTGTTCTTTTGTGATTAAAGAATTTTTCATTTAAGAGAGGTGATGGATTCATAGGACATTCATATCTTTAAAGCATAAACTGTAAATTTTATTAATTATGAATTAAGGACAAGACTCAAAAATAGATATAAGATTAGACTAGAAAATAAAAATAGAAAACAAAAAAACACAAAAATAGGCTCCTAATGATAGAGGTTTTCACAGAGTTAGGACTCAACAACCTTGATTTTGAGAAGTGGATGCTCCCTCAACTTGAGAGGAGAGCTTTTGGCGTTTCAACTCTTGGAGTTCACGCCCCTGCTTCTCTTGTTCCTTCAGCAATTTGCAGAGCATGCAGTTCTGATTCTACTGTTCTTCCTTCAGTTGCTCCATAGTCTCTTGCAACTTGGTGATAGATGCTTCTAGGCTGGCCCAGTAGCCAATTTCAGGGAATTCAGGGAGGAACTTCTGCGCCCTCCTTTTGATAGAGTTGTCTTGCATTTGTCCTTCCATTGACTTCTTGGTGATTGGATGTTCAATGGGTATGAATTCATCTACTCCCATCTTCACCCCAGCCTCTTTACAGAGCAAGGAGATCAAGCTTGGGTAAGCCAATTTGGCTTCAGTGGAATTCTTATTTGCAATTGTGTAGATCTCACAAGCAATCACATGATGAACTTCCACTTCTTTTCCAAGCATGATGCAATGAATCATTACTGCTCTCTTGATGGTGACCTCAGAACGGTTGCTAGTGGGCAGTATGGAACGCCCAATAAAGTCTAGCCAACCTCTTGCAATTGGTTTGAGGTCTCCCCTCTTGAGTTGGTTTGGGACACCCTTAGAATTGGTTATCCACTTAGTTCCAGGGAGGCATATATCCTCTAGAACTTGATCCAACCCTTTATCTGCTCTCACCATCCTCCTATTAAAGGATTCAGGATCATCTTGCAGTTGAGGCAGTTTGAAGATTTCTCTTATTTTGTCCAGATGGAAGTACATAACTTTCCCTCTGACCATGGTTCTGTAGGTATGGTAAGCAGTTCCAGTCATTCTCTGCTTATCTGTTAGCCACAGATTTGAGTAGAATTCCTGAACCATATTCCTTCCAACCTTTGTCTCAGGATTGGTTAGAACTTCCCATCCTCTGTTTCGAATTTGCTCTTGGATCCCCGGATATTCATCTTCTTTCAGATCAAATTTAACTTCCGGGATCACTGACCTCAGACCCATTATTTTGTGATAATGGTCTTCATGTTCTTTGGTTAAGAACTTCTCTTGATTCCAAAGATTCTTTGGATTATTCTCTTTCTTTCCTCTTAAATTGGTTTGTTTTCCCTTAGGAGCCATGATCTTGATGAATCTTGGCTTAGTGATCACGGAAAAGCACACCAAACTTAGAGGTTTGCTTGTCCTCAAGCAAAAGAAAGGAAAGAAGAGAGAGAAGAGAAGAGCAAATTCGAATGGTGTGTAGGAATGATGGGTCCAAACGTGTATTTATAAAGTGGGGAGGAGAGATTTCGAAAAAAAGAAAAATTTGAAAGAAGATTTGAGAAGATATGGAAAGAATTTGAGAGAAGGGTGAGTTTTTGAACAAGATTTGGGATTGATTTGAGAGATTTGAAGAATGATTTTAGATTTTTGAAAATTTGAAAGTGAATGATGAAAGGTTGAGATGTATTTTTGTAGAAAAGTATGGGTAAGAAAAGGAAAGTTTGAAAAAATTTGGTTTGAAAACAAAATTGTGGTCCCCCCACCTTTCTGGCGTTAAACGCCCAGAATGGCACCCATTCTGGCGTTTAACGCCCATTTGTTGCCCATTGTGGGCGTTTAACGCCCAGCCAGGTGCCCTGGCTGGCGTTAAACGCCAGAATTCCTTTATCACTGGGCGTTTTTCTAAACGCCCAGGATGCTGCACACCTGGCGTTAAACGCCCAGAATGGTGCCCATTCTGGCGTTTAACGCCCAAAATGGCACCTTTACTGGCGTTAAACGCCCAGAATGGTGCCCATTCTGGCGTTTAACGCCCAAAATACCCCTTACTAGCGTTTTTTCGCCAGTAAGCTCTTTTTCTCTGCTTTTTGCGCTGAATCCTTCTGTAACTCTGTGAATTCCTTCATTTTTGATACTTGCCTTTGTAAAAACAAAACATATAACCTGCTAATGACTGGGTTGCCTCCCAGCAAGCGCTTCTTTACTGTCTTTAGCTGGACCTTTACTGAGAATCACTCAAGTCTCAGTTTTGAGCATTCCTGCTCAAAGTTGCCTTCAAGATAATGCTTGATTCTCTGTCCATTAACAATGAACTTTTTGTCAGAATCAATATCCTGAAGCTCAACATATCCATATGGTGACACTCCTGTAATCACATACGGACCCCTCCACCGGGATTTAAGTTTTCCTGGAAACAATCGGAGCCTAGAGTTGAAGAGCAGAACTTTTTGTCCTGGCTCAAAGACTCTAGTTGACAACTTCTTGTCATGCCACTTCTTTGCCTTTTCCTTATAAATTTTTGCATTTTCAAAGGCATTAAGTCTAAACTCCTCTAGCTCATTTAGTTGGAGCAATCTTTTTTCACCAGCTAACTGAGCATCCATGTTTAGGAATCTGGTTGCCCAGTAAGCTTTATGTTCCAGTTCCACGGGCAGATGACAGGCCTTTCCATGCACCAGTTGGTATGGAGAGGTTCCTATAGGAGTCTTGAATGCTGTCCTGTATGCCCACAGAGCATCATCCAAGCTCTTTGCCCAATCCTTTCTTCGGGCTATCACAGTCCATTCTAGGATTCTTTTTAGCTCTCTGTTAGAGACTTCAGCTTGCCCATTTGTCTGTGGATGATACGGAGTTGCCACTTTGTGGCTAATTCCATATCTAACCATAGCAGAGTATAGCTGTCTATTGCAGAAATGAGTGCCCCCGTCACTGATTAGTACTCTGGGAACACCAAACCTGCTGAAGATGTGTTTCTGGAGGAATTTCAGCACGGTCTTGGTATCATTAGTGGGGGTAGCAATTGCTTCTACCCACTTAGATACATAGTCCACTGCCACCAGAATGTAAGTGTTTGAGTATGATGGTGGGAATGGCCCCATGAAGTCAATTCCCCATACATCAAACAATTCTATCTCTAATATCCCTTGTTGAGGCATGGCATATCCGTGAGGCAAGTTACCAGCTCTTTGGCAACTGTCACAGTTACGCACAAATTCTCGGGAATCTTTATAGAGAGTAGGCCAGTAGAAGCCACATTGGAGGACTTTAGTGGCTGTTCGCTCACTTCCAAAATGTCCTCCATACTGTGATCCATGGCAGTGCCATAGGATCCTTTGTGCTTCTTCTCTGGGTACACATCTGCGGATCATTCCGTCTGCACATCTCTTAAAGAGATATGGTTCATCCCAGAGGTAGTACTTGGCATCTGAAATTAGTTTCTTTCTTTGCACTCTGCTGTACTCCTGGGGTATGAACCTCACAGCCTTATAATTTGCAATATCTGCAAACCATGGAGCTTCCTGAATGGCAAAGAGTTGCTCATCTGGGAAGGTTTCAGAGATCTCAGTAGAAGGGAGGGACGCCCCAGCTACTGGTTCTATTCGGGACAGATGATCAGCTACTTGGTTCTCTGTCCCTTTTCTGTCTCTTATTTCTATATCAAACTCTTGCAGAAGCAACAGCCATCTGATAAGCCTGGGTTTTGAATCCTGCTTTGTGAGTAAGTATTTAAGAGTAGCATGGTTAGTGTACACAACCACTTTGAATCCCACTAGATAGGATCTAAACTTGTCAATGGCATAGACCACTGCAAGTAACTCTTTTTCTGTGGTTGTGTAGTTCTTCTGTGCGTCATTTAGAACACGGCTGGCATAATAAATGACGTGTAGAAGCTTGTTATGCCTCTGTCCCAACACTGCACCAATGGCATGGTCACTGGCATCACACATTAATTCAAATGGCAATGTCCAATCTGGTGCAGAGATGACTGGTGCTGTGACCAGCTTAGCTTTCAGGGTCTCAAATGCCTGCAGACACTGTGTGTCAAACACAAATGGTGTGTCAGCAGCTAGCAGGTTACTCAAAGGTTTTGCAATTTTCGAAAAATCCTTTATAAACCTTCTGTAGAATCCTGCATGCCCCAGAAAGCTTCTGATTGCCTTAACATTGGCAGGTGGTGGTAATTTTTCAATTACCTCTACCTTTGCCTTATCCACCTCTATTCCCCTGCTTGAAATTTTGTGCCCAAGGACAATTCCCTCAGTCACCATAAAGTGACATTTCTCCCAGTTTAAAACCAGATTAGTCTCTTGGCACCTTTTCAGGACAAGTGCTAGGTGATTAAGACAGGAGCTGAATGAGTTCTCCATATACTGAGAAGTCATCCATGAAGACTTCCAAGAATTTCTCCACCATATCAGAGAAGATGGATAACATGCATCTCTGAAAGGTTGCAGGAGCATTACACAGACCAAAAGGCATCCTCCTGTAGGCAAACACGCCAGAAGGGCAAGTAAATACTGTTTTCTCTTGGTCTTGAGGGTCTACTGCAATTTGGTTGTAACCTGAATAGCCATCCAAAAAGCAGTAATAATCATGACCAGCTAGTCTTTCTAGCATTTGGTCTATGAATGGTAAAGGAAAATGATCCTTTCTGGTGGCTGTATTGAGCCTTCTGTAGTCAATACACATACGCCACCCTGTGACTGTTCTTGTAGGAACCAGTTCATTTTTTTCATTATGAACCACTGTCATGCCTCCCTTTTTGGGGACAACTTGGACAGGGCTCACCCAGGGGCTATCAGAAATAGGATAAATAATCCCAGCCTCCAGTAATTTAGTGACCTCTTTCTGCACCACCTCCTTCATGGCTGGATTTAGCCTCCTCTGTGGTTGGACCACTGGTTTGGCATTATCCTCCAATAGGATCTTGTGCATGCATCTAGCTGGGCTAATGCCCTTAAGATCACTTATGGACCACCCAAGAGCTGTCTTGTGTGTCCTCAGCACTTGAATTAGTGCTTCCTCTTCCTGTGGATTTAAAGCAGAGCTTATAATCACTGGAAAAGTTTCACCCTCTCCCAGAAATGCATATTTCAGGGATGGTGGTAGTGGTTTGAGTTCAGGTTTGGGAGGCTTATCCTCCTCCTGGGGAATTTTCGAAAATTCCTTTGTTTCCTCTGGTTCTTCTTGATCAGGTTGAGCATCTTTGAAGATGTCCTCAAGCTCTGATTCTAGGCTTTCAGTCATATTGATCTCTTCTACCAGAGAGTCAATAATGTCAGCGCCCATGCAGTCATTTGGTGCGTCTGGGTGCTGCATAGCTTTTACAGCATTCAACTTGAACTCATCCTCATTGACTCTCAGGGTTACTTCCCCTTTTTGTACATCAATGAGAGTTCGTCCAGTTGCTAGGAAAGGTCTTCCTAGAATGAGAGTTGCACTCTTGTGCTCCTCTATTTCCAGTACCACAAAGTCAGTCGGAAAGGCGAATGGCCCAACCTTAACAATCATATCCTCTATTATGCCTGATGGATATTTAATGGAGCCATCAGCAAGTTGGAGGCATATCCGGGTTGGTTTGACTTCTCCAGTCAACCCAAGCTTTCTGATAGTGGATGCAGGTATTAGATTGATGCTTGCTCCAAGATCACATAGGGCTGTCTTGGTGCAAGCGCCTTCTAATGTGCATGGTATCATAAAGCTTCCTGGATCTTGAAGCTTTTCTGGTAAGCTTTTCAGAATGACTGCACTACATTCTTCAGTGAGAAACACTTTTTCAGTTTCTCTCCAATCCTTCTTATGACTCAAGATTTCTTTCATGAACTTAGCATAAGAAGGTATTTGCTCAAGTGCCTCTGCAAACGGAATCTTTATTTCAAGAGTCCTTAGATAGTCTGCAAAGCGGGCAAATTGCTTATCCTGTTCCGCTTGGCGGAGTTTTTGAGGATAAGGCATCTTGGCTTTATATTCTTCAACCTTAGATGCTGCAGGGTTATTCCTTACAGAAGTGGTTGAAGAAGCCTTGTTAGAGGGATTACTGTCAGCACTCTCAGGTGTCTGATCCTCCCTTGGTGTCTGAACGCCAGGAATGGGTGAAGTTTGGGCGTTTAACGCCAACTTCTCTCCCTTTTCTGGCGTTTGAACACCAGAACTGGGCAAGGAATGGGCGTTTAACGCCAGCTTTCCTCCCCTTTCTGGCGTTTGAACGCCAATAGTATTCCTCTCTGGGCTCTTTCTGTCCTCAGAGGGATTTCGGACAGTGGTTTGGTTATCCTCTGTCAATTGTTCCTTGTTTGGCTTTTTGCTACTTTGAGCAGTGTTATTCAGTGTTTTCCCACTCCTCAGTTGAACTGCTTGGCATTCCTCTGTTATCTGTTTAGATATGTGCTGTTTTGCTTGATTCAGCTGCAGTTCTATGTTCTTGTTAGCAACTTTAGTTTCATGGAGTATCTCTTTAAATTCTGCTAACTGTTCTGTCATCAGGAGCAATTGTTGATTAAGCTCAATCATCTGTTCTTGAGGATTAGGATCAGTGACTACTGCCATGACTTCCTCTTTTGGAGAGAACTCATTGCTAGAGTACAAGTATTGGTTTCTAGCAACAGTGTCTATAAGCTCTTGAGCCTCTTCAATTGTCTTCCTCATGTGTATAGATCCACCAGCTGAGTGGTCTAAAAACATCTGAGCTTTTTCTGTAAGCCCATAGTAGAAGATGTCTAATTGTACCCACTCTGAAAACATTTCAGAGGGGCATTTTCTTAGCATGCCTCTATACCTCTCCCAGGCATTGTAAAGGGATTCATTATCCTCTTGTTTAAAGCCTTGGATGTCCAGCCTTAGCTGTGTCATCCTCTTTGGAGGGTAAAAGTGATTCAGGAATTTGTCTGATAACTGTTTCCATGTCTTTATGCTTGCTGTAGGTTGGTTATTCAACCACCTTTTAGCTTGATCTTTTACAGCAAATGGAAACAGTAATAGTCTGTAGACATCCTGATCCACCTCTTTATCACGTACTGTGTCAGCAATTTGTAAGAACTGTGCCAGAAACTCAGTAGGCTCTTCCTGTGGAAGACCGGAATACTGGCAATTTTGCTGCACTATGATAATGAGTTGAGGATTTAACTCAAAGCTGCTTGCTTTGATGGGAGGTGTACATATGCTACTCCCATATGCAGCTGTAATGGGGTTAGCATATGACCCCAGAGTCCTTTTGGACTGATCAATCCCACTTAGGTCCATAATGGATAAAGGGAAATGATATGGATTGCAAATAGATAAATTTTGTTTTTATTATTTTTTTTTGAATTAACCGAAAAAATAAAATAAAACAAAAGGAAAAAAATCAAAATTCGAAAATAAAAAAGAAAACAAGATCAAAGCAAATTGAGAACTGAATCAATTAGTTAATTAAAAAGATTTTGAAAATAGCAATTAAAAAGATATGATTGAAAAATTTTTTTGAAAAAGATTTGATTTTTGAAATGAGGAAAGAGAAAAACAACAAAACGACACCAAACTTAAAATTTTTAGAAAATCAAACACTAATTTTCGAAAATTTTTAAGGGAAAAACACAAAGAGGACACCAAACTTATAATTTTTAAAGATCAAAAAGAGACTAAGGACATGCAAATTCGAAAATCAAAAGAAAAACAAAAGCATGCAATTGACACCAAACTTAAAATATGAAACTAGACCCAACTAAAAGACTCTAAACCAACAAAAATAAACAGTCCTAATCTAAGCAACAAGATAAGCCGTCAGTTGTCCAAACTCGAACAATCCCCGGCAACGGCACCAAAAACTTGGTGCACGAAATTGCAATCACACTTTTGCAACCCCGCACAACTAACCAGCAAGTGCACTGGGTCGTCCAAGTAATACCTTGCGTGAGCAAGGGTCGATCCCACGGAGATTGTCGGCTTGAAGCAAGCTATGGTTATCTTGTAACTCTTAGTCAGGATATCAGAAATTATCAGGATTGATTGTGAAAAGCAAAAGAACATGAAATGATTACTTGTTTTGCAGTAATGGAGAATAAGTTGAGGTTTTGGAGATGCTCTGTCTTTTGAATCTCTGCTTTCCTACTGTCTTCTTCTTCAAGCACGCAAGGCTCCTTCCATGGCAAGCTGTATGCAAGGGTTTCACCGTTGTCAGTGGCTACCTCCCATCCTCTCAGTGGAAATGTTCAACGCACCCTGTCACGGCACGGCTATCCATCTGTCGGTTCTCAATCAGGCCGGAATAGAATCCAGTGATTCTTTTGCGTCTGTCACTAACGCCCCACCTTCAGGGGTTTGAAGCTCGTCACAGTCATTCAGTCATTGAATCCTACTCAGAATACCACAGACAAGGTTTAGACCTTCCGGATTCTCTTGAATGCCGCCATCAGTTCTAGCTTATACCACGAAGATTCCGGTTAAAGAATCCAAGAGATATCTACTTAATCTAAGGTAGAACGGGGGTGGTTGTCAGGCACACGTTCATAGTTAAGAATGATGATGAGTGTCACGGATCATCACATTCATCCAGTTTAAGAACAAGTAATATCTTGGAATGGAAGCAAACATGATTGAATGAAAAACAGTAGTAATTGCATTAATCCATCAAGACACAGCAGAGCTCCTCACCCCCAACCATGGGGTTTAGAGACTCATGCCGTGGAAGGTACACAAAGAAACGTGTAAAGTGTCATGAGGTACAGATACAATGTCAAAAGATCCTATTAATAGTAAACTAGTAACCTAGGGTATACAGAAATGAGTAAATGACGTAAAAATTCACTTATGGGTCCACTTAGTGTGTGCTTGGGCTGAGCAATGAAGCATTTTGGTGTAAAGACCTTTTCTGGAGTTAAACGCCAGCTTTTATGCCAGTTTGGGCGTTTAACTCCAAGTTTTATGCCAGTTCCAGCGTTAAACGCTGGAAATTCTGAGGCTGAATTGCCATGCCGGTTTGGGCCATCAAATCTTGAGCAAAGTATGGACTATTATACATTGCTGGAAAGCCCAGGATGTCTACTTTCCAACGCCGTTGAGAGCGCGCCAATTGGGCTTCTGTAGCTCCAGAAAATCCACTTCGAGTGCAGGAAGGTCAGAATCCAACAGCATCTGCAGTCCTTTTCAGTCTCCGAATCAGATTTTTGCTCAAGACCCTCAATTTCAGCCAGAAAATACCTGAAATCACAGAAAAACACACAAACTCGTAGTAAAGTCCAGAAAAGTAAATTTTAACTAAAAACTAATAAAAATATACTAAAAACTAACTAGATCATACCAAAAACATACTAAAAACAATGCCAAAAAGCGTATAAATTATCCGCTCATCAGATGTCAAAATCACCTTGCTTCCTTGTTACAGTTGCCATCCTATAACCAACCACGATCTCCATTACTCTCCGAAACCTAAAAGCATTGGAGCCAACAACTTTGTATCCAAAAAAGATCTTCAGGGATCCATCTCCTTTCCCAAGCTCTTGATCCTTCCTTCCACCCTCTCCATCTATCTTGTGAACCTCTAAAATCCCTCCACCATGGTTATCTAGCTCTCCCACCACTTGCTCTTTCCCAATCCCTCCCCTTCTCTATTTTTTTTCTTTCAAATTATGAGTAATGTTATGAAACTAATTATTTTTTATCAACATTAGTCAATTTTTTGAAATTATTTTATTTATTTTAAATTTATACTTTAAATAATAAATTATAAATTATAATCTTTTAAAAATTAAATTTTTAAAATAAAAAAATTTGACTAACTAAAATTAATTCTCTGTACTTTCTAGTGAGATAATTAATGCTAGAAGCAACAAAAAATTTCGAAGTTAAGTTTGACTTATATATGATTGTACTCTGTTTCACCTCTCGTGAATCTTTGTGAGTTAATACTCAAATTGGCCCCTGAAATTTGAGCCCCGACTCAATTTAGTCCTCAAGGTTTCAATTGACTCTAATTGTACCCTGAAATTTTGACCTGCGACTCAAATTAGCCCTTATGTCGTTTTCCGTCACCGGAGAGCTGACCTGGCAATTTTAAATGACACCTGGCAGTCTTAAAACGACGTCGTTTTACTGTTGGCGCCGAAATCCTTAAAAACGACGTCGTTTACATGAGAAAAGGGGTTAAATGAAATCCAAACACTAACCACTTCAAAATAAAACACAATTGACCCTTTCTCTTCCTTCTCTTCCCATCGTATACGTTCCCATCAGAAAAGCTTTAATTGGTGTCACAGTAAAGGAAGGTTGAAGCTTTTCTTAGTTGTTTTTCGCTCCTCATTGTGAAGATTAATTAACTAGGAGTCCTCTTTTGGAAAACAGGTTAGTAACAAAAACGCTGCTCTCAAGTACCATGCTCTATTTTCTCAAAATGTTAGTTGTGAGTTGTTTTTCATTTTTTTTCAGTCTACTTCATCAGTGAAATTTTGGGAGAATGTGGTTGATTATGATTGTTGATGATGATAGACTTTTTTGTTTGTTAGGGTTTATTTTTTTGCATGTGTGTGACTGTGATCTACTAAGTTGTTCAGTTCTTCATATTCCACTTTTAAAATAATAATTTTACTCCTTTATATCATATTTTAATTTAATTGTTGGTTGGGTAATTTCTTGTAAAAATAAAGGATTTTTTGTGCATTGTCTGCATCAATGACCACCATGAGTGTTTTATTATACATATGAAATTAAGTGATTTTTTTGCTTTCATGTGTTTTTTTGTTCCTGCTTGTACTATTATTTACAAGAGTACCGATATAATGGAAAGGGAGTACTGCATTATGTAATGATCATAACAATAATATAATTTTGATAAAAAAAATCCTACTACATGAACTTTAAGGGTGTGATTACTAGTTGGAATCTTTAAGGAAGGAATAACTTAGTGATTAAAGTGGAGTCTATTTTATTTCTCAAGAACCATTCCCTTAAATTTGCTGCATGAGTATTTTTACAGGGCACTTGTTAAACTGCAAAAAGGCATCTTTTTAAATGCTTAATGTTTTCGATAATGTATGTGATAGTTTACTTTTTCGTATTTTGTTAATAAGTTTTTACGAGATTCATTACAAATTACTTGTTCTTGTTAAGATGTGAACATTATATTGTTGTTCCATGCATAATTATTGTGCAAATTTTTGCAGTGAGTGGTACAGCATACAAGCTGTTATTCTATTTTCTTTTTTTAGATAGGACAATGAGTTTCTGTTATTTACTTTTCCACTTGAAGATTGACAATAATACTCATTAGTTTTAACAATAATTAAAACGCAGATGAAGCTGGTATGTTTTGTTAAAGGTTTCCCTGTTTTATTATTATTATTATTATTATGGTTAAAGATCCCTGGTGAACTAGTCCCTGTTTATTCTGGCCATTAATAAAGTAAAAGGGATTGTACTTGTTTCATTAGATTCTGTGAAGTATTGGCAATGTTGCGTAGTGTTATATGGCATAATAGTTTGATACTTGATCCAGAGTTGAGTTTACTTTGATTAGCAAAGTTGTAATTGTATTCAAATATTGTTGACTTTACTTGCTTTATTGTTTCATGTTTCATGATTAAAGATTGCATGAGACAAATTGAAATTAAATCAAATACCTTTAACAAAATATTCATATTTTTTAATGGTAGGTGAAACACTTTTAATTGACTAAGTTGTTTAATATATTAGAACTAAGTCCCAACTGAATTGTCTGTAATTTTTTTTACTATTTTCAATTTATTGAAGTTCGTGTTGTTTTTAACCATTGTTGTTTTTCTACCTGAGCCTTGGCTGCTGCTTTCCAACATTCTTCTCAACCTTTCGAGACACTCTTGTGATTTGGGAAAATTGGGACTTCTAGATTTTATTTAAAATTTTTGGGGTTAAATTGATGCCTTCAAAAATTTGGCCATGTCATCTAACTGCAAGGGTGCCAGATGTCAACGAAAATTGACAGCTCAGCTTTTCGGTGACGAAAAACGCCGAAAAGGTCAATTTGAGGCTCGGGTCAAAATTTCAGGATACAATTAGAGTAAATTGAAACCTAAATGACTAAATTGAGTTGGAAATCGAATTTCAGGGGTCAATTTGAGTATTAACTCATCTTTTGTGCTGTCAATATCCTACTGAGTAGAAAGAAAGGGTACTAAAACATTCCTTTTACTTGCATAGTACATAAAAAGAAAACAAAACAAACACACTAATGCTGCATGACAAGAGCACATGCTAATCTAACACAAACACCATACAGAAATTGGACTTATCCACCCTAAAAAATCGGGTGCATATCTAGCTATATTGTTCTCTGTATTTCCATATGCTCACACAGAACAACAACAACCAAATCTACTCCCATTCCACAATATTATTAGTTTATTACCCTCTATTGAAGGAGCTGTCGCCAACTCTTGATGTAGTTCTCAACTTCTTCCTAGTTCGATGAATAAATTCTTCAAAATGGTGATCATCATTATTAACAGAGCCACTGTTGTGAATTGTTGGAGCATTAGCCGCCACACCTTCTGCACCGTCGCGAATTACCTCCCTGCCGCGGCCGTGGTGACCAACGGTTGACATAACCCTGATCTTATGCTTACCACTTTTGATGAAATTGGTGAAAGTGTCGTCACTATACAGTTGTGTATTATTACCAAGTTGCTCTGAGTAATAATCCACCATATCTATCTTTGTTGTGGGTCCGTCAACTTTCCTAATTGGAACATATTGTGGTTCGATTGATCGTGATGATGAGGGAGCCTTTGATGGTTTGCCACGTGTCCTCCTTGAGTTTGTTGAGCTTCCATTCCCCATCAATGCAGTAGTAGTAGTAGTGTTTGTAATCAAACAAACTCTTTATTTTAATTTGGATTATATTGTTTTTTGAGTATAAGTGATGGGAGGTGGTAGTGTATATAATATAGTGTTTGTGTTTGTATCCTTATGTGGGTTGAGTGCAACAAGTGAAGAGGGGTTGGTTTTATAGTTTGTATGGAAAGAATTAAATCGAAATTCGGTACGGTGATATTATCATCAAGCCGTCCAGTTAATTCTGATGCTTAATATAAAAGTGGAGAATATTTTGATTAACTTTTATTATTGGATTGGATATGGGTTTTGGAAATCAAGGAATCCATCTATGTTTCCACGTTTAATTAACGATGAAAACTCCCATGAAGTCGACTTCACGTGAAGTTGATGTCTGAAAGTCGTTGGATGAAAATTTAGTCAAATCAGTTAAATCATCTAACGGCTCTCAAATATCAACTTCATGTAAAAGAAAATTTAGTCAAATCAGTCAAATCATCTAACAGCTCTCAGATATTAACTTCACGTAAAATCGACTTCACCTGAATTTCTACCTTAATTAATTCCTTATTGATACATACACCATTCTCATTGTAATATTCAAGGAAAAAAAATGCTACATTATCAATAAAATTTATTATTTTCGTTAATTTTGAATCTTTTAATTTTAATAATATAAAAATAAAATATTAGTTAATATTAATTAAAAGTATTAATCTTTTAATATTTTTTCTCTTTAAAAAAATAACCAAATTTCTTTGATTTATCACTTTCTTTTCATATATGATCATTGTCATTATTACAATAAAATTTTAAATATTTCTTAATTACTTTACATGTATATATTAAAGTTTTATTAATCTATGTTTTGACTTAAAACTATAATACGAGTCTGAACGTGAGATCCATATTTTTTTGTTGGCAATATTTGACTTGTATAGGAGTTGAGGTACCGCCATTCGAGTTCCTCATGAGGAGGTGGGAGGTGATACCTGTAAGAGACTTCGATGTTTAAATTAACAATAATTTAAGCATATTTTCACTAAATTGAGTTCTGAATATATCTGAGATTTTGTTAGTGTATTTATAGTAGAAAAATAATCATATTTAGAGTAATTTCATTTTTGATGGTGAAAAACTATTTCCTTTATCTTAAAAATTATCCGAAATCTTTCTTATAGATAAAATAATGAAATAGAAAAAGATATTTCAGGAAATATTTACATATACAAATAAATAGGATTGAATCACTTTTGTCATGCTCAACTTTTATGAGATCAGATAAATAGATGAGGCCACTTTTTTTAGTAGACTTTTATTTTTATTGAGTCTAATTTTATAATTTTTGATCAGGATATAAACAATTTTATAAAAAGGTGTTAAAAGATTCAATCTTATTTCAAGAAATTTAGATGAGATGAATCGTTGAATACAGATAAATAAGTAACTCAATAATTGAACTAAGGTTGGCACCGAAGCAATAAGGACTTCAACGATTCTCATTCAAAATATGCAGGATGTATATAATATGCTGCTACGATTAGGTTGGCAAAAGCAATTAAAGATTTTTTTTTTTTCAATTCTTCTCATGTCCCCTTAAAAAAGGCGAAGCATCAAAAGTGAGGCATTTCTCACAGAAGTATCTACTTTATCATTTTATATTACTCTCAGTTTCACATATTGTAACCTATAATAACAAAATTAAAGTTTCTGGTCTTTAATTTAGGTCAAGTTCAATAATTCACTAAAACTGCATTAAAAAGTTGAAAGTTTGAAAGGGAAAGAGAAAATGATCAAATGAGCTCGTTTTTAGCCTCATCATTGCCAAAATGTGCAAAACAACCTCAATTTTATCAATAAATTTTTTGTTGGTAATTCAAAAATTTCCACTTTTTTTCCATATTAGTGATAGATAATCACATCACAAAACTGCCTATAATTACTGACAAATAATTTATTGAAAATTGATGAGCGCTTTAACAAAATTCTAAGCACTATCTATCGAAAAAATATTACCGAGATACAAAATTTTTATAGATGTGTAAAATTGGTCAGTAATCTAAATTTATTGAATAAAATATGAAAAAAATACGTCAGTAAATTTCTCAATAATTAACTATTTTTTGATAGTGATCTAATCGTATATTTTCACATATATATTTCAAACATTTTATTCAAGAGAAAATTTGTCAAAATTTCTAATCACTAAAATCGTATTCAAATAGTAATGAATGTAAATGTTGATTGAAAAATATTTTTCGATAAAAGTAAGTCGGTTCGAAGTAATAAAGAGGTAAAAAATATAAGTAGTTTTCGAAAAGATACACGTGCAAGTATGGAATGGAGATAATCGACGCAGATTCGATTTCGAAGCACTTCATTAAATCGAATAAGTTACTCAAATAAGTGGATCGAGCAGTTATGGTAATAGAGAAGTTAAAGGTTTTTATCACACGAGGAAATCATGAGAAACGTTTATAGCCAAAAAGCGGGAACGGTTACTAAGGAGTATGCATTTAAGGCTGTGATTTTGTAATTAATTGTAATTAATTGTCAGTTACCAAAAGTAGATTATAAATATTAGAAAATTTTAAGGAATAGGGATTGGAACTTTGATTCAGAAATTACTCAAGCACACTCACATTTCTAGAGACTTTCTGAGTATGCTTCGAGTTAATTATCTGTAGGGTTCCTTCCACATCTTTATCTTTATGCAATTTACATTCCAGTACCTTTAAGATTTTCATGTCAAAGTCCTTTGATCCAGTCAAAAGCATTTTACTACTTTTTTTTTAATTTCAACGCAAACTTTTTTCGTTTTCAGTACATTTATTTTTTTTTCGAAAACTTTACTTTTTCGTTTCTTTTATTGACTTATAAATTTTAAATTATCTTTATTCCCAATATCCATCTAATCGAAGACGCTTTAATGCACTTTTAGAAAACTGATACCTGCAAAGAGGAGTAAGTTTTCCTCCCAGACTACTAAATATCGAACCATCATCGATTTGCTAAAAATCAACAAAACAGTAAAAGTTTGAAGTTTAAATTGCAAATGACAAAAATATCTCAAAAAATACTTTCAACGAATCCAAAATTATTATAATTGATTTTGAGGTTATAATCAATTATAAAATTCTGATTTACTGAAAAACTACACACCATTAAAAATACAAATAATTAATTCTGATCGTGTTACACAATTTTAATCCAAACATGCATGCACTTAAGTTATATAGTTGTGGATTTTGACGGTTGCTTCACTTAGGATATATATGGCAAGAACCTGGCAGGTTTATCGATCACACTACTCTTTTGGTCGGCACCCTAGCAATGGCGTAAATAATTTTCAAGCAAAATATTCGCTTCCATTATTTAATTTATTTTTTCTAATATGACTATGTTAGTAAGATTTCTGGGTGGCCATGCTAGGACTGAGAAGCAAAGGAATTTCAATGTCCGAATAGAACAAAGAATAAATTCAATTTTTTTTCATATGTAGACGGACAATAAACCACCAAAAGAAGAGAGTTCGTTAGTTGATTAGAATTTGCTTTTCTTCCCCCTTGTGCTTACGTAGTAGTCTAGGCAGCATGCTTACGCTTTTCTTGTCGCGTCATACATGTCGCAAAAGATATTTTTCTTCATCATCATGACATTTTTTTTCTTTTGCTAATGGCATTTGTAATATTAAAATTCACGATCCTTTGTCTTGAATTTGGATCCTCTAAATTTTGAATTTTATTTTAGAATATAAAATACGATTTTTTACAATTTATTTTATAAATGAAACCAAAAGAAAATATAAGAGAGAAATCATTTAAGAATAAAAAATCATATTTTACTCTCTAAAATAAAAATTTAAAATTTAAAAAATTCAAATTCGCTTGCATTATCTTCCTTTTTGTTTTTTATTTTTTAAAACATTTTTTTACAACACTCACTAAGTGGGTAAAAGTTCATAAGAAGGGAACTATATCATTTTTTTTTCATTTTAAAAATTGGAAATGCAAAATTTATAAAAACAAACTTTATAAGAAGGAAATTTCCAAACCCAATATAAATAATAAACTTTAAAGCATCATAAAAAAATACCCATGCATTCACCTACATTTGAAAAGTGTAACTAAAAATAAAAAAAATGATGATTTTGGCTAAGGTTACGCTTTTTTAGCTTTGAAGACGCTTTAGTGGTGATGCCTATTCGGCCGTTGCCTATTCTCAAATGCTACGTTTTTTTTATCTGTATCAAAAGCTATATTTTTGGCATTCAAGAATAGGGTTCGCTTTTTAAGTTATGCTGTTCAGGACCAAAGGCTACACTTTTCAGCTTCCATTCTTACTAGAATAGGCTACACTTATCTTTGCTACTGCATCACTTTTAAAGCGTAGCCACATTGTAACAACCTACCACACAGAGCTTTACGCTTAAGTTAGTAAATCAGAGGTGGTGTGGTATTACGACCTCTAAACGTAAAATACATACTTATGTATATATGAAGAATAGTTCTAATTAGGAGCCTTGAACAAAGAATAAACAAAACAAACAAAAAATTGCATCACACTCGAAACATGAAGAATACAAAGCAAATTAACGGAATGTAACACCCTACCATACAGAGTCTTATGCTTAAGTCATAATTCAAAGATGGCAAGGCATTACGACCTCTAAAATAAAAATTTAGTACATATAGTAGTAGGAATGATTGATTATAACTAGGAGCCTTTGTAGAAAAAGAGGTAAACAAAAAAACCGCAACTCAAAAGCGCAACACTCCGCTCGATAACGTAACGAACAAGGATAACCAACGCGAGATTATATATAAACAGAGGAGTGTCAAAAACAGGAATATCAAGACTCAAAATCCGGCTGCGAAGATAACCGGTCCGAGTATAACAATATATACATATGATAAAATAAGGAAAACCCCAAAGGAAACCCAAAGGGACACAAATACATCAAACCTATTCTCCAAAATTTCTCCCATAAGAGGAGTCATCACAGTTTGTATTATTTAATGGAGATAAAAGTATCTAAGCAAAACATATAAACCAAAACATAGCCCCGAGAACAAAGGATCTTCGCAAGTATAGAAGTCTCCAGCATGCCTCAGCGGGAAACCTCACGTCCTGCATCTGAAAACCACAAAACCCGCATGGGTGAGAACCAAAGGTCCCCAGCATGGTAACAGCTTCCACATATATAATACATAATAATGGAGGAAAGCCAAAGGCAATCCTGGAACTTCCTCCAGATAATATCCAAGCTTATAAACAAGCTAAACCATAAAAGGGCATCTGACTAAAGATTCTTCAGTCTAACTAATACTTCCCTTTCCAATTCCTTCAAACCTCCCAACCACCAGCAGGAGTATAATGTAGCAAACACAATTATATCAAACAAGGAATATACAAATAGGAGCAAGTAAGACATTTAGACAATTAGCAAGTTATATGCAGTCAAATAGGCAATCTCAAACAATTCACATAGTATGCATATGATAAATGCCTGTCCCTAGTGGCTGATGATATCATCTGTCGGTTATAAAGCCAACCCGACAAGTCCTGGTAGCTAACCATTGGACTGTCCCTCTGTCGCGCATCCCCAACTCGAGTTATACTCATCATAAACTTGATCATAAACATGATCCATATCCATCACCCTCACTGGTGAATATTTCGGGGGCGAGCTCATCCGGGACTTTCACAGTGCCCGGCCACACTTACGACATAGGGTCAACAGAGTATCAAGTCTCAACCTGGAGCACGTGGTGGCTAGCCACTGCTACTACCCAGGGAAACTCGTATCTCCGATAGTGGAAGTGCAAATCACAATTATCAATAATTCAGCATAAACATGCATGAATTCTCATCCATGGATCAACATCCATATCTGCCATTCCGGCTCACGGTTAAGTCCATAACCAGCCAATATTCATAGCATACACAGCTATCCCGGCTCACGGTTCAATCCAGAACCAGCCAATATTCATAGCATACACAGCTATTCCGGCTCACGGTTCAATCCAGAACCAGCCAATTCATAAACAATTACGGCCCTTCGGCCAATGGCATAACAAGCACTTCCACCACCATCCTCCACATCTCACATAATCATTAATGATCCTCATTGATTATTCATTTTCCCCTTGCTTCACTCGCAAGTTACATCATTCACTAGCCCTTTTCTAATAGCTAGGCATATCATAATGATTTAAGATATAAGTGGTGAGATCGGAGGCTTAGAAGTATGAAATTTGGCTTTTAAAACTCAAAAATCAACTTTGGGATGAAAGCAGGGCCACGCGTACGCGCACTCCACGCGCACGCACGGATGGCCTCAAAAACTTCTTCGACGCGCAAGCGCCAAGCACGCTGACGCGTGGAATAAAAACTTGCCAATCGACGCGTACGCGTCCACCACGCGTACGCGTGGGTACTCTCGTGCCCCAGGCACAAAGCCGGCACAGTTCTGGCATAACTCTCTGGAAAATGGCTGGGCATTGGGTGCAGCACCATCGGCGCGCCCGCGCACATCACGCTCACGCGTGGATGGCGTTTTCGGGAAGAACGGCGCGCACGCGCCAAGTGCGCCCACGCGCAAGGGGTCATTCTGCTAAAATTTTTCTAAGTTAAAAGCTGCAGAATTCACCAATTTAAACCCCAATCTTCCAACGGACATAACTTTCTCATTTTAAATCGTTTTTCACCCGTTCTTCGAACGACATGGACATCCCGGATCCAATTTCATTTCTAAAAAGATTTGGTACAAAACAGAGATCCGTAGTCCAAGTTATGTCCCGCCAAAGTATGCCCAAAAACCATGTTTTTCATAAAAACCACAAAGTGCCATTTGCAAACAAGCCATTTCCAACTCTTTTCAAAATCAATCAAAACATGCCATTTTCATCCCTTTTCTTTGAAAACAATTAAAATACATCAATTTCAACATCAAGCCTCCTCAACTCACACATTGACACTTTACCACAATTTACAAAATCACTATCTCATCATTTAACCCACTTTACCCAAGTGGCTCAAACTCAAACATATTGACATATCATATACTATCCCTCATGCCAATTCTCAACAACACCAATTCCAATAAATCATTATTGTACACAATCAACATCATACTCACCATCAACATGGCTCAACCCACAATTCAACCATAACCAATCATTAAGCATATATCACAACATGCATATTTCTCATACATCATACCACCAAGGCATCAATAATCATCATCACATATATGACCACATCATATATCTCAATCATTCAACAACATCAACCATTCAATGCCTATCTTAGGGCCTCTAGCCTAAGTATTTCCTACCACATTACATATTAGATACGGGAAACCGAAACCATACCTTAGCCGAATTTCCCAAGCTCACCCGGAGCACTTCCAAACCACTTATCCACAAGCTCTCAAGGCCTCAATACCTCCAAGAACAGATTTTTCACCACCAAGCCCTTTCCAAGCTTTTCAAAATCACCAATCAAGCTCCAATATCCACACACACACAACCTAAGCCACAACCATCATACCCACACACAACATCTCAAAACCCAAACATCATAAAATCACAAATTACACTAGGGTTGAGAATCTTACCACACCCAAGGTCCAAGGAGACAAGATTAACCTTCTCCTTCAAGAGAGTTGGGTCCTATAACATCAAAGAACCCAAAATCTCAACATTTCACCCATGAAACTCGAAAATGAGGGCTGGAATTTCGAACAGTAAAGTGTGGCTTACCTCAAGATTGGTTGTATGGGTTTTGTAGAGCTCTTCGTGGTGAACGCGTGGCCGCAAACGGGGCGGCAATCGGAGCTCTAGATCAAAAGTTATGGTGGTTTGAAGATCAACCAAGGGAGAGAACTTGAGAGAGTGTTCTTCCTCCCTTTCTCTCAAATTTCAGCTTGTGTGTGTAACAAATGAGGAGAGAGAGTGCTGAAAACTAGGGTTTTGGTTAAGTTATGTTGGGCCAAGGGCCCACTTTGGGTCCAATTGGCCCGGTTTGGCCCTTTCGGTCCAATCTTGGTCCGAATTCTATAAAATTGGTACCAAAATTCTCGTCTCAATCTCCTCTATCACATTTAGCCATAAAAATCACATTTTAGGCTTTCTAGAATAAATTCTCATTTATGGGTTAATTAGCCGTTAATTAACCGGGTTTTACATTCTACCCACCTAATTGGGAATTTTGCCCCCAAAATTCAAATGCAATTACCTGAGAATAAATGCGGGTAATCCGTTCGCATCTCCGACTCAAGTTCCCAAGTGTGTTCCTCAACACCGCCTCGACTCCAAGCCACTTTGACTAATGAAACCTCTTTTCCACACAACCGTTTGATACTAGTATCATCAATTCTGACCGGAGCCACTGGAAGCGTCAAATCTTCCCTCAACTGAACCGATTCAGGTTCCAACACATGGCTAGCATCAGGAGTGTACTTCCGAAGCTGCGACACGTGAAACACGTCGTGCAGGTTCGAAAGATGAGGTGGTAGAGCCATCCGATACGCCACCGGTCCAATCCTCTCCAGGATTTGAAATGGACCAATGTATCGAGGATTCAACTTCTTTGCCTTAATTGCCCTACCTACTCCCGTAGTCGGAGTAACCTTAAGGAAAACATGATCTCCTTCCTCAAATTCTAAGGGCTTTCGCCTCTGATCGGCGTAACTCTTTTGACGACTCTGTGTCGCAAGCATCCTATCACGGATTTTCTTGACTTGTTCAGTAGTCTCAGCTATCATTTCCGGCCCCAATAAGCTTTTCTCTCCAGCTTCATACCAACATAGCGGAGATTGACATTTCCTCCCATACAAGGCCTCATACGGAGCCATTCCGATGCTCGCATGATAACTATTATTGTATGCAAACTCCACTAATGGCATATACCGATCCCAACTCGCCGGTTGGTCCAAAACACAAGCTCTCAACATATCCTCTAATGTTTGGATCGTCCTTTCAGATTGACCATCTGTTTGAGGATGGTAAGCCGTGCTCAAGCTTAATCGGGTTCCAAAAGCTTTCTGAAATGCACCCCAAAACCTTGAAGTGAAACGAGGATCTCTATCAGAGATTATAGTGGCAGGTACACCATGAAGTCTCACAATCTCCTTTATGTATAACCGTGCTAGCTCCTCAAGGGTGTAAGTCATACGAATGGGTAAAAAGTGAGCTGACTTCGTCAGTCGGTCCACAATCACCCAAATAGCATCAAAACCAGCCCTAGTCCTTGGCAATCCCGACACAAAGTCCATTGCAATACTTTCCTACTTCCATTGTAGAATCTCTAAAGGTTACAACATCCCGGAAGGTCTTTGATGTTCAATCTTTACCTTTTGACAAGTTAAGCACTTTGATACATATTCCGCCACATCATTCTTCATACCCGGCCACCAGAACATTGCCTTTAAATCATGGTACATCTTAGTACTTCCCGGGTGAATGGAGAATCCGCTTTTGTGTGCCTCCTTTAAAATATCTTGCCTCAAAGTGCCCACATCCGGCACAATGATCCTATCCTTGAATCTCCATAACCCATCTTTTTCTTCCGACACTCTCCATTGTTTTCCTTGCTCAATAGCCGGTAACACCTTCCATAACGCTTCATCATTTTGATGAGCCTTTAGGAGTTCGGACTTAAAATCACTTGAGATCTCTAATCGGCTCAAACACAAAGTTCCGGATACTTCTCGAGCACCAATTTTCAGACTCTCGAATCCCTTGAGCAACTTCTCCTCTTGAAGCATCATCCAAGCCGCATATAACGACTTCCGACTCAATGCATCCGCCACTACGTTCGCCTTTCCCGGATGGTAATGCAACTCAAAGTCGTAGTCCTTCAACAATTCCATCCACCTTCTCTGCCTCATATTAAGCTCTTTCTAATCAAAGAGATACTTCAAGCTCTTATGATCAGAGAAAACTTGGAACTTAACCCCATAGAGGTAATGCCTCCACACCTTCAAGGCAAACACAACCGCAGCAAGTTCCAAATCGTGCGTAGGGTAACTAACTTCATGAGGTCTCAACTGTCGTGAGGCATACGCCACCACATTATGATGCTGCATCAGCACGCACCCTAGACCCTTCAATGAGGCATCACAATACACCTCAAATGGCTCGTTCGGCTCAGGTAACACTAACACAGGTGCAGTGGTCAACTTTTTCTTCAATGTCTGAAAGCTTTCCTCGCACTCATGAGTCCAAACAAACGGAGTGTCTTTGCGGGTTAACTTTGTCATTGGCAAAGCTATCTGTGAAAAGCCTTTGATAAACCTTCGGTAATAGCCAGCTAAACCCAGAAAACTCCTTATCTCTGTTACGGTGGTTGGTTGCTTCCAATCCATCACAGCCTCCACCTTAATTGGATCTACGGCTATTCCCTTCTTACTCACCACATGGCCCAAAACCTTCACCTCACTCTTCCAAAACTCACACTTAGACAGTTTTGCATAGAGTTTCTTCTCCTTTAGAATCTGCAACACGGTCCTCAAGTGTTCCGCATGCTCTTCTTCAGTCTTGGAATAAATCAGTATGTCATCAATGAAGACAACAACGAATTTATCCAAAAATGGACGGAAAACTCTATTCATGTAATCCATAAACACTGCAGGAGCATTCGTCAACCCAAAAGACATTACAGTGTACTCGTAATGACCATAACGAGTCCTGAAAGCGGTCTTAGGGATATCCTCACCCCTCACCCTTATCTGGTGATAACCGGATCGCAAATCGATCTTGGAGAAAACTCCAGCTCCTTGTAACTGATCCATAAGATCATCAATTCTCGGCAATGGGTACTTATTCTTTATTGTAACCTTGTTCAGTTGCCTGTAATCCACACAGAGCTGCATACTCCCATCCTTCTTCTTTACCAGTAACACTGGAGCACCCCACGGAGAGACACTTGGCCGTATAAAATTCTTTCCCAACAAATCCTCTAACTGAGACTTTAGCTCGTTCATCTCTAACGGTGACATCCTGTAAGGAGCACTTGAGATTGGTCCCGCTCCGGGCACCAGTTCAATAGCAAACTCAACCTCTCGGTTAGGTGGAAACCCATCAATATCATCAGGAAACACTTCCGGAAACTCACACACAACCGAAATCTGTTCCAACCTTTGATCATCACCCGAAACACCCGCGGCTAACAACAGGATACCCTGACATTCGGTTCCGGAATAGTTCACCATCATCGAATTCAAGTAATAATTATTCACCACGACCGGCCCTTCGGTATCTTCCGGCATAAAGTACACCGACTTTGTAGAACAATCTAGCAGAACATGGTTCTTAGATAACCAGTCCAATCCCAAGATAAGATCAAGACCAATCATCGGTAAGCAGACTAAATTATGAACAAAATCACGCTGCTTGAACCTAAAGGAAACTTCCGGGCATCCTAGCCTAGTTACCATGGCTTCATGGGTAGCATTGTACACTCTTAGATCATAACCTAAAGTTACAATCTTCAATCCTAACTCATGGGCTTTCTCAAATGCAATGAATGAATGCGATGCTCCCGAATCAAATAAAGCATTTAAAGTTTGACCAGCCATTTCACAGTTACCTCGAATAAGTGTCTCGGATCCCTCAGCTCCTACAGCTGAAGTGGTGAACACCCGACCAATCTGTTGTGCCTTCTCAGCACCTTGTTTCTGCTTCTCAGGACAATTTGCGGCTTTATGCCCCGCTTTTCCGCAATTGTAGCACAAACCCCATCCGGCCTTGCATGGTACTCCTGGATGGTGACTTCCACACCTAGTACAAGCTTGATCATTCTGAGGCTGCTTCCCAAACTTCCTCCCTTGGGAGTTGTTGTTGTTGTTGGGCCTCCTAAAAGAGCTTCCTCTCTTGAAAGACGAACCTCTAGGTGCAAAGCTCTTCCCTCGGTTCTGTGGGAATGATCCTCTTTGACTCCCTTTCTCAGCGGTTGCCCTTTTCACACACTCTTCAGCAACCCTACACTTGTTCACCAATTCGGAGAAAGTCCTAATCTCCATTGGTCCCACTGAACTGAAAATATCACTCCGGAGTCCTCCTTCATACTTAACACACTTCCATTCCTCATATTCCACCGGAGTCCCTTGGCACATACGAGAGAACCTGGACAGCTCCTCAAACTTGTCAGTATACTCTGATATGGACATAGTACCCTGCTTCAGCTGTAACAATTCAAGTTCCTTAGCCGTCCTAGCAGAAGTCGGAAAGTACTTCTTATAGAACTCCTCTTGGAAGACATTCCAAGTGATATAGTCATCACCCTGCTGCAGAAGACGTCGGATACCTTGCCACCAATGCGACGCTTCACCGACAAGCATATAGGTAGCAAACTCGACACGCTGTCCTTCAGGTACCACTTGTGCTTGCAGTGCTCGTTCTATAGCTTGAAACCATGTATCATCCTCAGTCGGACTGGTAGTTCCCTTGAACTTAGGCGGATTAACCTTCAGAAAGTTTGCCAGTGTCATCGGGCCCTGAACTCCACCTCCATCATTACCATGGTTGTTCATCTGTTGACCAAGAGCCTCAGCAGTGGCTTGCATAGCAGCAGCCATGTTCTCCAACGCAGTCATAAAGTTCACCAGGTCATTAGGGTTATTCTCCGGTGCACGAGCATTCGTACGACCTCTCGCACTACCTCTACCGCATCCACGAGGCGCCATCTGGTTCCTATACACACCAAACAATCGATATTAAGTTGATCAGTCTCAATATCGGAAGTCTAGTGCTTCAAAGTCCCAAATGCATGCTCATGAACGTTTATGCCAATTATATCAAGCAGATATACTAATAGCACATAACACACACACAGAGAATGCACAGAAGCATAATCCGTCCATCCCTCAGGCTCTACAGGAACGAACTGCTCTGATACCATAATGTAACACCCTACCATACAGAGTCTTATGCTTAAGTCATAATTCAAAGATGGCAAGGCATTACGACCTCTAAAATAAAAATTTAGTACATATAGTAGTAGGAATGATTGATTATAACTAGGAGCCTTTGTAGAAAAAGAGGTAAACAAAAAAACCGCAACTCAAAAGCGCAACACTCCGCTCGATAACGTAACGAACAAGGATAACCAACGCGAGATTATATATAAACAGAGGAGTGTCAAAAACAGGAATATCAAGACTCAAAATCCGGCTGCGAAGATAACCGGTCCGAGTATAACAATATATACATATGATAAAATAAGGAAAACCCCAAAGAAAACCCAAAGGGACACAAATACATCAAACCTATTCTCCAAAATTTCTCCCATAAGAGGAGTCATCACAGTTTGTATTATTTAATGGAGATAAAAGTATCTAAGCAAAACATATAAACCAAAACATAGCCCCGAGAACAAAGGATCTTCGCAAGTATAGAAGTCTCCAGCATGCCTCAGCGGGAAACCTCACGTCCTGCATCTGAAAACCACAAAACCCGCATGGGTGAGAACCAAAGGTCCCCAGCATGGTAACAGCTTCCACATATATAATACATAATAATGGAGGAAAGCCAAAGGCAATCCTGGAACTTCCTCCAGATAATATCCAAGCTTATAAACAAGCTAAACCATAAAAGGGCATCTGACTAAAGATTCTTCAGTCTAACTAATACTTCCCTTTCCAATTCCTTCAAACCTCCCAACCACCAGCAGGAGTATAATGTAGCAAACACAATTATATCAAACAAGGAATATACAAATAGGAGCAAGTAAGACATTTAGACAATTAGCAAGTTATATGCAGTCAAATAGGCAATCTCAAACAATTCACATAGTATGCATATGATGAATGCCTGTCCCTAGTGGCTGATGATATCATCTGTCGGTTATAAAGCCAACCCGACAAGTCCTGGTAGCTAACCATTGGACTGTCCCTCTGTCGCGCATCTCCAACTCGAGTTATACTCATCATAAACTTGATCATAAACATGATCCATATCCATCACCCTCACTGGTGAATATTTCGGGGGCGAGCTCATCCGGGACTTTCACAGTGCCCGGCCACACTTACGACATAGGGTCAACAGAGTATCAAGTCTCAACCTGGAGCACGTGGTGGCTAGCCACTGCTACTACCCAGGGAAACTCGTATCTCCGATAGTGGAAGTGCAAATCACAATTATCAATAATTCAGCATAAACATGCATGAATTCTCATCCATGGATCAACATCTATATCTGCCATTCCGGCTCACGGTTAAGTCCATAACCAGCCAATATTCATAGCATACACAGCTATCCCGGCTCATGGTTCAATCCAGAACCAGCCAATATTCATAGCATACACAGCTATTCCGGCTCACGGTTCAATCCAGAACCAGCCAATTCATAAACAATTACGGCCCTTCGGCCAATGGCATAACAAGCACTTCCACCACCATCCTCCACATCTCACATAATCATCAATGATCCTCATTGATTATTCATTTTCCCCTTGCTTCACTCGCAAGTTACATCATTCACTAGCCCTTTTCTAATAGCTAGGCATATCATAATGATTTAAGATATAAGTGGTGAGATCGGAGGCTTAGAAGTATGAAATTTGGCTTTTAAAACTCAAAAATCAACTTTGGGATGAAAGCAGGGCCACGCGTACGCGCACTCCACGCGCACGCGCGGATGGCCTCAAAAACTTCTTCGACGCGCAAGCGCCAAGCACGCTGACGCGCGGAATAAAAACTTGCCAATCGACGCGTACGCGTCCACCACGCGTACGCGTGGGTACTCTCGTGCCCCAGGCACAAAGCCGGCACAGTTCTGGCATAACTCTCTGGAAAATGGCTGGGCATTGGGTGCAGCACCATCGGCGCGCCCGCGCACATCACGCTCACGCGTGGATGGCGTTTTCGGGAAGAACGGTGCGCACGCGCCAAGTGCGCCCACGCGCAAGGGGTCATTCTGCTAAAATTTTTCTAAGTTAAAAGCTGCAGAATTCACCAATTTAAACCCCAATCTTCCAACGGACATAACTTTCTCATTTTAAATCGTTTTTCACCCGTTCTTCGAACGGCATGGACATCCCGGATCCAATTTCATTTCTAAAAAGATTTGGTACAAAACAGAGATCCGTAGTCCAAGTTATGTCCTGCCAAAGTATGCCCAAAAATCATGTTTTTCATAAAAACCACAAAGTGCCATTTGCAAACAAACCATTTCCAACTCTTTTCAAAATCAATCAAAACATGCCATTTTCATCCCTTTTCTTTGAAATCAATTAAAATACATCAATTTCAATATCAAGCCTCCTCAACTCACACATTGACACTTTACCACAATTTACAAAATCACTATCTCATCATTTAACCCACTTTACCCAAGTGGCTCAAACTCAAACATATTGACATATCATATACTATCCCTCATGCCAATTCTCAACAACACCAATTCCAATAAATCATTATTGTACACAATCAACATCATACTCACCATCAACATGGCTCAACCCACAATTCAACCATAACCAATCATTAAGCATATATCACAACATGCATATTTCTCATACATCATACCACCAAGGCATCAATAATCATCATCACATATATGACCACATCATATATCTCAATCTTTCAACAACATCAACCATTCATTGCCTATCTTAGGGCTTCTAGCCTAAGTATTTCCTACCACATTACATATTAGATACGGGAAACCGAAACCATAACCTTAGCCGAATTTCCCAAGCTCACCCGGAGCACTTCCAAACCACTTATCCACAAGCTCTCAAGGCCTTAATACCTCCAAGAACAGATTTTTCACCACCAAGCCCTTTCCAAGCTTTTCAAAATCACCAATCAAGCTCCAATATCCACACACACACAACCTAAGCCACAACCATCATACCCACACACAACATCTCAAAACCCAAACATCATAAAATCACAAATTACACTAGGGTTGAGAATCTTACCACACCCAAGGTCCAAGGAGACAAGATTAACCTTCTCCTTCAAGAGAGTTGGGTCCTATAACATCAAAGAACCCAAAATCTCAACATTTCACCCATGAAACTCGAAAATGAGGGCTGGAATTTCGAACAGTAAAGTGTGGCTTACCTCAAGATTGGTTGTATGGGTTTTGTAGAGCTCTCCGCGGTGAACGCGTGGCCGCAAACGGGGCGGCAATCGGAGCTCTAGATCAAAAGTTATGGTGGTTTGAAGATCAACCAAGGGAGAGAACTTGAGAGAGTGTTCTTCCTCCCTTTCTCTCAAATTTCAGCATGTGTGTGTAACAAATGAGGAGAGAGAGTGCTGAAAACTAGGGTTTTGGTTAAGTTATGTTGGGCCAAGGGCCCACTTTGGGTCCAATTGGCCCGGTTTGGCCCTTTCGGTCCAATCTTGGTCCGAATTCTATAAAATTGGTACCAAAATTCTCGTCTCAATCTCCTCTATCACATTTAGCCATAAAAATCACATTTTAGGCTTTCTAGAATAAATTCTTATTTATGGGTTAATTAGCCGTTAATTAACCGGGTTTTACACGGAAGGCAGAAGAGAAAAAATATATACACATATATAAGGAGTTCCAACAAGATACATATAGCAAGCTTCAGACTCGACACGTGAAGCAAAGACCGGCCATAGTATATATACATATATACAACGCAAAATATATCCACCGACATCAACTTCTAAGAGGGACAAAATACAAGTTTATAAAATACAACATCCCCAAAAGTAGATCTTCACTGCCAAAGAGTCTCTAGCACGCTCAGTGAGGTGCCTCTCGTCCTGCATCTAAAAAACAATAGAATATGAATGGAATGAGAACTGAGAGTTCTCAGTATAGTAAATGTACCCATATAGATAATAAATAAGGTCATGGGAAGCCATAGTCATTCCAAAACTCCAACAACCTATATCAAATCCTAAAATTTTCACTAAATTAGAAATATGGTGACTATATCTAAGAGTTCTAATCTAACTCTTCATTTTCCATTCTTTGCAAACCTCCAAATCACCAAGTGAAACTATCCTTAGCATTACCTCCACCAGTATGAGGGATCTCTCAAAAACAAACTCATACAAGATAAACAAAGAAAACACTAATATGGATAGCAGATATAGTAAATAGATCAAGTAGCAGTTAATTACAATTAAGCATATAGGCGAGCCAAAACAAATGCACACTCAAACAAAACATAGAAGTGCATATGATATATGTCTGCCTTATGGCTGATGAATCTCATTTATCGGTTATACAGCCAAAATTCAACATGTCCGGTAGCTAACCCGGACATTGTCTCACTATTGCACACTGCAGCACATCAACTGGCCATTAGAGGGAGAGTGTCCTATCACCATTAGAAGGAATATGTGCCTTGTTACTATTAGAGGGAATACGTGCCGTGTTACCAATAGAGGAAATACGTGCCATGTCACATACAACCAGTGAGAAATCATAGACAAGTGGGATCAACCACCGTCCTTACCACACTTATCACATTCATTGTCTTTTTATCCATTTCATTATTAATCTTATCTCACTCCGTCCATAGTCACTATCAAAATCTATCAATATCATCATCGCCATCAATCATCTCTCAAAGTCTCATCATTCAAAAATATATTTATTCATATAATTCACATCCTCATTATCATTATCTCACAATACCATACATAATAAACTTTACTCTTCAATTTACCATCTCAACCCATTAAATTTTCTCCCTAACCCTTCTACCCTTTAGTACACTGGTATTAGACTTATAACAGGGTTTAAAAATGCTAGAGGAATGATTGAAAGCACACAAATTTTATTTCAGCCAAAATAGGGTGTCGTGTACGTGAACCAGTACTACGTATGCGAGTATGTCAAAAAGACTAATATTGTGTACGCAAACCAATGCCCCGTACACACGCGTATCAATATGTCTAAAAAGTTGTTAAATTCATAAATCAATTTTTCATACCAAACTTCAAACGCGCTTAATTTTTTTGTTAAAAATGATTTTCTATTCATTCTTCAAACGTTATAAACTTCATGAATCTAATTTTGATTCAAAATAAGTTTCACAAGATTTAAGATTCTGGAAGCTAAGTTATAGCCCGTCGAAGTTGGTTAAAATCAAAATTTTTTACCAAAAGTTGACAATTCCTCTAGTTTTCAAAACTCTCTAAACAAAGCCAAATCAACCTCAACCAAAAATCAATATCAAAATACTACTACACATTACCAATTATTCCTCAATTACCTCTCAATCATTTCAATACCTATATTATTCAAATTTCCATTTTCTCAACTTATTCAACAACTTCCTACTCTTAAGTCCATAATACCATCAATGATCATCACAAATCATTAAGTACCATTCATTCCATAACATCACCACCACCTCCATCATACAAACTCATTCATTATCAACAACAATAATTAACTTACATTCTACAATCTCAAAAATCATTATCAATCACATTTTATCCACGTACTAAATCAAACCTTTATTCAAACAACCAATTCATGTAATTCAACTTATCTTAAGGTCCACTAGCCGAAGTTTCACACAATATTATATATTATCTACCAGAAACTGAAATTATACCTTGGCTGGTTTCTTTCCAAGCTCAAAACACCTCAAAAACCCTCTACTTTACAAGCCTTCAAGCCAACTCAACAAGTTTTTAGCCACCAGAGTTCCTATTCAAACACTTCACTTCACTAATTTGACTTTCATTAACATTAATTCAATCTAATTCCATATAATTTCACCATAATCAATACTAGAGTTTGTTAATTCAACAAATCACAAGGGTTAGCGATACCTTACCTACTGTTCATATGGATGAAACCCGATAATAGCTCATATTAGAGAACTCCTAAGCCATCAAAATCACAAAATCTCTCCAACGCACAAAACCTAAATTTGTACAAATGAGGAGAAGGAGAACTGAATAAGAAATTTAGAATTTTGTTATCACTTTGCTTAGATAGAATTGAAGAGCTCAACGAGGCGAATGCGTGATCACAAATAGTGTGCGATCGGAGTTCCGAATTAAAAGTTATGAGTAATTGAAATTTGGAAGAGAAAAGAGTTTTAGGTTTTCTTCATTCTCTCTTGAGTTCAACGTGGAATGAGCAAGAATGAGGAAGAAAACTTCTTGTTAAGCTTATATGTGGGGTTAGGTGAGTGGGCTTAGGCTCATTTGGACTCAGTTCACTCGATTTAGTCTGTTAGTTTAATTTTGTGTCAAAATCTTAAAAATTAGTGTTTTAATTCATATTTTAAATATTTTAACTTCTTCAAATTAAAAAAATTAATTTTCTAATCCCTTTAACTCATAATTAATTTATTAGTTAATTATTTATTAACTTACCATGTTTTACAATTTAATATTTTGTAATATGATTGCATATATAATTCTGTATTTTTAATTAAATTAGTTAAATATTATAAAATAAGAATAAATATATAATAATATTAAATAATTTCTTTAAATAACAAAAATAAATTTTCAACAAAATATATTTATGATGAATCAAAAGTATTGGAATGAACATAATTCTGAAGATTCATACATCTCACTCTAAATTACACATACCTATATCAAAATATGCATGAGACCACTTAGGTAGCGTTTGGTGGAGAGACAGAGACGGAAAGACTGAGACTGAGAGACAGAGACTGAGAGACAGAGATTGAAATAAATCTCAGTATTCTGTTTGGTGCAAAATGAGAGACAGAAACTAAAACAAGAATAAAATTCTAATTTAATTTGCACAAATAGTAA
Source organism: Arachis hypogaea (assembly GCF_003086295.3). NCBI lineage: Eukaryota > Viridiplantae > Streptophyta > Magnoliopsida > Fabales > Fabaceae > Arachis > Arachis hypogaea. The sequence goes on from NC_092037.1 coordinate 66,951,617, forward strand.
AATTAGAATTAATTAATTGAAATGAGGGTATTTTAGGTATAAAATGTTATTAAAGTTTCAGTTTTCATCTCTAAAAATTTTAGTCCCCTGTGTCCCTACTTTTTGGAGGTACTGAAATACTGAAATTTTAGGGACAGAGACACAAATTTTAGTACCAGTCTCTGAACCAACAAACATGATACTGAGTCTCAGTCTCTCAGTCTCTGTCTTAGTACCTCAAAACAAGCACTACCTTAAAGTTTATTACTAATAAATTCCAAAAAATCAAAATATTATATCCTACATAAGTATCTTTTAATAAAAGTCATTAATTAACCATACATGATACATATATTAGTTCTCAATACTATTCCGTCTTTGCTAACAAACCATCATAATAAACAGTTTTAGTTTTGACCATCATAATAAACAGTTTTAGTTTTGACGAGTCTGACCCATATTATAAATAGATGGCCAAGTCTATGCTTGTTATTTCACATAGGATTTTTTTATTTCAAGCTCAAGTTTGGCATGTTTAAAGTTCGACAAACTCACAAGCCTATTTAAAAAGTTTATTTCATAAATTTGAACTCAAAATAATAAACTTAAATGCCTTCTAAAATTTATAATTCATAATTTGTAAAGCATAATTATTTATATATCAATCATTAGTCACATATCATAATCATACTTACAATTCATAAATTTTTTCTTTGAATAAAAATGCTATAATAATCTTAATTAATCTTGACTATTGTTTCTTTTAGTTTCATTTTGTGTTTAATATATAAGCGAATGGTTAATTGTTGGGAATTATTATTAAGAAAATGACAAAATCTTATATTTATTATGTTTTGATTTTATGGCAGGATTAGATTGCTTTCTAATATTCTTCCAAAATCAATTTCAGTTTCTTCCAAATCAAATCCCTAAAATTCCTCACTCACATTATTACCCATTAAAATACAATTTTTCTGCAAAAATTATGGAGGTTAAATTTAAAAATTTTAACAACTTCTACTGCACAACTCATATTTTATATATAAATTATTAGAAAATAAAAAATAAAAGATAAGATATAAAAAAATTAAAAATAAATTTTTAAAAATAATTATTAACTCGTCATATTAAAATTAATAAATAAACATACATATGAATATTAAATAAAAAATATTAAAATAATTAAAATCATGACCTATTAGTGCACATATGAGATAATTTGAAAAATACAATAAGACGTATAGTTTAAAATTTTATAATATTAATTATAAAAATTTATTAATTATAGACATCATATGTATGAAATTATGAATATTATGAGTACAAAATTATAGATGTTATTAATATGAAATTATCGATGTTATGCGTATGAATTTATGGATGTTATGAGTAAATTTATTAATTGAATAAATTAATTTAAGAATTTGACATTTTTTCAAATTCAATTATGAAAAAATTTAAAAACATCTGTGTTAATTTGATAGTTACTTATGCAATAACTAAAAAATAATATGTGTATGGATGTAATATCTAATAAACATAAATTTAATTTTTAGATGTTAGTTGTATGTAATTATGGATGTTATCTATATGAACTTATGAATGTTATGTGTATGAACTTAGTTAGTACAGTATAATTAATTAATTATAGATACACATAAAAAAAATTAAATCAGTTTATTATTATACCTCATCAAAGCTAGTGTAGTTTTTCATATTCTCGAAAATTGATTGACAGACAATAATCTCATCGGGTAAATTTGTCTGTTGTTCAAATTATTCTTCAATTCCTTCTTGTAAATTTTTTTTCAATTCTAATTGTGCTTGTAATTGAAATAGAGTTGTGATTTTTAGCTGGAGGGAATAAACAACATTTATGATATAAATCAACAATAAAAAACCTATTAAACCAAGCTTTCACATTTGTCAACATTTGCAATAATAATGAATGAGTTAACAAAATAAAAATCAATTACAATTAAAATTATTTAATTGATATTATTATCATTTTTAATTGTTATTAGTGATTATTGTATTCTTAAATCTAAGATTTGAACATCTCTCCAAAGATGTCATTTCGTTGGTGTCTATTTATTAAGCATGGGAGAGAGAATCATATGATATTATAACATTCAAATTATAAAAGAAAATATTAAATAGTGATTACAAGAATGTCTAATAGTTAGGGATATAATATTATAATTAATATCATTAATAATAAGTGGGGCTGATAAGAATATGATAAGTACATTGATAAGAGATTGAGATGAAAAATTAAAATATTATTAAATTATATAAATAAAATAAATTATGAAAAATTTTAGCTAATTATGACTGAAAATTTTTTGTTACCAAACTTTTTCTTATATATATATATATATATATATATATATATATATATATATATATATATATATATATATTGCATAGATAATTTAATGTCACGTATCACATTGAATGATTGCATTGTGACCTTTTGTTATTGTGTAAAAAGGTATAATATACCCTTACACACACTAACTATCACATATATAAATATATAATTAACAATTAACTAACTCAAAATCGGTTAAAATTTAACCATTCACTTAAATATTAATATTAATAAAATTAATATTAATATATATAAATTTATAAATATCATCTATCTCCCACTATTTACAAAATTTGAATATTATATAAGTATATACATAAAAAATGTATCATTAAGATTAAATATTTTTATACTGTAAATTTTTAAGGTTCTAACGAAGGAGTAAGTATCTAATCTGTTAAACATATATTTCATATGTGAGTATCAAAAAATTGTACACATTATTTGTACTTTGTAAGTTCAAGAACTTATAATTTCAAACACTTATATAGTTTTGTACTCATTCTGGTATCATGAATATTTACGAGAATAAAACCTTTAAAATTCTCAATCAGAGTATCGCTCTTATAATCATATAAGTGGAATCTTTTGATAAATAATATTATCTTTCCATTCAAAATTTTAATTCACCCTCATAATTTATTGTAAATAGCACAAATCCTATACCTTAGTGCTCCAATTATTAAATAATTTGTTATTAGCTATTAAACGTCAAAATTAGTAGTCTATTAGAATAAGGTTGGGTTCTCATCATTTAACAACAATCGATTTTAATTCCATTTTAGCCGTTGTCTCTTTGATTTTATGTCACAACCCCAAAAAGAGTCATGACTAGCGCTTAGGAAAATAGTTTCCTAGTATCCCTAACAGATTCGAATATAAGTTAAATAAAAAAGTTTTAAATATTTTTAATAATTTACAAATTCTAGAGTGAATAATTACATATTTTTAATAAAAAGATAAAATAAATAAATATGGTTAAATATGGAGTACATAACATCTAGGAACTCAACAAAAAAATGAGTACATATTGCAGATAATAACCCTTGGATAGTAAAAGCCCACATATTTGGCTATCTGTTCTTAAAAATAAAAAAAAAAGGAGTGAATTTTGTAATTTAGTGACTAGACAATACATCTATAATTCACATGAGACCATATAAATTGTATTATCAAAATATATTTTATTTAGAAAATGGTAATTTAGACAAATAAGTGAACCAATAATGGAATTCTAAATACAAAAATCAAATCAAATAGTCCACACTTGGGCCTACCTCTAAAGGTAGCCATTTTCTCTCGTGTATCAATACAGAATAACATATCCAATGTGTGGCCTACACGTTAGGCTAGCAACGCCCCTACTAGCTGAGGTTTGAGTCAGATGCATCTAAGTTAATGTCATGATTGTCATTAACTATGATTTTCTAATGCAAGCCCTCAAACCAATTCAAAATATATAATTTCAAATATAATAAATATTTGATCTTTTAAATATATAAGATATCAAATTAAATCAAATGATACTTTCTCATTGAAAATCTTTTTTAATAATTGGTGCGCGAAATTGTGAACAATACTTTTCACAACTCTCATAATCCCCGGTCATGAACCCCAAAAACTTGGTAGCTCAGTACCATGGCATTACACAACTTCGCACAACTAACCAGCAAGTGCACTGGGTCGTCCAAGTAATAAACCTTACGCGAGTAAGGGTCGATCCCACGGAGATTGTTAGTATGAAGCAAGCTATGGTCATCTTGTAAATCTTAGTCAGGCAAACTCAAATGGATATGATGATGAACGAAAATAAACAATAAGATAAAGATAGAGGTACTTATGTAATTCATTGGTAGGAACTTCAGATAAGCGCATGAAGATGCCTTCCCTTCCGTCTCTCTGCTTTCCTACTGTCTTCATCCAATCCTTCTTACTCCTTTCCATGGCAAGCTTATGTAGGGTTTCACCGTTGTCAATGGCTACCTCCCATCCTCTCAGTGACTACGTTGCCTATGCTCTGTCACAGCATGGATAATCATCTGTCGGTTCTCGGTCAGGCCGGAATAGAATCCATCGATTCTTTTGCGTCTGTCACTAACGCCCCGCCTGCTAGGAGTTTGAAGCACGTCACAGTCATTCAATCATTGAATCCTACTCAGAATACCACAGACAAGGTTAGACCTTCCGGATTCTCTTGAATGCCGCCATCAGTTCTAGCCTATACCACGAAGACTCTGATCTCACGGAATGGTTGGCTCGTTTGTCAGACGAGCACTCGGTTGTCAGGCGATCAACCATGCATCGTGCAATCAGGAATCCAAGAGATATTCACCCAATCGAAGGTAGAACGGAGGTGGTTGTCAGTCACACATTCATAGGTGAGAATGATGATGAGTGTCACGGATCATCACATTCATCAAGTTGAAGAACAAGTGATATCTTAGAACAAGAACAAGCGGAATTGAATAGAAGAACAATAGTAATTGCATTAATACTCGAGGTACAGCAGAGCTCCACACCTTAATCTATGGTGTGTAGAAGCTCCACCGTTGAAAATACATAAGAACAAGGTCTAGGCATGGCCGAATGGCCAGCCTCCCAAAGAGGGTTCAATCATAAAAACATGATCAAAAAGCTCTCTAATACAATAGTAAAAGGTCCTACTTATAGAAAACTAGTAGCCTAAGGTTTACAGAAATGAGTAAATGACATAAAAATCCACTTCCGGGCCCACTTGGTGTGTGCTTGGGCTGAGCAATGAAGAAATTTCATGCAGAGACTCTTCTTGGAGTTAAACGCCAGCTTTAGTGCCAGTTTGGGCGTTTAACTCCCATTTTGGTGCCAGTTCCAGCGTTTAACGCTGGGATTTCTGAGGGTGACTTTGAACGCCGGTTTGGGCCATCAAATCTTGGGCAAAGTATGGGCTATCATATATTGCTGGAAAGCCCAGGATGTCTACTTTCCAACGCCGTTGAGAGCGCGCCAATTGGGCTTCTGTAGCTCCAGAAAATCCACTTCGAGTGCAGGGAGGTCAAAATCCAACAGCATCTGCAGTCATTTTTAGTCTCTGAATCAGATTTTTGCTCAGGTCCCTCAATTTCAGCCAGAAAATACCTGAAATCACAGAAAAACACACAAACTCATAGTAAAGTCTAGAAAAGTGAATTTTAACTAAAAACTAATAAAAATATACTAAAAACTAACTAGATCATACTAAAAACATACTAAAAACAATGCCAAAAAGCGTACAAATTATCCGCTCATCACAACACCAAACTTAAATTGTTGCTTGTCCTCAAGCAACTAAAAATCAAATAAGATAAAAAGAAGAGAATATGCAATGAATTCCAAAAACATCTATGAAGATCAGTATTAATTAGATGAGCGGGGCTTTTAGCTTTTTGCCTCTGAACAGTTTTGGCATCTCACTCTATCCTTTGAAATTCAGAATGATTGGCTTCTTTAGGAACTTAGAATCCAGATAGTGTTAATGATTCTCCTAGTAAAGTATGATGATTCTTGAACATAGCTACTTATTGAGTCTTGGTTGTGGCCCAAAGCACTCTGTCTTTCAGTATTACCACCGGATACATACATGCCACAGACACATAATTGGGTGAACCTTTTCAGATTGTGACTCAGCTTTGCTAGAGTCCCCAACTAGAGGTGTCCAGGGTTCTTAAGCACACTCTTATTGCCTTGGATCACAACTTTATTTCTTTCTCTCCTTTTTTTTCGTTTTCTTTTCTTTTTCTCTTTTTCTTTTTTTTCGAATTTTTTTTTCTTTTTTTTCTTTTTTTCATTGCTTTTTCTTGCTTCAAGAATCATTGTAATGATTTTTCAGATCCTCAGTAACATGTCTCCTTTTTCATCATTCTTTCAAGAGCCAACATTCATGAACCACAAATTCAAGATACATATGCACTGTTTAAGCATACATTCAGAAAACAAAAATATTGCCACCACATCAAAATAATTAAACTGTTGTAAAATTCAAAATTCATGCAATTCTTTCCTTTTCAATTAAGCACGTTTTTATTCAAGAAAGGTGATGGATTCATAGGACATTCATAACTTTAAGGCATAGACACTAAGACACTAATGATCACAAGACACAAACATGGATAAACATAAGCACATAAAATTCGAAAAACAGAAGAATAAAGAACAAGGAAATCAAGGAACGGGTCCACCTTAGTGATGGCGGCTCTTTCTTCCTCTTGAAGATCCTATGGAGTGCTTGAGCTCCTCAATGTCTCTTCCTTGTCTTTGTTGCTCCTCCCTCATGATTCTTTGATCTTCTCTAATTTCATGGAGGATGATGGAGTGTTCTTGATGCTCCACCCTTAGTTGTCCCATGTTGGAACTCAATTCTCCTAGGGAGGTGTTCAGTTGCTCCCAATAGTTTTGTGGAGGAAAGTGCATCCCTTGAGGAATCTCAGGGATCTCATGATGAGTGGGGTCTCTTGTGTGCTCCATCCTCTTCTTAGTGATGGGTTTGTCCTCATCAATGGGGATGTCTCCCTCTATGTCAACTCCAACTGAATAACAGAGGTGACAAATGAGATGAGGGAAGGCTAACCTTGCTAAGGTAGAGGACTTGTCCGCCACCTTATAGAGTTCTTGGGCTATAACCTCATGAACTTCTATTTCTTCTCCAATCATGATGCTATGAATCATGATAGCCCGGTCTATGGTAACTTCGGACCGGTTGCTAGTGGGAATGATTGAGCGTTGGATGAACTCCAACCATCCTCTAGCCACGGGTTTGAGGTCATGCCTTCTCAATTGAACCGGCTTTCCTCTTGAGTCTCTCTTCCATTGGGCGCCCTCTTCACATATGACTGTGAGGACTTGGTCCAACCTTTGATCAAAGTTGACCCTTCTAGTGTAAGGATGTTCATCTCCTTGCATCATAGGCAAGTTGAACGCCACCCTCACACTTTCCGGACTAAAATCCAAGTATTTCCCCAGAACCATAGTAAGATAATTCTTTGGATTTGGGTTCACACTTTGGTCATGGTTCTTGGTGATCCATGCATTGGCATAGAACTCTTGAAACATCAAGATTCTGACTTGTTGAATGGGGTTGGTAAGAACTTCCCAACCTCTTCTTCGGATCTCATGTCGGATCTCCGGATATTCACCCTTTTTGAGTGAAAAAGGGACCTCGGGGATCACCTTCTTCAAGGCCACAACTTCATAGAAATGGTCTTGATGCACCCTTGAGATGAATCTTTCCATCTCCCATGACTTGGAGGTGGAAGCTTTTGCCTTCCCTTTCCTCTTTCTAGAGGTTTCTCCGGCCTTGGATGCCATAAATGGTTATGGAAAAACAAAAAGCAATGCTTTTACCACACCAAACTTAAAATGTTTGCTCGTCCTCGAGCAAAAGAAGAAAGAAGAGAGTAGAAGAAGAAGAAATGAGGAGAAAGGGAATGGCTTTAATTTTCGGCCAAGAAGGGGAGAAGTGGTGTGTATGTTGTGTGAAAATGAAGGAGTGAAGGAGGGTTTATATAGGAGAGGGGGAATAGGGTTCGGCCATTGTGGGTGGGTTTGGGAGGGAAAGTGGTTTGAATTTGAAGGGTGAGGTAGGTGTGGTTTTATGAAGGATGGATGTGAGTGGTGAAGAGAAAGATGGGATTTGATAGGTGAAGGGTTTTTGGGGAAGAGGTGTTGAGGTGATTGGTGAATGGGTGAAGAAGAGAGAGAGAGTGGTAGGGTAGGTGGGGATCCTGTGGGGTCCACAGATCCTGAGGTGTCAAGGAAAAGTCATCCCTGCACCAAATGGCAAGAAAAGACACGTTTTTAGCCTTTTCTGGCGTTAAACGCCGGGCTGGTGCCCATTTCTGGCGTTTAACGCCAGCTTCTTGCCCATTTCTGGCGTTTAACGCCAGCCTGGTGCCCCTTTCTGGCGTTAAACGCCCAGAATGGTGCCAGACTGGGCGTTAAACGCCCAACAGCTAACCTCACTGGCGTTTAAATGCCAGTGGGTGCGTCCTCCAGGGTGTGCTGTTTTTCTTCCTGTTTTTCATTCTGTTTTTGCTTTTTTCATTGATTTTGTGACTTCTTATGATCATCAACCTATAAAAAAGAGAAAATAACAAAATAAAATAGATAAAATATAACATTGGGTTGCCTCCCAACAAGCGCTTCTTTAATGTCAGTAGCTTGACAGAGGACTCTCATGGAGCCTCACAGATACTCAGAGCCATGTTGGAACCTCCCAACACCAAACTTAGAGTTTGGTTATGGCCTCCCAACACCAAACGTAGAGTTTGACTGTGGGGGCTCTGTTTGGCTCTGTTTTGAGGGAAGCTCTTCATGCTTCCTCTCCATGGTGATAGAGGGATATCCTTGGGCCTTAAACACCAAGGATTCTTCATTCACTTGAATGATCAACTCTCCTCTATCAACATCAATCATAGCCTTTGCAGTGGCTAGGAAGGGTCTGCCAAGGATGATGGACTCATCCATGCACTTCCCAGTCTCTAGGACTATGAAATCAGTAGGAATGTAATGGTCTTCAACTTTAACCAGAACATCCTCTACAAGTCCATGGGCTTTTTTTCTTGAATTGTCTGCCATCTCTAGTGAGATTTTTGCAGCTTGCACCTCAGAGATCCTTAACTTCTCCATTACAGAGAGAGGCATGAGGTTTACACTTGACCCTAAGTCACACAAGGCCTTCTTGAAGGTCATGGTGCCTATGGTACAAGGTATTGAAAACTTCCCAGGATTCTGTCTCTTTTGAGGCAGTTTCTGCCTAGACAAGTCATCCAGTTCTTTGGTGAGCAAAGGGGGTTCATCCTCCCAAGTCTCATTTCCAAATAACTTGTCATTTAGCTTCATGATTGCTCCAAGGTATTTAGCAACTTGCTCCTCAGTGACATACTCATCCTCTTCAGAGGAAGAATACTCATCAGAGCTTATGAATGGCAGAAGTAAGTCTAATGGAATCTCTATGGTCTCAGTTTGAGCCTCAGATTCCCATGGTTCCTCATTGGGGAACTCATTGGAGGCTAGTGGACGCCCAGTGAGGCCTTCCTCAGTGGCGTTCACTGCCTCTTCTTCCTCCCAAAATTCGGCCATGTTGATGGCCTTGCACTCTCCTTTTGGATTTTCTTCCGTATTGCTTGGGAGAGTACTAGGAGGGAGTTCAGTAATCTTCTTGCTCAGCTGACCCACTTGTCCTTCCAAGTTTCTGATGGAGGACCTTGTTTCAGTCATGAAACTTTGTGTGGTTTTGATCAGATCAGAGACCATGGTTGCTAAGTCAGAAGTATTCTGCTTAGAACTCTCTGTCTGTTGCTGAGAAGATGATGGAAAAGGCTTGCTATTGCTAAACCTGTTTCTTCCACCATTATTGTTGTTGAAACCTTGTTGAGGTCTCTGTTGATCCTTCCATGAAAAATTTGGATGGTTTCTCCATGAAGGATTATAGGTGTTTCCATAGGGTTCTCCCATGTAATTCACCTCTTCCATTGAAGGGTTCTCAGGATCATAAGCTTCTTCCTCAGATGAAGCCTCCTTAGTACTGCTTGGTGCATTTTGCATTCCAGACAGACTTTGAGAAATCATATTGACTTGTTGAGTCAATATTTTGTTCTGAGCCAATATGGCATTCAGAGTGTCAATCTCAAGAACTCTTTTCTTCTGACTAGTCCCATTGTTCACAGGATTTCTTTCAGAAGTGTACATGAATTGGTTATTTGCAACCATTTCAATTAGTTCTTGAGCTTCAGTAGGCGTCTTCTTCAGATGAAGAGAGCCTCCAGCAGAGCTATCCAAGGACATCTTGGATAGTTCAGAGAGACCATCATAGAAAATACCTATGATGCTCCATTCAGAAAGCATATCAGAAGGACACTTTCTGATTAATTGTTTGTATCTTTCCCAAGCTTCATAGAGGGATTCTCCTTCCTTTTGTCTGAAGGTTTGGACTTCCACTCTAAGCTTACTCAATTTTTGAGGTGGAAAGAACTTTGCCAAGAAGGCATTGACTAGCTTTTCCCAAGAGTCCAGGCTTTTTTTAGGTTGTGAGTCCAACCATGTTCTAGCTCTGTCTCTTACAGCAAAAGGGAATAGCATAAGTCTGTAGACCTCAGGGTCAACCCCATTAGTCTTGACAGTGTCACAGATTTGCAAGAACTCAGCCAAAAACTGATGAGGATCTTCCAGTGGAAGTCCATGGAACTTGCAATTCTGTTGCATTAGAGAAACTAATTGAGGCTTAAGCTCAAAGTTGTTTGCTCCAATGGCAGGGATAGAGATGCTTCTCCCATAGAAATCGGGAGTAGGTGCAGTAAAGTCACCCAGCACCTTCCTTGCATTGTTGGCATTGTTGTTTTCAGCTGCCATGTGTTCTTCTTCTTTGAAGAATTCGGTCAGGTCCTCTAAAGAGAGTTGTGCTTTGGCTTCTCTTAGCTTTCTCTTCAAGGTCCTTTCAGGTTCAGGATCAGCCTCAACAAGAATGCCTTTGTCTTTGCTCCTGCTCATATGAGAGAGAAGAGAACAAGAAATGTGGAATCCTCTATGTCACAGTATAGAGATTCCTTGAGGTGTCAGAGGAGAAGAAGAGTAGAAGACAGAAGTAGAAAATTCGAACTTATCACAGGAGATGGAGTTCGAATTTTGCATTAAGGAATAGTGTTAGTCCATAAATAGAAGGATGTGAGAAGAAGGGAAGTGATTTTCGAAAATTAAGTAAAAAAAAAAATTTGAAAACATTTTTGAAAAACATTACTTAATTTTCGAAAATGAAAGCAGAGAAGAAATCAAGTGATTTTTGAAAAAGATTTTGAAATTAGAAATAAAAAAGATTTGATTGAAAACTGTTTTGAAAAAGATGTGGTTAAGAAGATATGATTAGTTAAAAAAAAGATGTGATTGAGAAGATATGATTTGAAAAACATTTTTTAAAAAAAGATTTGATTTTGAAAATTAAAGACTTGACTAACAAGAAAAGATATGATTCAAACATTAAACCTTTCTCAACAGAAAAGGCAACATACTTGAAATGTTGAATCAAATCATTAATTGGTAGCAAGTATCTTTGAAAATAGAAAGAAATCAATTTTGAAAACATATGATTGAAAAGATATGATTTGAAAAAGATTTGATTTTGAAAAACTTTGAAAACTTGGAAAAAATTTGCATTGAAAACAGAATCTTCCCTCTTGTGCCATCTTGGCGTTAAACGCCCAGAATGGTGCACATTCTGGCATTTAACGCCCAAAAATCTACCCTTTTGGGCGTTAAACGCCCAACCAGGTACCCTGGCTGGCGTTTAAACGCCAGTCTGTCCTTCTTCACTGGGCGTTTTGAACGCCCAGTTTTTTCTGTATAATTCCTCTGCTGTATGTTCTGAAACTTCAATTCTCTGTATTATTGACTTGAGAAGACACAAATTAAAAATATTTTTGGATTTTTAATAATCAAAATTCAATTAAAATCAAATAACAATGCATGCAAGACACCAAACTTAGCAGTTTGTATACTACTGACACTAATGAGAATGCATATGAAACACACAAAACACTCAAGTCAAGAGAATTCAAAGATCAGAGCAAGAAATCATCAAGAATTACTTGAAGATCCTTAAGACATATGAATGAATGCATGCAATTGACACCAAACTTAAGATGAAACACTAGACTCAAACAAGAAATTTTTGGATTTTATGATTTTTTAATTTTTTTGTGGTTTTCGAAAATTAAGTGGAAAAAGATATCAAAACTCTTAATGAGAATTCCAGGAATCAGTGCAATGCTAGTCTAAGACTCCGGTCCAGGAATTAGACATGGCTTCACAGCCAGCCAAGCTTTCAAAGAAAGCTTCGGTCCAAAACACTAGACATGGCCAATGGCCAGCCAAGCCTTAGCAGATCACTGCTCCAAAAGCAAGATTGATAAAGATCAACAAGCTCTTGTGATGATAAGTTGAAACCTCGGTCCAATGAGATTAGACATGGCTTCTCAGCCAGCCAGACTTCAACAAATCATCATGAAACTCTAGAATTCATCTTCAAGAATTTCGAAAAAAATAAATACCTAATCTAAGCAACAAGATGAACCGTCAGTTGTCCAAACTGAACAATCCCCGGCAACGGCGCCAAAAACTTGGTGCGCGAAATTGTGAACAATACTTTTCACAACTCTCATAATCCCCGGTCATGAACCCCAAAAACTTGGTAGCTCAGTACCATGGCATTACACAACTTCGCACAACTAACCAGCAAGTGCACTGGGTCGTCCAAGTAATAAACCTTACGCGAGTAAGGGTCGATCCCACGGAGATTGTTAGTATGAAGCAAGCTATGGTCATCTTGTAAATCTTAGTCAGGCAAACTCAAATGGATATGATGATGAACGAAAATAAACAATAAGATAAAGATAGAGGTACTTATGTAATTCATTGGTAGGAACTTCAGATAAGCGCATGAAGATGCCTTCCCTTCCGTCTCTCTGCTTTCCTACTGTCTTCATCCAATCCTTCTTACTCCTTTCCATGGCAAGCTTATGTAGGGTTTCACCGTTGTCAATGGCTACCTCCCATCCTCTCAGTGACTACGTTGCCTATGCTCTGTCACAGCATGGATAATCATCTGTCGGTTCTCGGTCAGGCCGGAATAGAATCCATCGATTCTTTTGCGTCTGTCACTAACGCCCCGCCTGCTAGGAGTTTGAAGCACGTCACAGTCATTCAATCATTGAATCCTACTCAGAATACCACAGACAAGGTTAGACCTTCCGGATTCTCTTGAATGCCGCCATCAGTTCTAGCCTATACCACGAAGACTCTGATCTCACGGAATGGTTGGCTCGTTTGTCAGACGAGCACTCGGTTGTCAGGCGATCAACCATGCATCGTGCAATCAGGAATCCAAGAGATATTCACCCAATCGAAGGTAGAACGGAGGTGGTTGTCAGTCACACGTTCATAGGTGAGAATGATGATGAGTGTCACGGATCATCACATTCATCAAGTTGAAGAACAAGTGATATCTTAGAACAAGAACAAGCGGAATTGAATAGAAGAACAATAGTAATTGCATTAATACTCGAGGTACAGCAGAGCTCCACACCTTAATCTATGGTGTGTAGAAGCTCCACCGTTGAAAATACATAAGAACAAGGTCTAGGCATGGCCGAATGGCCAGCCTCCCAAAGAGGGTTCAATCATAAAAACATGATCAAAAAGCTCTCTAATACAATAGTAAAAGGTCCTACTTATAGAAAACTAGTAGCCTAAGGTTTACAGAAATGAGTAAATGACATAAAAATCCACTTCCGGGCCCACTTGGTGTGTGCTTGGGCTGAGCAATGAAGAAATTTCGTGCAGAGACTCTTCTTGGAGTTAAACGCCAGCTTTAGTGCCAGTTTGGGCGTTTAACTCCCATTTTGGTGCCAGTTCCAGCGTTTAACGCTGGGATTTCTGAGGGTGACTTTGAACGCCGATTTGGGCCATCAAATCTTGGGCAAAGTATGGGCTATCATATATTGCTGGAAAGCCCAGGATGTCTACTTTCCAACGCCGTTGAGAGCGCGCCAATTGGGCTTCTGTAGCTCCAGAAAATCCACTTCGAGTGCAGGGAGGTCAAAATCCAACAGCATCTGCAGTCATTTTTAGTCTCTGAATCAGATTTTTGCTCAGGTCCCTCAATTTCAGCCAGAAAATACCTGAAATCACAGAAAAACACACAAACTCATAGTAAAGTCCAGAAAAGTGAATTTTAACTAAAAACTAATAAAAATATACTAAAAACTAACTAGATCATACTAAAAACATACTAAAAACAATGCCAAAAAGCGTACAAATTATCCGCTCATCAATAATACTTCCCAAATCATAAAGAATTCTAACATATTTCACAATTTCAGAATAGCAAGTATCAATAATTAATTCCAAAAGGATATAGTTTCATAAAACATTTGAAGACCATATTTATACAAATACAATAATTTAAAATAGGTTACATTTGTGTCGTAACTAAAGTCTATGTAAATCATGGCAGGCTACCACGTTTAACCATCTCCATATAATCTACAGCACCCCTATCATGATTTACAGAGAAAATCAAAATTAACATAACCCAGGCACCCTATTGCATTTTACGAGAGGCTAAACTAATGTATATAAGATGCTAAACCGTTGTACCCTACCACGGTTTATGACCGAATCAGGAAGTTGTAATCATGGCACCTCTATCGCAATTTACGTGTAGTAGAATTATAAAACCGCGCTAGCTAGAGATGGATTGTTCATTCGAGTGTTTGAGAAGATTTGGGGTTGAGAGGAGTTGAGAGAGAATCACGCAAGCAACATAATATGGTGGGGTAGGGTCGTTGAAGAAGAAAATCATCTATACCGATTGAACGACATTGCTCACGTTGCTGGAAGCATCAATGAAGAGGTTACTTGTTTATATGTTGTTCTTTTTATATGTTAGTTATTTATATGTTATTCTAATTATATCTTTTGTGACTTTACATTTGTGCAGTTTCTGTATATTTGAAATATTGGATACATAGCACGCATTTGTACCTTTAAAATCTAATTCGGGTATTTTTATAAATAATTTATGTGTTAGTCTTTTACCTGTGAAAATTTGATGAGTACCTATTTATTTTTTTTTTTGTATGATACAGCCAACTAGGAGTATTTATAGTATTAAAAGGCAACATAATATGCCTCTACACGATCGGATCATACCTTATTTGAAAACCATTGGTTTGTATCACTTGGTTAGGTTGAACACTCATTGGTTCTGGGTGGAAGAGCGTATGGTGAGCGCATTCATTAAGAGTTGACATTCTAAGACGCACACCTTCCACATATTATTCGGAGAATGCACCATCACATTACAGGACATGGCGTATCAGTTGGGGTTGCCCGTTGATAGGAAGGCTATTAGTGGGTGCCTCATTAACTTCGAATAGTTCATTCCTAATGGAAACCAACGTGGAAGTGGATTCAGGAGTTATTCGGCAAGCTGCCGCAGCCAAAGAGAGTCAAGCAGATGACGATCCACTTCACATGGTTTCATGAGAGGTTTAGGGTGCTCCAAGCCGATGCGAGTGAGGACACGGTGTGTATATATGCTCGTGCTTACATTATGATATTACTATCCATTCATCTTTTTTTGTGAAAAAAATGGGAATCGGGTTCACCTTCGGTGGTTGCCATATGTGGTGAAACTTGATGAGTTGGGCAATTGTAGCTGGGATTCAGCTGTATTGGCATACTTGTATAGATCCATGTGTATGTTGGGTAGCCAATAGAAATATCACTAACTTGGCTAGACCGCTTTAGCTACTACAGTCTTGGATATTCTGGCAGTTTTCCGTACTAAAGCCGCATGGTTTTGACACAGATACTGGAGATCCAGCCACAGTTTATAGTGGATCTCAATGAGCCTGCAGGTAGTCCATATGATATGTGGTTTACCATGGGAGGGATGCCCCGATCTGTATTTGGCGTGCACCACTATCTCCAACAGTAGCAGAGCATTTTCAGAGAGCCACTATGGTGAGGCATCCTACTAGATGTGGTACCGAGTCTCATTTACTTGGTGGTTTTGGACTTGATGACCATGATGGTGGTGATGGAGAGTAGCATTATTTAGTGGTTTAGGGTAATATTTATATACATATATATGCCTTTTTTATTCATATGAATGCCTTATGAATTCCTTTTTATCATATGTACGCTTTCTTATATTTATATGTATGCCTTTTTATTCATATTGCATGCCTACTTATATTTATTTGTAATCAAATTAATCAAAAACTAAAAAATCAAATCAATGGCCAGCAATTGATGAATGCAATGATGGTGAAGGTCTGTTAACTGAAATATGACATTAAACAAGTACAGTAAGTCCTACTACATGAGATAAAGACAAATTGACAACAATAACAACATAAACTTAAAAAAAGGACATCTAACATTTAAGCATCAGTACCAGCAATCAAACCTTGCTGATCACAATTCCTATGCATATGTCCAGGCCGTTTGCAGAGGCCACAATGCTTCAGTTGGTTAGGACCAGCCTCATCCATGTTGTTCTGGATTCTGGTGGATCTTGGTCGCCCTTCTCTTGCACATCTCATATATTACGGTCAAGAATGACAATGGATCCATCATATGGCGGCCAAAGTCCTTCTAGAAAAGGTGGTGCAAACCCCATCTTGTATACATTAAACACCTCAATCATATTGTTAGGGGTGTTCGCGGTGCGGTTTGGTTCGATTTTTTAGGGAAAAGCCATCCGATCCGATCGTTTAATTAAGCTGCGGTTCGGTTTGGTTCGGTTTTTTGTCAAGGTCATCCGAACCAAACCAAAGGTTTGGTTTGTTCAGTTTTTTCAATCAAATCAAAAAAATTCTACTATACTATTATGCAAAGTCATAACATTGAAATCGACAAATCGAAATACACAATAGCTAACAAAGTCTTGATCTAATGAAATTTAACGACAACAGAATTCAAATACGACAATTAAAGAAGTTTAATAGTTCAACAGTCAACACAACTGAAAATAAAAATAAATTGTCATTAAACTGATAGCAAAGTTATGGTGTCTTCTCCAACAAAATAGCTAAACTTCTTAATACAAACCAACCTGAAATAAAAAAAACAGTTACATAATAAGAACAACAACAACAACAACAACAACAACAACAACAACAACAACAACAACAACAATAATAATAATATAAGGAGAACAATTCCTGCCATAACAAGATGTACTCAATCAGACTCAACACCAGAATCTTCTTCATTGGGATCACGAGTGGGTGCAACTTCTACAAAATATATAAAACAAGAAACAATCATAACAAATAATATATATTAATAAAAACTAGATTAAAATAAAGAAAATTATAAGTAGAAACTTAACCATACCTAATTCCAACTTCTCCAATTCCTCGATGAGTTACTCAAGGACAAGTTTTGGAGAGTTTCGGAGCCAATTTTGTGTACAAATTAATGCTTCAGCTGTCATCGGAGTTAGAGAACTCCTATAATTATTCAACACCCTTCCTCCAGTACCGAATGCCAATTCTGAAGCAACTGTGGAAACTGGCATGGCTAAGACGTCTCTTGCAATCTGCCCAAGAATTAGATATTTAGTGGAATTCACTTTTCACTAATTTAGAATGTCGAATTGCACGCCACTCGTCTTTAATGCCTCCATAAGATATAACTCCACCTCATTCTTGTTAACACTCTCATTGAATTGTATTTCCTTCTCAGATTCTATAGCAAAAGAAGTTTCATGTGCCTCAAGCTCTTGTGTGCTAATTTCAGGAGGATCTTGCCGAGTAGATCTTTGATAGTTACCACCAAACAGCCTATAGCTATCAAACACCTTGAAAAGCGTCTCCTTCACCTTTGAAGTTAAGAATTCAGCATCTTATTTTTCATACAACTTTTCAAAACTCCACTTAATCAATTGAAGCTTATACCTAGGATCAAGAACAACTACAATGAAAATCATCATGTTTGTGTTCTTTATATTTTCCCAATACTTATCATACTTGGACTTCATTTTCTCAGCCATGCCTGAAAGTATCGTATCTAAGCTTCCCATCCAATGCTTAAGTGTAGACAATATTTTACAAAAGTCATTAAAGTGTTGAGAAGATGTCACAAACATTGAACCAAAAACTTTGTTAGTAACCTCATAAAATATTTTTAAAAATTTGACAAAATGCCTTGCATTCTCCCAATCCTCAGACCTAGGAATCCCACCAGCCATCATAGCTTATTCAGAATCTCTCTCCCCCTCCCCCAATCGTTTAAATTCCTTTTGAAACTTCAAAGCACTTTCAAGCATTAAAAAAGTAGAGTTCCACCTGATAGGAACATCTAAATGAACATTGCCTTTTTCCAGAATTCTAGCTTCCTTAATCATAGTTTTAAACCTCTCAATACGACCCGGTGATGCACGCACATGCCGAAATGTATTTCTAATCTTTAAAATTGACTCATGCATTTCTCTCAACCCATTATTCGCAACAAGATTTAAAATATGAGCACAACATCTAACATGTAAAAACTCTCTCCTTAATGGATGTGAGTTCCAATCTTCCATTCTATTTTTCAAGTAAAAAAGTGCAACATCATTTGAACTAGCATTATCAACAGTGATAGAAAAAATCTGGGATATCCTCCAGCTCAACAAACATCTCTCAATCTTCCTACCAATTATTTCTCCCTTGTGATTCTTGATAGCACAAAAATTCAACATTCTTTTTTACAGTTTCCAATTAGCATCAATGTAATGAGCAAAACCTAATAATCTGAACAATAAATCAAGAACAGAAACCAGCAATAAACTAAAGTTTAAATCAATAACCAGCAATAAACCAGTAATGCCTGAACAAAACCTGATAAACTAAACAAAACCTGAACAATAAACTGATAACCCTAAACTGAACAATAAATCAGCAAGACCAAATTACCAACAATAAACTGAATAGATGGTAAACAGCAATACCAACAATAACCCTAAACTAAATAAACTGAACAATAACCAGCAATACCAATAATACATCAGTAAAGATTACCTGAATAGATGGCTCGGGCTCCATATTCACTTGAATCGGTAGCTGGGTGGGAGACTGGGAGGTGCTGTCTTGATCGTGGGTGGCCAGAACCCAGAAATGCTGCTGGGTGAAGGTGCCGAGGTCAGAGGTCCTGTGTTGATCGTCGGTGCTGTCTGTTGTGCTGTCCTGTGGCTGTTGGGTCAGTGGATGACTGGGTGGTGGCGAGCCAGGCAAGGTGCTGTGTTGAGTTGGGTCTTCATCTTCATGGTGCACCGGCGGTGTGGGATCTGCTCTATTCGGCAGTGGGATTTGGAGAAAGGCTTCGAGACTCAAGGACGTGGGTGGCTCAGGCTGGCTCCGGGGCTGGGTGAGTGGGTGCGCAGGCTGTAGAGGGCGAGATATAGTGCCTTGCGTGGTTAATGGTTAGGTTCCGATCTGGGATTTGGGGGGTTAGGTTTTGATTGGGGATTTGGGAAGGGACAAAGTCGCGTAGTAGTAGCACACCACTAGGACTCGTTTGGGGGGGTGGGGGTCTAGGGGTGGGGTTGGTAGTTTTTAATTTTTAGGGTTTTTGGTAGAACCAGTTTGGTTCGGTTCGGTTAGGGTTTTGGTGGTAAGAACCGAAAATCGAACCGAACGGCAAAAAAACAGCAAAACAACGTTTTTCTCGATTTTTTCGGTTTTTGGTTAGTTTGGTTTTTAGTTTTTCGGTTCGGTTCATCGGTTTAGTTTGGTCCGGATCGGTTTTGAACACCCCTAATATTGTATACATCATGAATGTATGTAGCCCAGTTCAGATGCGAGTGAGTACAGCATACGATGGTATGGAAACATGGATAATGCAGAGCCTGAAAATACCCACAGTTGCATGTATGATCCCTAAGTGAAACTCGATATGTGCCAAGCGAGAAGTTACCATGGGAGTCATTTCTACCACGGTATACTCAGAATGATGCTTATCAAACAAAGTGATAGTGAAGCATCTCGAATCGCTCAAATTGTGCTCAATTGCTTTCACCATATCCTAGCAAAATTGATGTCGAGTCCCTAATTGCACCTTTGCCATTTGTCCTCAAATAACAAATAGCTTTTCAAGCCTTCCATATGTGAACTTCACTAACTAAGTGACTGGAAGATTCTTTGTGCCCTTTAAAATAGAATTAACATATTAGATATGTTGGTGGTCATGTGGCCGAAGTGTCTCTCACTATCTTGATGCTGAGTCCACTTATCATATTCCATTTTGTTTGCCCAATCACACATACCATATTCTCAGTCCTCATAATATCAAACCAATAGTCAAACTTCGCGTTGGTTTTCACATACGTGGCTTTTACAAGTAGTTTTTGTGTCCTGACCCTTGAAACTTAGAGAGAAGTTTGCCGCCACCTGACGAATGTAGAATGCTCGATAAGCACGTGGAGGTAGCCAACCACTATCAGGGGTTTCTAGGGCAGCCTTGATGCCATTGTGCCTATTAGAGATAACAAGAATACTCTCTTGTGGCATCACATGCTGTTGTAGGTTAGACAAGAAAAAAGACCACGATTCTGCATTTTCTCCTTCCACAAGTGCAAGCGCAACGGGCAAGATTTTCGAATTTCAATCTTGCGTGATAGCGAAAAAGTAAAGTACCTCCATACTTGCCATACAAGTGAGTACCATTGATGCTTACTAGTATCTTGCAATGTCGTAAGGCCTCAATACAAGGAGGAAATGTCCAAAAACGACGGTAAAAGTACATTGTAGATTCATCAACCTGATTCCCAACTCTAACAGGAGAAGTCTTCAACATTGCAATGGTTCCGACCATGGTGGACTGCACATCAAGCATCCGACGTGGTAACTCGTCATAGGACTCTTCTCAATCTCCATAGATATATGCTATTGCCTTCTTCTTTGCCAGCCAAACCTTTCTATAAGTAGGTCTGAAACCATAAGTTACTTTTATTTCTTGCTGCAACACCTTTATTGTAACTGTAGCATTGGCACTAACCAACAGAAAGATCCTCGCACAAATGACATGATAATCAAGATGCCGGTAATCACTTTAAATTGATGTAGCCAAGCAAGTGTGAAGTCTGTAATACCTTCTAACATCCGAGGTACTCTTTCGTTGCCGAGTGAGATACGAATCAACCAAGTGCAACCTTTCCTAAATTTCTTGCATTTTTTATGGTACTTAAGATGATCTAATTCTAATAACCTATACTCAAATCCATGATGCATGCTATAACTCTTTGCACTCAACACAACTTCCTCTTTATTTTAGAATGATTGCCCAATCTAAAATTTTATAGGAGCGATTCTATCATGCAATTCCTAACTCCCCTCCCCCCAAGGGCAGCATCTACATCTGGTTGTTGCCCCAAAGCTTCCAAATTTAGGTTTAAAAATGCGAAGGATATTGCTATGTGCCAAAACTTAGTGGGCCATGCTATGTACATAGATTGCTCCTTGTATCCTTATCACTGTCCCCAACTATGTCGACAAGCTCTTTGTCCGAATCATCCTTTCGCGTTGCATTTTCAACTCGATCTGGTTCACCGTCAGTTACACAATCAGGAATCATGCAAGGAGAAATAGACATCTCAATTGCCAATTGGAAAAATGAACGATTCTCCCATACAACACAACCATATTCATCTGTGCGGTTCAAATCAAGTGCAAAAGATGGAGATGCAACTAGCGGACAAGCCAGTGCAACCACAGGCATTGAACTGGAAGCATCCCCAATGCAGATGATTGAGGATTCGGAGCTGACGCTACAAACTATCGGCACCATCCTCTAACTTTGCATACAACTCATGTGTTCTCACTTTGAAAAAACTTCTCCGACAATGAAATAAAACCTGCATATCTTCATCAGACCCTATCACAAATATACCATACTTCACATTGGCTAACACAACTGTAATGGGATCTTATAAAATAACTTATTTAACCACTTGGTCCCACATAAGCCAAGCTTCTACAATATACTGGGTTTTTAGATCTAATAAGGTATTCAATGAACGGATAAAGACACTCAGGGATTCCTTGTCAGTATTTTATGAATTTTTCTTGAGC
Organism: Arachis hypogaea; assembly: GCF_003086295.3. Classification (NCBI taxonomy): domain Eukaryota; kingdom Viridiplantae; phylum Streptophyta; class Magnoliopsida; order Fabales; family Fabaceae; genus Arachis; species Arachis hypogaea. Next base: position 66,973,595 of record NC_092037.1, read on the forward strand.
AATGCACTAGAGCTAAGTAACTATCTTCACTAGACATTATGAATTTGACTCTACTTGACAATTACGTTCAATTGGTATATATAATGGCTCCAACTATTCATAATCCACTATAGGTTACAGTTGATTATCATGGCGCAATCCTACATAATCCGCTGCACCCTGGGACGGTTTAGTTCACCCATTTCTGACATAAACCGCAATAAGGTGCGTATATTATGGTCATTTTGTCTTGTTTGTAAACTGTGATAGGGGTGTTACAAATTACATGGAAATACTTAAACGTGATAGGCAGTTGCGATTTACATAGAGTTTAGTTAGGATACAAATGTAACCTATTTTAGATTGTTGCATTTGTGTAAATATGATCTCCAATTATTTTATTTCTGTTATTTACCCTTTCTTTTATATATAAAAAAATACCGAAGGAGAATATATATTTATATATAAAAAATATTAATATAAATTAAGGTAGTGAACTCGTAGTTCTTACCTCAACTCGTTAACCTAGTTTAGAATCGTAATTCGTTAAATCGTAAGACGAAACGTAAACATGACTCGTAAAATATAAAAATTATAAAAAATTTGATGAAAACAAAATTAACTTCACAAATAAGAAAATAATTCTCAAATAAACCAAATTACCTATAAGACTATAACTAATTTATACCATTACAAGTTAAAAGTCACAACTCATAAAACAAATTCACAACTCAACTCACAAATCAAAACATAAATTTACAACTCACTAATTTATACGACACCAAAATAAATTGAAATAGCAAATAAACCAACTAAACTAGTAGCAATAAACAACTAATTAACTAAAGTCTAAATAAGTCATCATTTAATAATCATTCTATTCTTCATCAATTATAAAATCTTCACGAGTTTCACAAGCTTCCGCATTATCATCTTAATTATTAGGAGTAAAAGGAGGAGGTACTTGGAGAAGTTCTTCAAACTCATCATCATCAAAATAAGGAATTGCTAAATGATCTTTAGAAGCACCAACAACTTTATTACCATTTGCTCTATCATTCAAATCAGGATCTGGAATTAGAGCATCCAAATCTTCTTTTTTCCCATCCTCATCAGCAATAATCCACTCGTCATCAGAGTCTAACTCATCAAAACTATAGTCATAATCAAGAATTTTTCTAATTTGTTTTTTCTTTACCAATCTTGAGTTTATAATCACAAACACAACATCATTAATGATTTTAGCCTTCAAACGATTTTTCCTTTTTGTGTGAACCTTTCAAAAATATAGAAAAGACATTAGTCAAACAATAAGATAGAAATTAAAGAACTAACAATAAAATTTATAGAAAAAATACAAAAATTATATTTAAATACTAACCATCTTGAAGACGCTCTGATTCGGATTTTATAAAACCACAAACAATCGGCAAGTGCACCGAGTTGTACCAAATAATATCACGCGAGTGGGTTATCGTTCCCACATGGATTAATGGACTAAGCAAGCAATAGTCAATTTATTATTCTAGTTAGATAATCAAAATCAAGGGTTTCAAGAGCAATTGCATAAAAATAATAAATTGATAAAATCAAGTCGTAAGTAATTGAGAAAGAAATATGATTCAAAAGAGTCAAGGTTTTAGAGATGTTGAAACTTTCGGAAAAATATTTTTCACTTTTCACCTTGATCAAGCAATGATGTATTTATGGCAAAATCATAAGTAATCAAACTCCAATTCCTTGGTAATTTAATTTCTCTAATCCTAATCAATTATCAATTCCTTGATTAATTAATTGTGACAAGAGGTTAAGAACATTCACTGATTTAAAATCCACACAATCCTCAAAAACCAAACTTGGTTGATTCGATGTCTCTTATTAAGTCCAAGTTCAAAACCTAAGAATCATGAGAATAAGTTTTCAAGCTTAATTTAATTAATTAACTTTTCCAAGATATTAAGAGAATTCAAGTCATAAGAGAATTGTTTTCCATCACATTCAATTCCTTTGGATGAAGAACAAAAACTTTTTCTTAAGAAAACATCAATGCATTAATCAAGATAGAAAAGCTATAACATTAGTCCATAGGAATCAACAGAACTCCTAACCTTAACCAAGAAGATTAGTGATTCATGCTTTAATGAAAATCAAAAACTCAGAATGAAAAACGGCAAGTTCTCAACAATACCAAGTGAAAACTTGATAGAATGGTCAGCAAGTTGTAGAGAAATTCTAGTGGATTTTATCTCATCAATTTAAAGCTTTCTCATCAAAGATAGTGGCATTAGATTAATGTTAGCCCCAATATCACATAGAGCTCTTTCAATGGTAATCTCACCAACAGTACAAGGGATCAAGAAAATCTTAGGATCTTTTAACTTTTGAGACAAATTCTTTTGAATTATACCATTACACTCCTTGGTAAGCACCATTGTTTCATCTTCCATCCATGTCCTCTTCTTTGCCAACAACTCTTTTATGAATTTGGCATAAAGAATCATTTACTCTAAGGCCTTAGCAAAAAGAATATTAATTTGAAACTTTTTAAAGACCTCCAAGAACTTAGAGAATTGCTTGTCCTTTGTTTTCTTTTGGATCCTTTGAGGGTAGGGAATATGGGGCATGTAGTCTGGCACCTTGACTTTCTCAGATTGTGGCTCTTGAGGAGCTTGAGATAAAGGTGCAGGGGGTTGTTAGGCACGTGTTCCCCTTGAGGAGTGTCATTCTTCATTGGCTCTTCCTCCTGCTTGTCATTCCTTGTCACTACTTTTCCATTTCTCAAATTTATAACCTTGCATTCTTCTCTTGGGTTTGGAATTGTGTTACTGGAGAATGTATTGGTTGGTTGCTCAACAATTTACTTAGTCAATTGACCCATTTGGACTTTCAGGTTTCGATTAGAGGCCTTGGTTTCATGCATGAAATTTTGAGTGGTTTGGATAAAAGTGGAGGTGTGTCACTACAAGAAAAATTACTTTTAGCGGCCATTTATTTTGCTTTTAGCGGCAATAAAAAAAGCCGCTAATACATTTACCGGCAATTAGATATTAGCCGTCTTATGCTTTGTTGCTAAAAGGTTTTAGCGGCAATTATAACATTTGCCGGTAAAGATTATTTTAATGGCCGCAAAAAGTATATAACTGTTAGCGGCCATTTTCTTGGCAATTTATATAGCCACCAAAAGTAATTCTAAGATTGTAATGTTATTCACTTTTAGTGGCCATTACTATTGCCGCCAAAACGCATTTTACCGGAAATTTATATGGCCACTAAAAATAATTTTAAAATTGTAATTTTTTTACTTTTAGTTACCATTACTATTGCTGCTAAAATCTTAAGACTTTTTTAATTATACTCACTCTTTTAGAAATAACAACCTATCATTTTTCTAAAATTTCAAATTATTTTTTCTAACAATTATTATTATTGTACATAATATAAATATACTAAAATTAATTAGTACAAAATAAAATAGTTATTAAATTCAAAATATTTATACACAAATCTTTCTTGAAAAATAATACAACATAATACAAATTTAAACAACACAAATGCTACAAGTCTATGTTACATCAATAATTAATACATAGCTAATGATCAAAAGCAAATGACTATTTTATATCACCAAAAAGAATAATGTTAAAGTAAATCCAATCAACAAGTACACTAAAATCAATTTCGAAGTGCTGACATGAGGATTGTCAACATTGGCAGCCATCCATGAGTTTTGCGATATCTAACAAATCACAAATGCAATCTAAGAAATGACAACCACAAAAAAGTATACATATCCTTTGTTCTTATTCAGATATTGTAAGTAAGGCTGGAAGCCTTGGTTTCCTTTCTTTTTCTCTTTTTCCTTGATTAGTTGATCTCCTTTTGATGCATCAAACTGTTTTTCCACATAAATTTTCCTAATCTTTACTGTAGAATTAGAATTTTTCTGAGAAGAAGTAGCATCCATAAGCCAGTCAAAACCAGCAGTCGCTTTGTAAGCATTGACAAGGTCTTGAAATTCTTGACTTGAAGCCAACATATCATGATAAGAAGCAGCATGTAGGATTTCCCTGCTCTCCAAATTGAGCTTACTCCAACTTTGCTTCAATTTGTTTCTTGCTACACCGAAATAAACACATTATAACAACTCATACAATTTTTGATTAGCGCACATTAACTCAACCATAAATGTTTGGCATCACAAAGTTTATTAGTTTCTTAATTCAACATAATTAATAATAAGCTAATAAACTTATACCAAATCCAACAAAGGGCACGGGAAAGCAAGCAGGAGCAACACGAAGGTAAAAAAGAAAAATCCTAATAGAAAAGGTAAAAAATAGAAGGGAAAGATTTCATCATTGAATTAACAAAACAAGCTTCTAATAAACATTGCCTAAAAAAGAAAAGAAAAGAAAAATATAGGAGAAACGTAACATTAAATCCAAACAGAGAGATGTTAGAGACAGAGAAGCATCCTTATATGAATGGAGGTGCACAACCGAACTGCATTAAATTGACAAGTCCCAGAAGAATCATTAAATGTCCCTATACATGAAGAACAAAGAAGAAGAAATTAGGTAAAAAATATCAAAATTGACATTGTATACCAGTACTTTGTGTTCCCAAAAGTAGGCATTGAGTAGAGTGGTGATTAACAGTGTGAAAAGAGAGGAATCAGTTTTGTGTTTTCCGCCAAAGAGTAGGAGACACAGAATTTGAATGAGTGACAAGCAAAACTGTCTTTCCTGCAAGTCCTTACATGAGGTATTCTTGCAAAGTTCCAAATAAACCCTTTTAGTAAAGAGAAACACTACAACATTTTTGGTCTAAGATAACCCTTATTCGAAACAACATTTAACAAATGTTGTCTTAGATAAAAAAAAAGACAATATTTTTAACGAATTACCTTTGAGTAAGGCAAAGATAACAAAATTTTTGGCCACCCACCAAAATAGTTGTCTTTAATATCCAAAACAACACTTAAAAATGTTGCATTATACACAATTTAAGACAACATTTTTAAATAAAAATACAACACTTTATAAGAGTTATAAAAAAATTAGATAAATAACATTTATAAAAAGTTGCCTAAAATTATTCATAACTAAAAATTTTAGAAAAAAACTTTTAATTATATTCCCACCAATTATTTTCCCAATCAAATAACTTAGGAAAAGAAAAAAGAAAAGGAAGAAATGTGCTTCAGTTCATCACTACCATAAGCTAGCCCTACCCTTCGAAAGCAATCCCAAACGTCAACACACCCTCCACGATCGCAGCTCTCCTCTATGTATGACAGCAGTGCTCTCCTCCACGGGCGTCGGCGCGGTCATCTTCTCCACGGCGACGGCGCGGTGTGCTCCTTGTTTTATGCAAAACCAGCACCATCGAGAAACCCCTTTCCCTTCTCTTCTCCTTCTTCCTCTTCTTCCTCTGTCTCGCCTCCTCTTCTTCGCGAGCTCTGACAACGCTACACGCAGCTGTAACCCCCCTCCTCCTCCTCTGCGTATTGGTAAGAAATGTCTGAACTTTACTATAGGAATAGAATTTCTGAATGCATTGATTCTGAATTTTAGTATGGAAATGGAATTTTTGAATGCTTTAATTCTGAATTTTAGTATGAAATGTTCTGAATTTTAGTACGGGAATGAAATTTTTGAATGCATTGGTTCTAAATTTTACTATGGGAATAGAATTTTTGAATGCATTGATTCTGAATTTTGGGGGTTTTATATCATTTTTTTCTGAATTTTTTATGGTTCTGATAGTTGCTTCTTAGGGTTTTCTTTTTTATTTTGCATTTTGATTATGGTTTTGCGTCATTTTTTATAAGCATACATTCGACAAGATTTCTTTCATTGCTTAATGCCTCTGAATATAAAACCATCATTTCTAGGGTTTTTACTTCATGTTTTCGGGGAGTCTAATGGAGAAGGAGAAGAAAATCTTCTTTTGTGTTCTTTTTTCTTTAATTTTCAGCTTTATAACTGAAATTTTACGCTTTACTTGAGCTTTTCACTCTTTTTTGTTGTTGCTTTTGCAATTTCGGTGGCAATTTGTAGTTCTGTTGACTTTTTTATTCATGTGATAAATTTCAGTGACAATTTGCATAATATTGTTGGTAATTTAGACTTGCTTAAAGGGTTTGAACTGAATTATAAATTCAACCCAAAAATACACCCTTAATGACTGTTTGGGCAACAATTCCAACTATACTGAGTTTAACTACACTCTTATATTTGCAACAATTTTGAAGTTTATTAAAAATAATATTCCGGTTGCCACTATATTCACTTCCAATTGGGATAAAAAGAAAAGCCTTTCTTCCCAACAATGGTGTTATAATCAGGAATTTTTTTTTCTCTGAGATTTTTATCAATGGTTGAACTATAAAGAGCACATTGAATCGTGGTTGAGTTAACTTATAGCACATTGAATCGCTGGTCTATTGCTCTAGCAACATGGCGACCACCCCTCAGCTATAACCTCCTCACCTCTGTCTTCTTGTTACTCTATTCTTCATTTTTTAGGATTTTGGAAAAACCCATTTTGCTGTTCTCAGATTTAATTTATTACATTTTAGTTAGATTTTGATTTATACTTAGTAATTTTATTTAATCAAATTTATTTTTGCTGATTAGGTTAATTTAGATTAAAATTATGATTTTCTTATCAACATTTGTCACATGCTATTATGATTCTTGAGTCTGAAATTTCAATTTGTTTGGACTGGCTTGATTGATATTTTGTTGAATTTCAGGTTTTTCACTGCTTTTCCACTGAGGTGCGATTCTCTACGCTGGTTGTTGCTGATTCAACAATTTCTCATTTTCCACATTCATTCTTAGGGATGGCAACGGGTCCCCATGGGGGCGGGGACATGCCCCCCGTCCCCCGCCCCCGCCTTCATTATCCGTCCCCGTCCCCGCCCCATCCCCGTGACGGGTAACGGGGGCCCCATATCCGCCGGGGACCCGGGTCTCCGCGGATATCCGCGGGTTTTTATAAAAAAATAATAAAAATTGAAAAAAATTAGAAACAAAATTTAAAAAATAGTGTATTGTATATAATTTAGTATTTTACTTACATCAATATCTACTTTAATATTATGAATTACATGTATAGCACTCAAATGCTTAACCAAAAATTCAAAATCAGTAAAATAATAAAAATTTTAGAATAATTATAACAAATGCTTATCCAAATCACTGTAATTATAATAGAAAAAGCAAATAAAGATAATGAAGATGATAACAAATGCTTAATTATAATCATATAAATTATATTTAACTTAATTCAATAATTATAACAAATGCTTAACAAAATCATAGTACACACAAATGGGGTATTCTAGTCTTTTTACATAAACGGAGTTTAAACAGGTCTCCACGGGGCGGGGACCTCTATCCCCGCCCCCGCCCCGTTTAATATACGGGGCCCCGTCCCCTGTCCCCATATCCGCCCCGTGACGGGTAAATCCCCGCGGATACCCGCCCCGCTGGGGATTTTTGCCATCCCTATTCATTCTGGTACTTTTCCCCTTTGATTTCTTCATTTTTAATGTAAATTACAAAATAATTAATTTTCATAATTCGCTGAGTTAACTATTTCATATAGAATCGATTATTATTTTTTGTTTGTTTGTTCTGTTGGCCACTTTGATTAAGTTAAATAGTTAATAGAGAATAATGTAAATTTATTCTTTACTTCTTTATAGAAAAAGATTGCTACTTTGTTAATGGTTATTGATTTTAATTTGTTAATGGTTAATTATTAGTGATGCTACCAAGGTAGTTAGAATTGCGAGTTAACTTGCAAAATCGTATGTTTTTGCGTTTCTATTCCTCCATTTCATAACATTCTTGCTCTGCGTCTCAAAGAAGTAGTGTTCATGTAGAATCGACGAGTAAGCACGCCAAATCGCCAGAATAACGTCTATGGTGGTGACTGATATCCAAGGTAGTAGGGTGGTGAGAACTTGCTGTTCATGCCCTAATTCAAAACCAAACTCAAATCCAAGCTGCAATCCTTTGAGAAGAAGGCTTGAACCGTAGGGTTATGTATGTTAAGCTTTATGTCTCCATTTTTTTCAGGACAATAGGTAACTGATTAACTGATTAACTGGTTATAGTTAGATTTTATATTCCCTTGTTTGCTTTGTAACAATTTCTCTGATTTCTTTGATGAAGAGTAGTTCATAATTCTTTAGCTAATGATGTAAAATGATTAACAAGCTACTTAAAACAATATTCCATGCCACCAACATGGTGATCCTGTTCAAAAGCTGGTCTGGTATGGAAGTACTATAGGTAAAGTCATAACATTAAGAGAAATTGATGCTAGAATTTAGGTACCTAAGTTAAATAATGTGACTAGTAATTATATGATGTTGTACGTGAGAATAGTATTAGGCACCTCATAGATCATATATTCACATGGTTGAATTATCATTTAGCAATATATGGTAATAAGCATCTTCATTTTGTAGGTAGTGACTTTTCATTTCTTTTCTTTTTACTTCTTTCATTTATTCTGTGTGATATCTTTAAGCTCTTTCAGTAGGATTCAAGTTAAAGGGAAAAGAACAAGAAAGAAGGAACAAAAAGAGCAGTTTGTGACACTATTAAAATTTTAGTTTTCAAGGTGTCTGTTTTTTTTTTCTTTAGTTTTCTTTTGAGTACTATTTGATGTCATATATATCATTATTGTTGTCTTCTTGGGAGATGCTGATGTAATATGTGGTGGAGCTTGGAAATTCTGGCCGCTAGAGCTTATGGCTTGCCTTAATTTTGACTGTGAGTGTTTTTATGAGGTGTTAAACCTTCTGAGGTATTCTAATATTTTTGTTGTAGTATCTTTCAAAATACAGTTATCATGGTTATTTACATAAAAAGAAAATATTATTTTCATTCTTATAATTTAGTGTTGAAGTTCAAATTTGAGTTAAATTATTATTGTTCTTTCTACATGGTACCAAAGCTATCTCAATTCCCTCTTCCAACTCATGATGTTATTGTCAGGGGTGTTATTCTTTTAGAATTTGAGGTATGTGCAAGTTTTACATAGGACTTATGTAACTGTGTTTTGAATGGTAAGCTAATTTTTTAGAGGAGTTTATTAGTCATGGCATGGTGATTAATTGGCATGTTCATTGATTTCAACTAGCCATAGGTTTGTTGCTAGTTATTTACTATTAAATTGTTTGGATTTAGAAAATCTATTTTATAATTTGAATGCTAAATGGATGATTAAGTCTCATTTTTTCTATTTTTTAATTTAAAAAAGTATTGCAAAATCTCGAATTATAATATATTGAAGCCCTTAAAAAAATTTATTTACTTGCAGATAAATACAGTTGCACATGATGAGGGTCACCATATTACAATGGAAAAAAATAACTTATATTGGAAGATGATATTCTGACCTTTCTCTGGTATATTTTAATTTTTTATTCATCATTTTATTGTCTTTATGTTTTATGATAATTTGGTTGTTGATGAATGTTATTACCCTATTCAGTTTGAGAATGATGAAAGTCGTGATGTTCATTTGGTACTTATATTGTGTTACATTTACACTATATCGTTGTTTTCTTTAGTATTGAATATGGTTTTATTCTTTGATTGGTATTTTATATGATATGAAGATATTTAGCTTAATAGGTTACTTGTTGTTTGGTCACTGGTGAGTATGGCTGGACTGCAAACATGTGGAGAGGATTATGAAGGCTCAGGCCTTGAGAGATAACGGCATGACTGGCTACATATCTATGGAGATCAACCCTGACATACATCGGCATTATGGAAGAATTGACGAAGAGAATGGAAGCTGATGAAATTAGCCATATTTGTTTGTTTTTTTTTTTTTTTTGATTTAGTTATTATGTGTATTTTGATTTGAATTGGCAACTATAAGTATATGTATTTAAAATTTATTTAGTTGGATTTGAAACAACTTTTTAATTTAATATATATGTAATATATTAGTTTATTAGCTTATCTTTTCTTTTTATTTATTAAATTTAGTTTAAATAATTAAATTTTATTAAAGTATGCTATATATCTTTTTAAAAAGACAATTCCAAATAAATTTAAATAAATATTGCTTTAGATATCTGAAAAGGCAATACCAAAAAATTTAGATAAGTGTTGCTTTAGGTCTATGAAAAAGGCAACTTAAAAAAAATTGAACAAGTGTTGCTTTAGGTATATCAAAAGGCAACTTAAAATAAATCTGGACAAGTGTTGCTTTATGTATTAGAAAATATAACTCGTAAAAAGTGTTGACATAAAGTCTTATCTAAAGCGTTGTGTTTGGGTTCTCTAAGGCAACCCTTGTATGGAGTTGCTTTTTTGTAGAAAAGGTAACGCTTTTTGAAGGTTGCCATAAAAAGGATTCCCTTTGATACACAAAAGCGTTGCCTTAGACCAAAGGTAACGGCTGTATAGCCAACCCCCCAAAAAGTATTACGTTTTGTCAGAAAGTGTTGTCTTTTATTATAGACAACGTTTCTAAAGGGTTGTCTCAGCTCAAATTTGTTATAGTGAAAGTAAACGACACTAGAGAAATTAAATGCAATATGTAAAGAAAGGAATTTTTCATTACATTAAAAAGATTTGTGACAATATGTGCATCAACAGCACTGAATGGATCATCCAAGAGGTATATATTAACATTTTGGTAAAGAGCATGACCGAGCTGAATCCATTGCTTCTGGCCTCCACTTAGGTTAACCCCTTTCTCTCCTATCTCATAATCTCAAGGAATCACCGAATAAGTAACTGAAATAGGTATATCATAAAAAAAGAATTTAGTCAGATCAGCACATCAAATCAAAGCAGAACACAATCAATTCTATAATTTACTCACGATTTAGTCATATATGTTACTCCCTGAAGAACACCTGATGTTCCACCCAATACTGGAAGCAATGCAAAGAGCAAACTAACAGCACAATCCTAATAGGAACCAATGATTTTGAATATTGCATTAGAAATTGTGTGAGGGAAATCCTCAATAAAGAATATCAGCTCATAGCATTAGTCTGCACTCTATTTTTAAGAATTGGTGGAAGTACTGTTCCAATCAAATATATGCATCTGAAATATAAACATAATAGTACAAACCTGCAGAATCAGTGTTCCACTTGTAACCTGACCATGAAGGACATTGACACTATTCCTTTCCATCAAGAATTTCAAGACCTATGTGTCAAACAAGAAATAAAAGCATTAAGTAACAATATTTTAACGCAGAAATAAAATATCTGAAGAGAAGTCTTGGTGTTACTTCAGGAAGAATAATACCATAAAAATTAAAGTGATAAATAAAGTTTAAATTTTTCAGAATTTATTCAATAAGTAACTTCACTAAACTTTCAAATTGAATATGCAAGAAAGGATTTCAATGAGTAATCATACGAGAATGACAAGTAATGACCAGAAAAAATATGCAGGAAAGGATTTCAGATTGAACAACTATATTTAAGCTTGTACTTCATTACAGATTCAGCAAACCAAACTTGCCTTGCCTCATTGGCTGCTCTTTCCTCAACCAGCATACAGAGATAAATCCTCATAGGATATCATAGGTGATACTTTAACATGAAAATTCCGGCATCAGTACAATAACATGTGACAGCTCAAATTTAAATTCGTACGAAACAATACTTCAATAAATACACATCAATGGTGTGAAATTGACTGAATTCAAGAGATTTAGTGTAGTTGTCCGGGGTGTGGGGTTTCGCTTCTCATCATTGCACAAAATTTCTCACAGTTTATTCTTCCATCCTGTTAGTTTAAAAATCTCAGTAATGATAACAATATTTTCATAAAGAAGTTCCCCAAATTTAAGTTTAGAACCAACATACATTATCTGTATCCACCTCATAAATTATTTTCTTTAAAGTAGCTTCATCACCTATACCATGCTGAGTCATAGCAGTATCAACAAGAAGGCTTTGACGTAAAGAATGCAAGATGCAGAGGCTTTTTTCACTTCATTAAACATATATTCAATTTGAATAAGGCTTCAAACCCTAGAAATTAAAACAGAGCCAAGCAATAAAAATTACACAATTTAAAGCCACACCTAATTAAAAGAATGAAAGATCCCTAACACTCAATCAGCTAAGATTATATTTAACTCACTAAATATAGAAAATCAAAGGCAATACAAGGTTTCCATCAAATATAAACAAAAATCTTAATTCATCCATGCCAAAACAGCTTTACAAATGTATAATAAATCTTAAACCTAATTCAACAAATCAAACATCTGTCTCCCAACTATTGCATCCCTAGGTTTAACGATTAAATAAAGGAGAAAAAGCAAAGCTCAATTTTGTATTCTAATAATCCTAATTCATCCTATCAAATGAATATTTCAGAATAACAATGACAATTGAATTTCAGCAATTTACATTGAACAAAAAATAATTGGAAAAAAGCACCAGGTTGCGATAGAACACAAATTGAGAGTACAAGAATCAGAATTGAGAGGAAGATTAAGGAACTCGTACCTGACGATTAGAGCGCGATTCATATTTCAATCAAAATCAGCACTAGCTTATCCGAGAAAAGGATTCAGGTCACGATTAACATTGAGATGAAAACTTGGAAGAAATTCGAGCGATGAAAAAGATGGAATGATGGAGATGTGAGAAGAAGAATAAGAAGAAGAAGAAGAAGAAGAAGAAGAAGAAGAACGATGTGTGGTTCTCAGAGAAAATGAAGCACTGAAGAAGAAGAAGAAGAAGAAGAACGATGTGTGGTTTTGAGAGAGAATGAAGCACTGAGAGTAGTTTGTGTGAGGTAAAGTGGCGAGGCACCCATAGTAAAAATAATTTTGGTTTAGCCGTTTAAATTTGTCGTTATTTTTTAAATTTTAGCTTTTTTTTAGTGGCCATAGTTTAAATTGCTATTATAATTTATGGTATTAATGGTAAATATACAATTATCACTAAAAGATGATTTTAAAAAAAATTATGGCAATAATATTATGGCCGCTAAAAGTTTGTAGCTAAAAATCTTTTTTCTTGTAGTGTGTGGTGGGAGTTTTTCTAAGACAATTTCTATAAAAGGTTTATGGGGAATTTGGGTTGTTTGTGGTGGTTGGTAATGGTTGTTAAAATTGTTGAAATTATATATATATATTTAGAGCTAATTAGCTTTATTATGCACTAAATAGTGAGTGCTTTCCTTGATGTACTCAAATGTGGGACTAACTTCAACACTCCTCCCAAGTGTGAGTCTCCACATCTTCGGAGAGGAATTAAGTGAGAGAACATAAGATGAGAAGACACCACATCCAACTCAAAACCTTAAGGTGTTAAGTTAATGGGTCTCTCATCTTATAAACTCCTCACTCTTCCATGCTTTCTTTGATGTGGGACTAATTTCAACACTTCTCACACTTGCAATACTAACAAATACAAGTAGTCAGGTGGGGTAAAAAAAAAAAAAAGAAAACCAAAGAAAAGATATAATGACAAAATTGAGAATATTGATGGGTGGTTCATGTTGAATAAGTTCATAACACATTTCTCATATCAACATGGTACAAAAGATAATTAATAATGTGTACACAAAATATTTATTTTTCAAATGTGGGATTGGAGTTCGGAGTCAAAAGGTATAAGCTAGTTAGTGTGGATTGAATGAAATTAAATTGCACGATTTAAAACGAAACTAGCTAGCTCAGTTATAAAAAATTCGAAACACTAACTTCTTTTTCTTTTTGTTAAAGCTAAAATAACGATTTAACACTTAACTATTAATTATTTTCTACCTTGTTTTTAATATATGTTTTAAAGAACGATATAAGAACAATATATATAATGAAGAAATGGCAATTATAATTCTTCAGAGATCACTGGAAAGACTTAATGGTTATAAAGGGATGCAGTAGAAAAGAGACAAATTGTAAAGGACATAACAAGTCGAAGGCTAAGATAGCTTGTTTCTTGAACTAGCTCACTCTATCTATCTATGATTATGAATGTCACATGGCTGATATAAATCTTTTCTTGTGTTAATAGTTCCAGGCCCCTCAGAGATTGAACAAATTTGTTTAAAACCTTAACCTCAAAGAATTCCCAAAAATGATTGTCCCAGTAAAATCTTATATATTCTCCAGCAAAGTTGATCTCAAGTCTCAAATTGCCTTTGACTCAAATATATATATAGCAACATAATCTCGTATGAACCCCACCTACTTTTGTGGCCCGTCAACAGCTATATAAATATATGCTACGTAGTTTGCAATAACTGAACAATAAGGACTAGCTAGAAATTATATATGTTATTATATCTAATTAAGCCTAATAACCGAAGAACTAATTAATAAAATCAAATGTGTACTGCATGCTCTCTAATCTCACATGCACGACTACGAATAATAATGAACATGTACAATAATGTCTTAGTCATATTGCCACAATTTATCCAAATAATATCTTATAATTATGAAAGGAATCAACCCCAAATTGGTAAAATTTAATCTTTTCTAGTTCAACATAATAATGGAGCTGCGTCAAGTGGGGGCATATGCAGTCGCTTTACAAATTCTGCTTTACCCATGTGTGGTGGTTGAAAATTTTCAAATACCCATAATATTTCTTCTTCTTTTTTAAATTTTGAAAAAAATAAATAGAAATTAAAAGTTGGAGACGGATGCAGTGATATGCACAATTGAGTTGCTGCTCTTTCATCATAATATGTGCTAAGGTGGTTTGTACTTTGTGTTGAAATTTAACAATATACTATAAATTCGTATATCTTTTAAAAGATTAAAGTGCTAAGTAAAAACATATGAATAATTTTATATCAAATACATTAATTATGACAAAACAAAAAAAAAATATTACAAATGGCACTACAATAAAAGTAAGTATTTATTTTGTTATTAAATAAAATTAAGTAAGTATCACAAAAAATCCAAGTACAGTATGGACTAGTTGAAGTCTTAATGTGTTAAAAGTTGTAAGATTTTACGGTCTTTATTAAAGTTAAAGCGGTGATCTTTAAAATATTGAGGGTAGGTTTTCTAGCGTTTTCTAGCAACCGGCAAATCCATGCCTCTTTCAGGTGTGGAAGCTAAGTGTGTCGTGTCACACAGTGATTTCCCAATTTAGGTTAACATTATATTCTGAGCTACAGTAAGATAGTTTTGTTTAGTTGGTATAAACACAATTTTGTTCTTATAATTAGTTCTTTATGAGTATAGAAGTCAAACTTGATGTCTCATCATTTTTATTGACAAGGCTGTCATTTATTACTATTATTTGATAATAGAATAAAATTTACAATAAAATTCGACATCCAACTCATTTAATCAATCAAGTCCAATTAAGTTATTCTAATCTAATTCAGTTCGGTGCATTATTATTTCTAATAACCTTTTGACTTAATGCATTACTATATATAACTGTCTTTTTTATGTGAATTTTTTTTTCAAATTTTTTCAACGTTTTCTTCCTTCTTTATATTCTCTTTGTTCTTTGCATTTTTTTATTTACGACCAATGCTCTTTAATCTTACTTAAAGATTTGGATCAAATTTTATTAAAATCAAGTTGTGAAATCAGGTTTGAATAGGTATTTCATTTTCGAAGATAATGAATAATGCAAGTTAACACTGTCAATCAAACCAGGACAAATTTGATTATTGTTTTAAAACGAATCAAGTGGATAAGATTTAGTTCGAACCTTGTTAATATAGTTCGTTAGTAGTTTATGCTGGTGTAGTTATTTTGTCTACGTGTTGAATAATTTCGTTTTTCTTTGTAAAAATCAGTATTCATGGTTTAAGGTTTGAATTTGAATGAAATGTTAGAGTTTTGAATTGTTTTTTCCATGAATCTATTTATGTTACGTTTAATGGTAGTTTCGGTATATTTTAAAACACAATTTGGTGTAACATAAAATTGTTTTCGGTGTTGTACTTATAAGTTTTTGGTATTTTTTGTGTCTATTTATTCTAAAAGTTGAAATTACTTTTAACACACTAGAATAAATTGCTGCTGCTTTTTCTTTTTCTTCTCTTTTTTTTTTATTTTTTTCTTTTATTATCGTTATTATCATCATTGTTGTCTTCTTTTTATATGTATAATATTTTAGATCCAGAATGCACCAAAATTTTTTAATGATAACGACACACAAACAAACTTAGTTTAAAACAAATACAAATTACAAATACACCTTATTTAAGATTTGGATGTCAGTTTAAAACAAATACAAACTACAAATACACCTTATTTAAGATTTGAATGTGTAGTATAACGCTAAAATTTAAAAAAAATTGTATGTATATTAAACTCTCTTTTTATACATCTTTTAAATTTAATTTTATTTATGATGTGCAAACTACAAATTTATTAATTAGTCGCAACCATTTTAATTTCTTGGAGTAGGTAGGGACTACTAGGCAATAAAGCTGTTGATGAAGGAACAAAGAAACCTAGCTATTAGCTATATACTTCATTTGAATTAAGATAGGTTGATATCTCTGTTGATGTAATTACCGTACATTTTTTTAAGATGAAAATTCAGGTATAGTCGGCTTCACATGAAGTTGATAACTAAGAGTCGTTAGATGATTTGATTGATTTGACTAAATTTTTATCTAACGACTCTCAATTATCAACTTAACGTGAAGTCAACTGCACTTAAATTTTCATCTTTTTTTAATGTGTTAAAAAGCAAAATCTAAATTAATATAATATTCATAAATATTTTCAGCATATAATAAGTCTTATGCATTGGTGATGAATATATAAACCATTTTGATTTTAAGGTAGAATAATGTCCGATCCTAATTTCATCTATAGTTGTTGTTAGGGGTGGGCAAAAAAACCGGATCCAAACCATTTTAAAAAAATCCAAACCAAATCATTTAAAAAAACCAGTTTTAAACCAAAAAAAATCCAAACCAAATTATATTTATTTTATAGTTTGGTTTTTGATCCAATCCATTTAAATGGTTTTAAACCGGATCCAAATCCAGATCCATTCAAGTGACAAGTCATTCAGGAGAGGTTATAGGAGCAACAATTGAATCTTGTTTAAATAATTGGAATTTGAATTGGGTCTTTAGTGTGACGGTTGATAATGCCTCCTCTAACGATGTTGCAATTAAATATCTGAAGCAGCGATTGAATTCTTGGAATAGCATTATTTTGAATGGTGAATTTATTCATATGAGGTGTTGTGCACATATTATAAACTTAATTGTAAAAGAGGGGTTGAAAGAGATTGATGAATCAGTCTTGAGGATTCGTAGTGCAGTAAAGTATGTTAGATCTTCTCCATCTAGAGCTAGTAGGTTTCAAAAGTGTGTTGAATTAGAAAAAATCCAATATAAAGGCTTGCCTTGCATGGATGTTGAGACTAGGTGGAACTCTACCTATCAAATGTTAGAGGTAGCTTTGAAGTATCGCAAAGCATTTGAGTTGCTTGCTTTCAAAGATAATACCTATATAGGAGAGATGAATGGAGGAAAAGGGAGAGGTGTTCCTTCTGATTCATATTGGGAGTATGCTGAGTCCATTGTACCATTTTTGCGAGTGTTCAGTGATGCCACTATACATGTTTTTGGTACCTTATATGTTACCAGTGATATGTATATGAAGGAAGTATTTGCAATTGGACGATTTATTCGTCATTCTTGTGATTCTGTTGATTTTAGTACTATGTCAATGGCAGAAAGGATGAGGGTTAAGTATGAGAAGTATTGGGGTAATCCTGATTCGGTGAATATGTTGTTATTGATTGCTATCGTACTTAATCCAATGCAAAAGATTGAGTATGTCAATTATTTCTTGGATTACTTCTTTGGAGAAGAAAAAGGAGGCGAATTGAAGTCAAAGTTGTCCAAGTGCATAAAGTTACTTTATCAGCAATACCAAAGTTCTGAGGAAGCAAGTGAAGCTGATACGCAAGATGTTCAAGCCAACAACATTAATACCGATCTTCATGGCATGGGCTTTTTTTCTGCAAGCAACCGGTCGCAGAACAAATACAAGATCTGAACTTGATAGATATTTACAAGAAGAATGCGAGCCATACTCCCATAAGTTCGATATACTAAACTGGTGGAAGGTCAACTCAACCCGATTTCCAATTCTTGGAAATATGGCTCGTGAGGTATTGGCTATACCTGTTTCTACGGTAGCTTCGGAGTCTGCATTTAGTACTGGAGGAAGAGTCCTCGATCCATACCGCAGTTCCTTAACACCTAGAATGGTAGAAGCCTTAGTCTGCACAGGAGATTGGCTTAAGGAAGATCTTTTCTCTGCTTTAGATGATGATGGTGAAGTTCTTCAACAAGTTGATCAAGGTATAAAATTTGTTTCATATTTCTTCTCATTTTATTTTATTTTTGTTTTTGTTATCCTTCTATTTTAGAATTTAGGTATTAGTTACCAATTAAAAGTTGTTGAATATAGACTTGATAATTAATTTGATTCCCTTGGCAGATATATTTTCCTCTAATGATGGTGCTTGTTCTATGGCGGCATCAATTGATAATCTTGATGATGACTAGGTATGCTTAATATTCTCATTTGGTTTAATACTTTCATTCAAAGATTTGTTTTAAAATGACAAAGGTATATTTTGTTATTTGCAGATATATTTTCCTCAAAGGTTGTGGTTGTTTGATGATTTTGTTGGCAACTTGGCATCTTTTGATACTTTGTGGTTGTTGTTTTAGAGAGATTTTTTGGTGGTATTCTTTTGATGTCTTGAGAATGATTAAATGTTATATAGATTAGCTATTGTCATTAGCTTTATAAAGAACCAAATTCTAGTTGTAATGAACCTATACACTTTAAAATGACTTTAGTATTAATTTTTACTTTTAAAAAAATTATGGTTTGAAAATTAAATTTCTAAAAACTTGTTTTAAAAGTAGATTTTATAAAAAAAACCGGATTTTAGATTTGGATTTAAAAAAAACCGGATTTTAGATTTGGATTTTAAAAAAACCGGATTTAAAACTGGATTTTAGATTTGGATTTTTTTTAAAAAAACTGGATTTTAGATTTGGATTTAAAAAAACCGGTTTTATATGTAAAACTGAATTTAAAACCGGTTTATAAGTAAAAACCGAATTTAAATTCTAAAACTGGTTTAAAACCGATTTTTATTTTTCAAACCGATTTAAAACCGGTTTCTCTCTTCAATTTAGTTATGGTTTGGTTTCATGAACCATAAATCTGGTTCTGAAATGGATCCGGTTTGGATTTAAAAAAATCCAAACCATGCCCACCCCTAGTAGTTGCTGAATTACGATGACAAGTGGAATGAAAATAGGCCCTTACATGGGGTTACAAAGACTTTTGTACAGAAAGTCGGGTTTTATTTTTATTTATAAAATAAAAAAAATATTATTTTTTCAAATACGGTTTTTGAATTTTAATTCTTTAAATACGTGTTTTATTTTAGTATTTGAGCAAGTTTGCTAGACCATGACGAATTCAAGAAAAATTAACAAATTCGCTTTAAACTCGACTAATTTTATAAAAATTATAGAATTGCCTTACTCTCTCTCTCAAACTCTCCTTAAAATTTTTAAATCACACAGTTTTTAATTCATATCATCTTCTTCAAAAGAGTATATAGATTTATAAATCGTATGTAGAAGTATCTAAAAATACACAAACAACAAACATGATTTTAAAAATTTTAAATTATAAATTAAGAAAAACAAGTTATATTTAACAATGATAATCATTATTATCGTCTTCAAAAATAAACAGATATGCCGGAATAAGTCATATTTAACAAAGATTTTTTTAATTATAAACTAAAAAAAATAACTACTTCTCAAGAATAAAATATGACTTATTTATATGTATTCTTGTATACTTTTATGTATTTTTGTGTACCAAAAATAAAATATATAAAAATACATAAAAGTGCACAAAAATAAATCATATTTTTATTTTAAAAAATAATTATTTTTTTAATTTATAATTAAAAAAATTCTTGTTCCTAAAAACACATATAATTGCTCCTAAAAACTCTTAAATATGATTAGAGGTGGTTTCGTAATACCACTGGAAATGCCAAGGATAAAGAGAAGAGAAACAAAAGTTTTAAACACTTACTTTTTTTATACATTATTATATTGACATTTATATTATTTACCTGATGTCTTTTTATTCTATGTTTAAAATATATTTACGTTAGCAAAAATAATTACTTTAAATAATCAATACGTGAATAGTTATTAAATAATAAAAAAATAATTTATATTATTAATGCATTAAAATTAAACACTTAAATAAAACGTAAATAGTAGATATAGTAATTTTTGAATAAATATAAAAAATAAAAAAATATTTATTTAAAAAAGAAGATAACACATAATAGTGAGAGTGGTGAAATAAGAAATCTTTAAAGAAGGTGTTGAGAAATGAGAAATGAGGAGGCATTTGTGAGTAAGGATGGCAATACCATCCGAACTCGCGGGTACCAACTTCACCCCTATTCGTTCGAGACGGGTAATTATCCGTTTCACATCGGACGGGTTTTTAGCGGCACAACTAGAAAATAGATTAATACAGACAAATTTACAGACGGATTTAGTCTTTATTACAGACGGATTTTTGGTTACTGACGAAATTACCGACGGATTTTGTCCCTCTGTAAAAGCCCCGTCGGAAATTATTTAACGACGGATTTTTTCCGTCTGAAAATTACAGATGGATTTTTAGCAGTTACCGACGGATTTTCCCTCTGTAAATTTTCTATCCATTTCCCAAAGACGACGAACTTTCCGACGGATTTTTCGTCTGTAATTACAGACGGATTTTTCGACAGATTTTCCGTCTGTAATTACAGACGGATTTTTCGACAGATTTTCTGTCTGTAATTATAGACAGATTTTCCGACGGATTTTTTGACGGATTTTTCGTCTGTAATTACAGACAAATTTTCCGACAGATTTTTTGTCTGTAATTTAAACTTTGAAAAATCATCCCGTTCTGATTACAGACAGAAAATCCATTTGTAAATCCGTTAGTAAGATAAAATAGAATTTTTTTTAGATTTTTCCATTGCAAAATGAATACTTTAGATTTATTTTCTAAATTTACTCCATCAAACACTATAAATTGAAAAAAGAAAGCCAAATATCACATAAATAAACAT
Source organism: Arachis hypogaea (assembly GCF_003086295.3). NCBI lineage: Eukaryota > Viridiplantae > Streptophyta > Magnoliopsida > Fabales > Fabaceae > Arachis > Arachis hypogaea. The sequence goes on from NC_092037.1 coordinate 66,994,731, forward strand.
AATATTCATTACATGATACCTATAAAATTGGATGTTATTTTTCAACATCATTGGCCAATATCTCATTGTCTTAATAAAAAAATTCCCAAAAAAAATAAGATGACCATCCCAATGTTACATGAATGTCACAAATTACACTTAGCACTTAAAGATAGAATAATCTAAAATATTAATAGATAACTAAGTTGCATTAGCAGCATCAAGCTCCACATTGAAAGTTAATCTTGACATCTCCTGACTGAAATAGAATTAAATCCGAATTGGAATTGGAGTAAATCAATCTATGCCAAAGAATCAAAACATAGAAAAATAGAGAGAACAACAAAAGCAAACAGAGATCAGAACAAAAATAAAATAATTAAAGGGTTCTTCACAGAGTGCGGAATGAAAAAGAACATTTAAAAGAACTCAAATGGGCTAAGCAAATTCAAACCAGCAGGAAGCCTAGGCACAACAACAACAGGATGATTCTGCACACACGCCAAAAAACCCTCAGACGGTTTAGCAAATACAACTCATCGTAAGATTCAACAACACTAGGGAAATTATAGTTAAGAGAAGGATCAAGTTAAGAGAAGCTCAGGGCATTTTTAAGCGAAATGCAAAATGGCTCCACTGAAAAATATAATATGATCAGGATTCTTGTCATAAGAGTTCATTGGATTCACATACCTGTAAACTACTTGTGCCGCAGCCTACAACTGTGATAGTCCCACCGGTAACAGCTGCACCTGCGAGGAAGTAGCTGGCACTAGAAGCATCGCCTTCAACAAAAGCATTCCCAGGAGACCTGGTAGGAAACTTCCAATTATAGTCACAATAATTTAATTCTGAAATCTTTACAACTCAATAATAGAAACTTACTTGTACTTTTGACCTCTGTGGACCAAGAACCTATCTCAGAGGGCCAAAGGAGCTGCCATGAGCAATGCAGTCAAGTATTGACTGCTAATTGATCCAGCCAACTTCACCTGCAAATAAGATGAATAAAAGCATTTGAAAATGATCAAATAAACACCGGTTACAATATTTTTCTCCAGAGAAGTTATAATTAAAATACCATATCTATGTAAAGTTATCGAGAGTTTGTAAGTAACTTTAGAAAATTAAGCAATCCCATTTCGAAGGCAGTCCATGACTCAGTTCTCAATTTGACCGAAAAATTATAAAAGTGATGGATAAAGTTTGATAAGAAAAATCCTCATCCAACATTCCTCTCACTATTTAATTCAAGAACCAATCAGTGGCTTGTAATTGTCATTCTAAAATAGAAGAAAGATCATTCAGTATGTTTTATCCAATGCATGTTTTATCCAATACCAGTATCCAATGCAAACATTAAGGACATAATAAAATGACACTGAATCCCACACCTTTGCTTTCGGAGCGAGACGAGCCATGAGAGCTGCAGCAGCATTACCAGCATTGTTCTCCTCTATGAAACTGATGGTTGAATTGATGACAAGCAAAGTGATAATACCAACAAAGTCTTGCCAATCAGGAGGCTTACCCTGTACAATAATAATAAGAGCAAGTACAAAATAATCAAACTCAGATTGAGTTCACCTAAACTTAGCAAAAAGTTAAGTTAATTCAAGAGTTTGATACACCTCCATTGCTAATAACAAGTTTTAGAAGCTAGTAAGCACACTTACCCCTCCATTAGCAAGAGTAATTGCCATTATAGCAGCAGCCTCCATAACCCAAGAAAGGGGATTCCACATAAATCCCAAGAACTTCAAAAACTTGCTCTCCTGAAAAACACAACCCAGAACAAGATAATTTACCAAAACGAAAAAGGAGAAAGAAAAATTCATGTAGGGGTCAATGAAATGAGAGAAAGGTTATATCCAAATGCAAAGTCAATTTTACACATACATGAAAAATATGGAACTGTTGTCAAGAAACTTATCCTTTTATATCCTTTTATGTCCAAATGCAAAGTCAAGAACCGCCATCCCATGAGATTTCTCTGTATTTCCCTCATCAAGAATCAAACCGTGATAATAATATGCTGCAGCCTGGTAAACCATTTCAACAAGGTAATTACTTATGTTAACTTGATAGAGATTTCTAATCATTACTATACAGCAACTCATGATTTATAAATAAACAAATATCAAGATGCAAAGAATCTCGTACTTTTGCTTCTACATATTTCCATTTCACAAAGAGAATATGCTTTTCGCCCCAATCATTTGCCAATGGAAGGTTCATAATATTATCTTGAGCCTGAAAACAAAGAGTGAAATATAAAAATACCCAAAGCTTAGCGAACCGATGCATGTTAACAAACTAATGCAAACAAAAGCATAATCAACAGGGTACAGACTCAGTAAAGGACAAATTCTTCATTATCATACCTGCTGCCAACATTTCACCATTTCGCATGCAAGTCTACGCTTCACAGCTAGAGTGGCCTTGGTACTATCAATTGCCATTCCAAGTTGGATATCCACTCCCTAAACAAGGGAAGAAATAAACAATTATACCAAAGCAGAGGGATTTTCAGTTGAATGTTTCAAAGCTAAGAGTGGATCATGAATACACCATAGCAGAGATAAGACACCTCATTTAGTAGGTTGGTGGACGAAATTGTGATACAAGAATTTCAGGCACTGTTAGAGAAGCTCACAACTCCGTTCAACTAACCAGCAAGTGTACTGGGTCGTCCAAGTAATAAACCTTACGTGAGTAAGGGTCGATCCCACAGAGATTGTTGGTATGAAGCAAGCTATGGTCACCTTGTAAATCTCAGTTAGGCAGATTAAATTGATTTATGATTTCGGAAATAGAAATAAGAAAATAAATAATAAAAGGGATAGAATACTTATGCAGATTCATTGGTGGGAATTTCAGATAAGCGAATGGAGATACTGTATGGCTCAAGGATGCCTGCTCTCCCACTGCTTCAACTCAATCCTCCTTACTCCTTTCCATGGCAAGCTGTATGTAGGGCATCACCGTTGTCAATGGCTACATCCCATCCTCTCAGTGAAAACGTTCCTATGCTCTGTCACAGCACGGCTAATCATCTGTCGGTTCTCAATCAGGTTGGAATAGAATCCCTTGATTCTTTTGCGCTTGTCATCACGCCCAGCCTTCAGGAGTTTGAAGCTCGTCACAGTCATTCAATCCCAGGATCCTACTCGGAATACCACAGACAAGGTTTAGACTTTCCGGATCCTCATGAATGCCGCCATCTATCTAACTTATACCACGAAGATTCTGTTGGGGAATCAAAGAGATACACATTCAAGCTCTTGTTGCATGTAGAACGGAAGTGGTTGTCAATCACGTACGTTCATAAGTGAGAATGATAATGAGGGTTACTTATCATCACATTCATCATGTTCTTGGGTACGAATGAATATCTTGGAATAAGAATAAGAGAGAATTGAATAAAAGACAATAGAATTTTATTAATACTTGAGGTACAGCAGAGCTCCACACCCTTAATCTATGGTGTGCAGAAACTCCACCGTTGAAAATACATAAGTAAGAGGTCCAGGCATGGCCGAATGGCCAGCCCCCATGTGGTCACAAGACCGAATGATCAAAGACATCTAATACAATAGATAAATGTTCTATTTATAATAAACTAGCTCCTAGGGTTTACATGAGTAAGTAATTGATGCATAAATCCACTTCCGGGGCCCACTTGGTGTATGTTTGGGCTGAGCTTGATTAATCCACGAGCTGAGGCTTCTCTTGGAGTTGAACTCCGAGTTATGACGTGTTTTGGGCGTTCAACTCCGGATCATGACGTTTTTCTGGCGTTTAACTCCAGACAGCAGCTTGTACTTGGCGTTCAACGCCAAGTTACATCGTCATTCTTCGAATAAAGTATGGACTATTATATATTGCTGGAAAGCTCTGGATGTCTACTTTCCAACGCCGTTGAGAGCGCGCTAATTGAAGTTCTGTAGCTCCAGAAAATCCATTTCGAGTGCATGGAGGTCAGATTCCAACAGCATCAGCAGTCCTTTTGTCAGCCTTCTTCAGAGTTTTGCTCAAGTCCCTCAATTTCAGCCAGAATTTACCTGAAATCACAGAAAAACACACAAACTCATAGTAAAGTCCAGAAATGTGAATTTAACATAAAAACTAGTGAAAACATCCCTAAAAGTAGCTTAAACTTACTAAAAACTACCTAAAAACAATGCCAAAAAGCGTATAAATTATCCGCTCATCACAACACCAAACTTAAATTGTTGCTTGTCCCCAAGCAACTGAAAATCAAATAGGATAAAAGAAGAGAATATACTATAAATTCCAGAATATCAATGAATGTTAATTATAATTAGATGAGCGGGACTTGTAGCTTTTTGCTTCTGAACAGTTTTGGCATCTCACTTTTTCCTTTGAAGTTCAGAGTGATTGGCATCTCTGGGAACTTAGAATTTTGGATAGTGTTATTGACTTTCCTAGTTAAGCATGTTGATTCTTGAACACAGCTACTTATGAGTCTTGGCCGTGGCCCTAAGCACTTTGTTTTCCAGTATTACCACCGGATACATAAATGCCACAGACACATGACTGGGTGAACCTTTTCAGATTGTGACTCAGCTTTGCTAGAGTCCCCAGTTAGTGGTGTCCAGAGCTCTTAAGCACACTCTTTTTTGCTTTGGATCACGACTTTAACCACTCAGTCTCAAGCTTTTCACTTGGACCTTCATGACACAAGCACATGGTTAGGGACAGCTTTGATTTAGCCGCTTAGGCCTGGATTTAATTTCCTTGGGCCCTCCTATCCATTGATGCTCAAAGCCTTGGATCCTTTTTACCCTTGCCTTTTGGTTTTAAGGGCTATTGGCTTTTTCTACTGCTCCTTCTTTTTCTTTCTCAATTTTTCGCCATTTTTTTTTCACAAGCTTTTGCTTTTTCACTGCTTTTTCTTGCTTCAAGAATCAATTTCATGATTTTTTTCAGATCATCAATAACATTTCTCTTTGTTCATCATTCTTTCAAGAACCAACAATTTTAACACTCATAAACAACAATATCAAAAGATATGCACTGTTCAAGCATTCATTCAGAAAACAAAAATTATTGCCACCACATCAATATAATTAAATTAAATTCACTAATAATTTCGAAAATTATGTACTTCTTGTTCTTTTGAATTAAAACATTTTTCTTTTAAGAGAGGTGAAGGACTAATGGATTTTATTCATAGCTTTAAGGCATGGTTACACACTAATGATCATGAAGTAGAGACACAAAAACATAGATAAACATAATACTTAAAAACCGAAAACAGAAAGAAAATAAAGAACAAGGAATGAATCCACCTCTAGTGGCGTCTTCTTCTTGAAGGACCAATGATGTTCTTCAACTCTTCTATGTCCCTTCCTTGCCTTTGTTGCTCCTCCCTCATTGCTCTTTGATCTTCTCTTATTTCTTGGAGAGTGAGGGCGTGTTCATGGTGCTCCACCCTTAATTGTTCAACATTATGACTCAAGTCTTCCAAAGAGGTACTAAGTTGCTCCCAATAGTTGTTGGGAGGAAAGTGCATTCCTTGAGGCATTTGTTGATGATGAACTTCCTCATGTTCTTCTTGAGGGCCGTGAGGAACTTCCCTTGTTTGCTCCATCCTTTTCTTGGTGATGGGCTTGTCTTCTTCAATGGAGACATCTCCATCTATGATAACTCCGGCTGAATAACATAGATGGCATATGAGATGGGGGAAGGCTAGCCGTGCCATGTATGAAGGCTTGTCAGCTATTTTGTAGAGTTCATTGGATATGACTTCATGAACTTCCACTTCCTCTCCAATCATGATGCTATGAATCATGATGGCCCGATCCACAGTAACTTCAGATCGGTTGCTTGTAGGGATGATGGATCTTTGGATGAACTCCAACCATCCTCTAGCTACAGGCTTGAGGTCCAGTCTTCTTAGTTGGACTGGTTTGCCTTTGGAGTCTACTCTCCATTGGGCGCCTTCCACACAAATGTCCGCAAGGACTTGGTCCAACCTTTGATTAAAGTTGACCCTTCTTGTGTAGGGGCGTTCATCACCTTGCATCATGGGTAGATGAAACGCCAACCTCACATTTTCCGGACTGAAATCTAAGTATTTCCCCCGAACCATTGTGATATAGTTCTTTTGATTCGGGTTCATACTTTGATCATGGTTCCTAGTGATCCATGCATTAGCATAGAACTCTTGAACCATCAATATTCCGACTTGTTGCATGGGGTTGGTTATGACTTCCCACCCTCTTCTTTGGATCTCATGTCGGATTTCCGGATACTCATTCTTTTTGAGCTTGAAAGGGACCTCGGGGATCACCTTCTTCTTTGCCACAACATCATAGAAGTGGTCTTGGTGGCTCTTGGAGATGAATCTCTCTTTCTCCCATGACTCGGAAGTGGAAGCTTTTGCCTTCCCTTTTCATTTTCTTGAGGAAACTCCGGTCTTGGGTGCCATTGATGGTGAATGAAAAATAAAAAGCTTAGGCTTTTTACCACACCAAACTTAAAATTTGCTCGTCCTCGAGCAAGAAAGAAAAGAAGAGTAGAAGAAGAAGAAGAAGAGAATTCTGGGGGAGAAGTAGAGAAGGGGTTCGGCTATATGAGAGAAGAAGAGGTTGTGTTGTGTGAAAATGAAGAAGAAAGGAGAGGTATTTATAGGGAGGGGGGAGGGTTAGGTTTCGGCCATTTTGGGTGGGAAAGGGTGGGAAATTGAATTTGAATGTAATGGAGGTAGGTGGGATTTATGGGGAAAAGAAGGTTGATGTGAATGGTGCATGGGGTAATTGGGAAGAGGAATTGAGGTGATTGGTGAAGGTTTTTGGGAAGTGTGACATTGAAAATGAGATTTGGATTAGGAGAGTGTGATTAGGATTAAAAGAAAAGGTAGGTGGGGATCCTGTGGGGTCCACAGATCCTGAGGTGGGGATCCTGTGGGGTCCACAGATCCTGAGGTGAAAAGAAATACCATTCCTTCACCCTATAGGCGTGTAAATTGCCTTCATGCACCATTCTGGCGTTCAAACGCCCATTGGTGCATGTTCTGGGCGTTAAACGCCCATGTGATGCTTGTTTCTGGCGTTGAACGCCAGTTTCAAGCTTGTTTCTGGCGTTCAGCGCCAGATTGTCCTCTGTGTGCGCATCCTGGCGTTAAACGCCAGGATGTAGCTTGTTTTGGGTGTTCAGCGCCAGAAAGATGCTCTGTTCTGGCGTTGAACGCCAGCCAGATGCATCTTCTGGGCGTTGAACGCCAGCCCGTGCGTCTTCCAGGGTGAAAAAAATTTTTTCTTCTGTTTTTGACTCTGTTTTTAATTTTTTTGATTTTTTTCGTGACTCCTCATGATCATGTACCTAATTCAACACAAAAATAACACCAAAACAAAATAAAATAAAATTAGATAAATAAAATTGGGTTGCCTCCCAACAAGCGCTTCTTTAATGTCAATAGCTTGACAGTGGCTCTCATGGAGCCACAAGATGATCAGGTCAATTTAGTGTGTTGTCTCCACACCAAACTTAGAGTTTGGATATGGGATTTGAACACCAAACTTAGAGTTTGGTTGTGGCCTCACAACACCAAACTTAGAGTTTGACTGTGTGGGCTCTTCTTGACCTTGAACTGAGAGAAGCTCTTCATGCTTACTTTCTTTTGTCACAAAGGGATGGCCATGTGCTTGAAACACAAGGTATTCCCCATTCAATTGAAGGACTAACTCTCCTCTGTTGACATCTATCACAGCTTCTGCTGTGGCTAGGAAAGGTCTTCCTAGGATGATGCATTCATCATCTTCCTTCCTAGTATCTAGGATTATGAAATCAGCAGGGATGTAAAGGCCTTCAACCTTCACTAGCACGTCCTCTACCATTCCATAAGCTTGCCTCATTGACTTGTCTGCCAATTGTAATGAGAACAAGGCAGGTTGTACCTCAATGATCCCTAGCTTCTCCATTACAGAGAGTGGCATCAGTTTTATCCCTGACCCAAGATCACATAGAGCTTTTTCAAAGCTCATGGTGCCAATGGTGTAAGGTATTAAGAACTTGCCAGGATCTTGTTTCTTTTGAGGTAGAGTTTCCTGAGTCCAAGTATCTAAATCACTAATGAGCAAGGGAGGTTCACTTTCCCAAGTCTTATTACCAAATAGCTTGGCATTCAGCTTCATGATAGCTCCTAGATATTGAGCAACTTGCTCTCCAGTCATATCTTCATCCTCTTCAGATGATGAATAATAGTCAGAGCTCATGAATGGCAGAAGGAGATTTAATGGAATCTCTATGGTCTCTGTATGAGCCTCAGATTCCTCAGGATCCTTAATAGGAAACTCCTTCTTGCTTGAGGGACGTCCCAGGAGGTCTTCCTCACTAGGATTTTCGTCCTCCTCCTCCTTAGTGCATTCGGCCACTTTGATCAAATCAATGGCCTTGCACTCTCCTTTTGGATTCTCTTCTGTATTACTTGGGAGAATACTGGGAGGAGTTTCAATAACTCTCTTACTCAGCTGGCCCACTTGTGCCTCCAAATTTCTAATGGAGGATCTGGTCTCATTCATGAAACTAAAAGTGGCCTTTGACAGATCAGAGACTATATTAGCTAAATTAGAATTATTTTGTTCAGAGTTCTCTGTCTGTTGCTGAGAAGATGATGGATATGGCTTACTATTATTCAGCCTATTGCGTCCACCATTGTTAAAGCCTTGTTGAGGCTTTTGTTGATCCTTCCAGGAGAAAATTGGATGATTTCTCCATGATGGGTTATAGGTATTTCCATATGGTTCACCCAGATAATTAACCTCTGCCATGGCAGGGTTCTCAGGATCATAAGCTTCTTCAGAAGCTGTCTCTCTAGTACTGTTGGATGCATGTTGCAATCCATTCAGATTTTGAGAGATTATGTTGACCTGTTGAGTCAACATTTTGTTCTGAGCCAATATGGCATTCAGAGCATCAATTTCAAGAACTCATTTCTTCTGAGGTACCCCATTATTCACGGAATTCCTCTCAGAGGTATACATGAACTGGTTGTTTGCAACCATGTCAATGAGTTCTTGAGCCTCTTCAGGCGTTTTCTTCAGGTGAATAGATCCACCTGCAGAATGGTCCAATGACATTTTCGAAAATTCAGAGAGACCATAATAGAATATATCTAATAAGGTCCATTCTGAAAACATGTCAGATGGACATCTTTTGGTCAGCTGCTTGTATCTTTCCCAAGCTTCATAGAGGGATTCACCATCTTTTTGTTTGAAGGTTTGAACATCCACTCTCAGCTTGCTCAGCTTTTGAGGAGGAAAGAATTTATCCAAGAAGGCAGTGACCAGCTTATCCCAGGAGTCCAGGCTATCCTTAGGTTGTGAATCCAACCATATTCTAGCTCTGTCTCTTACAGCAAAAGGGAAAAGCATGAGTCTGTAGACTTCAGGATTAACTCCATTCGTCTTTACAGTATCACAGACCTGCAAGAACTCAGTTAAGAACTGATAAGGATCTTCAGATGGAAGTCCATAAAACTTGCAGTTTTGTTGCATTAAAGCAACTAGTTGAGGCTTAAGCTCAAAGTTATTGGCTCCAATGGCAGGAATGGAGATGCTTCTTCCATCAAACTTGGATGTTGGCTTTGTGAAGTCACCAAGCATTCTCCTTGCATTATTATCATTATTATTTGCGGCTGCCATGTCCTTCTCCTGTTCGAAAATTTCTGAAAGGTTGTTTCTGGATTGTTGTAATTTAGCTTCTCTTAATTTTCTCTTCAGAGTCCTTTCAGGTTCTGGATCAGCTTCAACAAGAGTGCCTTTATCCTTGTTCCTGCTCATAAGAAAGAGAAGAAAACAAGAAAAGAAAGAGGAATCCTCTATGTCACAGTATAGAGATTCCCTTATGTTAGTAGAAGAAGAAAGAGGTAGAAGAATGAAGAAGGAGATTCGGATTTGTGGATGAAGAGAGGTGAAGAGAAGTGTTAGTAATTAATTAATTAAATAGAAGAAGAAAAGAGAAGAGAATTTTCGAAAATAATTTTTGAAAAAGAGGTTAGTAATTTTCGAAAATCAAAGACAAAATATAATTAAAATTAAAATTTAAAACAAAAAGAATTTTTGAAAAAGAGAGGGAGAATTTTCGAAATTTAGAGAGGGGTAGGTAGTTAGTTGGTTTTGAAAAAGATAAGAAACAAACAAAAAGTTAGTTAGTTGATTTGAAAAAGATTTGAAATCAAATTTTGAAAAAGATAAGAAGATAAGAAGTTAGATAAGATATTTTGAAATCAAATTTTGAAAAAGATAAAGTTTTTGAAAAAGATAAGATAAAAAGATAAAAAGATTTTTAAGAAAAAGATATTTTGAAAAAGATTTAATTTTTAAAAATTACTTAACTAACAAGAAACTACAAGATAAGATTCTATAACTTAAAGATTGAACCTTTCTTAACAAGAAAGTAACAAACTTCAAATTTTTGAACCAATCACATTACTTGTTAGTTAATTTTCGAAAATTAGATATAAAAGATAAGAAAAAGATTTTGAAAATATTTTGAAAAAGATTTTTGAAATTTTCGAAAATTATAAAAAATGAAAAAGATATGATTTTTGAAAAAGATTTTGAAAAGATAAGATTTTTAAAATTGAAATTTTGACTTGACTTGTAAGAAACAACTAATTTTAAAAAATTTTTGACCAAGTCAACCCAAAATTTCGAAAATTTGGAGGAAAATAAGGAAAAGATATTTTTTTGATTTTTTGAATATTTTAATTATGAGAAAGAAAAACAACAAAAATACTCAATGCATGAAATTTTTAGATCAAAACAATGAATGCATGCAAGAATGCTATGAATGTCAAGATGAACACCAAGAACACTTTGAAGATCATGATGAACATCAAGAACATTATTTTGAAAAATTTTTGATGCAAAGAAAACATGCAAGACACCAAACTTAGAAATCTTTAATGCATGGAAAATATGAATGTAAAAGTGCACAAGAAAAACAAGGAAAGACACAAAATAAGAAAACATCAAGATCAAACAAGAGGACTTATCAAGAACAACTTGAAGATCATGAAGAACACTATGAATGAATGAGATTTTCGAAAAATGCAAGAAAAATTTTTAAAAGCATGCAATTGACACCAAACTTAAAAATTAACACAAGACTCAAACAAGAACACAAAATATTTTTTTTTATGATTTTCTAATTTTTTTGTATTTTTATTACTTTTTGTTTTCGAAAACATTTTTGGAAAAACGAAAAAGAAAAAAAATTTTTGAAAAAGTTTTTGAAAAGAAAATTACCTAATCTGAGCAACAAGATGAACCGTCAGTTGTCCATACTCGAACAATCCCCGGCAACGGCGCCAAAAACTTGGTGGACGAAATTGTGATACAAGAATTTCAGGCACTGTTAGAGAAGCTCACAACTCCGTTCAACTAACCAGCAAGTGTACTGGGTCGTCCAAGTAATAAACCTTACGTGAGTAAGGGTCGATCCCACAGAGATTGTTGGTATGAAGCAAGCTATGGTCACCTTGTAAATCTCAGTTAGGCAGATTAAATTGATTTATGATTTCGGAAATAGAAATAAGAAAATAAATAATAAAAGGGATAGAATACTTATGCAGATTCATTGGTGGGAATTTCAGATAAGCGAATGGAGATACTGTATGGCTCAAGGATGCCTGCTCTCCCACTGCTTCAACTCAATCCTCCTTACTCCTTTCCATGGCAAGCTGTATGTAGGGCATCACCGTTGTCAATGGCTACATCCCATCCTCTCAGTGAAAACGTTCCTATGCTCTGTCACAGCACGGCTAATCATCTGTCGGTTCTCAATCAGGTTGGAATAGAATCCCTTGATTCTTTTGCGCTTGTCATCACGCCCAGCCTTCAGGAGTTTGAAGCTCGTCACAGTCATTCAATCCCAGGATCCTACTCGGAATACCACAGACAAGGTTTAGACTTTCCGGATCCTCATGAATGCCGCCATCTATCTAACTTATACCACGAAGATTCTGTTGGGGAATCTAAGAGATACACATTCAAGCTCTTGTTGCATGTAGAACGGAAGTGGTTGTCAATCACGTACGTTCATAAGTGAGAATGATAATGAGGGTTACTTATCATCACATTCATCATGTTCTTGGGTACGAATGAATATCTTGGAATAAGAATAAGAGAGAATTGAATAAAAGACAATAGAATTTTATTAATACTTGAGGTATAGCAGAGCTCCACACCCTTAATCTATGGTGTGCAGAAACTCCACCATTGAAAATACATAAGTAAGAGGTCCAGGCATGGCCGAATGGCCAGCCCCCATGTGGTCACAAGACCGAATGATCAAAGACATCTAATACAATAGATAAATGTTCTATTTATAATAAACTAGCTCCTAGGGTTTACATGAGTAAGTAATTGATGCATAAATCCACTTTCGGGGCCCACTTGGTGTATGTTTGGGCTGAGCTTGATTAATCCACGAGCTGAGGCTTCTCTTGGAGTTGAACTCCGAGTTATGACGTGTTTTGGGCGTTCAACTCCGGATCATGACGTTTTTCTGGCGTTTAACTCCAGACAGCAGCTTGTACTTGGCGTTCAACGCCAAGTTACGTCGTCATTCTTCGAATAAAGTATGGACTATTATATATTGCTGGAAAGCTCTGGATGTATACTTTCCAACGCCGTTGAGAGCGCGCTAATTGAAGTTCTGTAGCTCCAGAAAATCCATTTCGAGTGCAGGGAGGTCAGATTCCAACAGCATCAGCAGTCCTTTTGTCAGCCTTCTTCAGAGTTTTGCTCAAGTCCCTCAATTTCAGCCAGAATTTACCTGAAATCACAGAAAAACACACAAACTCATAGTAAAGTCCAGAAATGTGAATTTAACATAAAAACTAGTGAAAACATCCCTAAAAGTAGCTTAAACTTACTAAAAACTACCTAAAAACAATGCCAAAAAGCGTATAAATTATCCGCTCATCATAGGTCCATACGAAATTATATTGATACCTGGCCTAATTCCTGTAGAGAGAGTGCTCGAAGCGTTCCTTCTGCTAAGTCTACTGGTAAATTCCTCCTATAATCAGAACACATGTAATAAACATCAAATAATATAGAAAACTATATAGGTTATATACAGGGAAAGAAAATGCTTCATTCCAGTTATTGCATAAATGACATATATATGTACTAACCTGAGTTCGGCCGGCAACTGGGGAAGAACATGTTTGACAGCACAATCCAGATATCCAGCAGCCTTTAAGAAGATATCAACAGAAGCTCGTCTGCTTTCTGTTACAAGTAACAACTATTCTACTTTCGCAATCGACACAATATATACTAAAGATCAGTGCAACTGCGAAGACAGAACATTCTTATAAATAAAGTATTACAGTATATACAACAATTATCTCAAGAGCAAAGAGTCTAATTTGAGGTCTAAACCAATCTATTACAATGGATTTTGGCTGTTTCGTACAATGGATTTGTGTTAAAATTCCAAATTACTTACCTTCAGATACCTTAAGCTGATAACCATCAGTGGATAATCTTGGAAGCAATAAAAAATTAGCCTGTGATAGTAATAGCATTGCCATCAAATGTAAAACTTACAACACTTCATACCAACCATTAGACATGGTTGTTTCCTGTGAAAGCATCAATCACGCCACACAACAAAGAATGGAAATGGTGGGAACAAACTGATCAGCACTCTTTAAGTGTAGAAAATAATTTCCAAATCAAATCCAGAAATACAATACACATCAGGAAAGAAGGAAAAAAATGGTTGGAGTTACCTCAGCATCATCCTCTTGATTCACCCAAACAAATTGTACTTTATATTGTAAATGGCTTCCTTCACCATAAAGCAAATATTAGAATATTTATCTTACAAAAAGGCAAAAAAAAAGCACATATTACATAACAAAGAACAAATATAAGACTTACCATCGTTGACTAACCCCAAAAGAACCGGCAAATAATCTTCTAGAGCCTGCAGAAGATCAAGCAGTATCGAACCACCTGCAGATGATCATGCGTTGCCATACCAATGCATCGGTAAATTTAATCTTACTTCTTTTATCATTAAATAAAATAAGTTCATCTTTGTTTAAGAAACTGACCATGTTGAGTAGCACTTTTTCTTTTTGTTCTTGTAATTGTAGGGCCTTCTTGGCCAGCCATTACAACTATACGTGTTCTAAGAGCCGAAAGGCACTCTACTATTTTCTTTGACAAGTGATCTCCAAGTGACTGAGCAAAATCAACAAGTTTAGGAATTCGTAGACTGGGGACATAGACCGAAACTTCTCCAATACTCCTTGGTTTCCTTCTGTTTCCACTGGAGTCCTTTGGAGTCGACACCAGGCACCCGATGTCTGGAGCCTTGCTATACCTTTGAAATGCTTACGTGTATTATATACAATAAATAAACCACCCCTCAAGAATCCTGTGTTTCAATAAGACAGTGAGTTTCGATTGTCTTCGACATCAAGCAGAGCAAACTTAACAAATAGTGCTGGGAATAATGGTCCCACAGTATATTGGTTTGATTCAAAGAGATAAAAATGTTTGATTTGATTCAAAGATTCTTCATTTCCAGGAACAAACTTTCAAGGAAGCTAAGAGATTAACACTAGAAAAACCATCAACTTGACTAATTAAATGCCAAGTTGCCAAAACAACCAAAAAAAGAGGTAGCAGGTTACACTCACGAGCAGCATTACATTCAACTTGTAACTGAACTCTTCTACAATATTTTAAACTTGACAAATATTTTATTTGGAGCCATTAATTTTATACTTTTTTCGACAGCTTTCAGCAGTATTAATGGTTCTCACTACTATATCCACTTCCCAACAAGCTACAAAATAAAAGACTGCAGTATCATAGTTATTGATAGAAACTCTTCAAGAGAATAATGCTCATGCAAAATGGAGATATGTACCAGGTATGGTTTCTAAAAGAAAAGAATGAGGATCAGATATTTGACAAAAGATCAATATATGTCGTGATTTATTTCACCGCAATTCAACCACCAACATCCATTATGCTATATAGATTTCCTCGCATCCAACAGCCCTTTCATATGTACTCAATTATGAACAAAATTATGAACAAAATTATGAACAGCAAACAGACATTTTATGAACAAAATTCACAAAGTACATAGCATTCAATATTATCAGTGCTTATGAACAAGTATGAATAAAAAAATGATTAACGAGGAAAACGAAACAACCGATTTTGTGAGAGAGTAACGAGCAAAAGAAGTGTCAGCTGAAGAAAAATACAAAATACAAACGAATAGAAAAGTTAGGGTTTGTGATCTACCAGCTGCGCGAAGGAAATATGACAAAGAAAGCGCTGATCTGGAACGAAAAGAAGCTTGGAATTCGACGGCGACGGATCTTCTACGGTGGCGGTGGAGGCTGTGTCTGTGTAGGGGCTGCAGTGGCTGCGCCGCTGAGGGGCTGCGAGGCTGTGGGGGTTGCGGAGAGCTGCGAGGGCTGATGCGGGGGCTGCATGGCTGCAGTGGCGGCAGAGACTGCGGTGGCTGTGGGCGGCGGGGTGCAGGGCGAAGAGTTGGAGGGATGAGCCTTCTACAGCATTCGAAAACTAAGTGTGAATGGAGTGTAATAAAACTAGGGTTTTCAATATTTTCGACGGATTTTATTTAAATTACAGACGGATTTTTTGTCTGTAATAATTTAATAAAACGCGCGTTTTGTCTATTTAATACAGACGAAAAATCTGTCTGTAACCATTCTACGGAAAAAAAATTAATTTTTCCGATGGAATTATCGACGGATTCTCTTTTCCGTCTGTAATTTATGCTAATCCATTTTTTTTATTTTCCGACAAAAAATCCCTCTAAAATTTCCTCTGTATTTCCGTGGGAGAAAATCCGTCGGAAATATCCGTCTGTAATAACTAGTTTTCTAGTAGTGCGGGATAAATTCTTGGGAGAGGCAGGGTGGGTCGGGTTTAGGTAATATCCGCCCCACTATATATAATATATATAACTTTAATATATAATATGTATAATATATGTAAAATAATTAGTAAATAATTAATAATATTGTATTATATTTAAATTTTTACTTTAATTTTTGTTATGTATGTGATGATGGTTATATAAATTTTGAAATTTAATTTTATTTATTGAATTTTAATAATTATAGGGGCGAGTAGGGGCGGGATGGATACCCGCACGGACGGGTTAGAATTCAACATTTTACTACTCACGGATAAAAGGGGGACAAATTTTATGCGGGTTATTGTATAACAGAGTAGGGTCGAGTAAAGTAAAAATCCGTCCCTATTTGTTCCGTTGCCACCCCTACTTGTGAGTTGGGATGTGACTGGTTGAAAAGAAACATCCCAAAAATGGAACAAGGTCCACGTGATATTATTGTTGAAGCAGATAGTGTTCGGCCCAAATAGGCAAAGTTTCTGGCAGCCTGTGTTCTTAATGGGTCCCACAACATTCAACTCTTTGGGCTTTTGATGAGCGGATAATTTGTACGCTTTTTGGCATTGTTTTTAGTATGTTTGTAGTATGATCTAGTTAGTTTTTAGTATATTTTTATTAGTTTTTAGTTAAAATTCACTTTTCTGGACTTTACTATGAGCTTGTGTGTTTTTCTGTGATTTCAGGTATTTTCTGGCTGAAATTGAGGGACCCGAGCAAAAATCTGATTCAGAGACTAAAAAGGACTGTAGATGCAGTTGGATTCTGACCTCCCTGCACTCGAAGTGGATTTTCTGGAGCTACAGAAGCCCAATTGGCGCGCTCTCAACGGCGTTGGAAAGTAGACATCCTGGGCTTTCCAACAATATATGATAGTTTATACTTTGCCCAAGATTTGATGGCCCAAACTGGCGTTCAAAGTCACCCTCAGAATTCCCAGCGTTAAACGCCGGAACTGGCACAAGAATGGGAGTTAAACGCCCAAACTGGCACCAAAGCTAGCGTTTAACTCCAAGAAGAGTCTCTACACGAAAATGCTTCAATGCTCAGCCCAAGCACACACCAAGTGGGCCCGGAAGTGGATTTTTATGTCATTTACTCATCTATGTATACCCTAGGCTACTAGTTTTCTATATATAGGACCTTTTACTATTGTATTGAGACATCTGGGTAGTTATCCTTGTTCTGATGCTATCTTAGATCATTGGGAGGCTGGCCATTCGGCCATGCCTAGACCTTGTTCTTATGTATTTTCAACGGTGGAGTTTTTACACACCATAGATTAAGGTGTGGAGCTCTGCTGTACCTCGAGTATTAATGCAATTACTATTGTTCTTCTATTCAATTCGGCTTGTTCTTGTTCTAAGATATCACTTGTTCTTCAACTTGATGAATGTGATGATCCGTGACACTCATCATCATTCTCACCTATGAACGTGTGACTGACAACCACCTCCGTTCTACCTTCGATTGGGTGAATATCTCTTGGATTCCTGATACACGATGCATGGTTGATCGCCTGACAACCGAGTGCTCGCCTGACAAACGAGCCAGCCATTTTGTGAGATCAGAGTCTTCGTGGTATAGGCTAGAACTGATGGCGGCATTCAAGAGAATCCGGAAGGTCTAACCTTGTCTGTGGTATTCTGAGTAGGATTCAATGATTGAATGACTGTGACGAGCTTCAAACTCCTGAGGGCGGGGCGTTAGTGACAGACGCAAAAGAATCACTGGATTCTATTCCGGCCTGATCGAGAACCGACAGATGGATAGCCGTGCCGTGACAGGGTGCGTTGAACATTTCCACTGAGAGGATGGGAGGTAGCCACTGACAACGGTGAAACCCTTGCTTAAGCTTGCCATGGAAAGGAGTAAGAAGGATTGGATGAAGACAGTAGGAAAGCAGAGAGATGGAAGGGACAAGCATCTTCATACGCTTATCTGAAATTCCCACCAATGAATTACATAAGTATCTCTATCTTTATCTTTATGTTTTATTCGTATATCACCCATATCCATTTGAGTTTGCCTGACTGAGATTTACAAGGAGACCATAGCTTGCTTCATACCAACAATCTCTGTGGGATCGACCCTTACTCGCGTAAGGTTTATTACTTGGACGACCCAGTACACTTGTTGGTTAGTTGTGCAAAGTTGTGTTTATGCCATGGTATTGAACACCAAGTTTTTGGATTCATTACCGGGGATTATTTGATTTGTGAAAAGTATTGATCACAATTTCGTGCACCAAGTTTTTGGCGCCGTTGCCGGGGATTGTTGAGTTTGGACAACTGACGGTTCATCTTGTTGCTTAGATTAGGTTTTTTTTTTCAGCGTTCTTAAGAATGAATTCTAGTGTTTCATGATGATCTGTTGAAGTCTGGCTGGCTGTGAAGCCATGTCTAATTTCATTGGACCGAGGTTTCAACTTATCATCACAAGAGCTTGTTGATTTCTATCAATCTTGCTATTGGAGCAGTGATCTGCTAAGGCTTGGCTGGCCATTGGCCATGTCTAGTGTTTTGGACCGAAGCTTTCTTTGAAAGCTTGGCTGGCTGTGAAGCCATGTCTAATTCCTGGACCGGAGTCTTAAACTAAACATTGCATGATTCCTGGAATTCTCATTAAGAATTTTGATATCTTTTTCCACTTAATTTTCGAAAATCACACACAAAAAAAAAGTTACAAAATCATAAAATCCAAAAATTTCTTGTTTGAGTCTAGTGTCTCATTTCAAATTTGGTGTCAATTGCATGCTTTCATTCATGTGTCTTAAGGATCTTCAAGTAATTCTTGATGATTTTCTTGCTCTGATCTTTGAATTCTCTTGACTTGAGTGTTTATGTGTTTCATATGCATTCTCATTTTGTTAGTGTCAGTAGTATACAAACTGCTAAGTTTGGTGTCTTGCATGCATTGTTATTTGATTTTAGTTGCATTTTGATTATTCTTTATTATTAAAAATCCAAAAATATTTTTAATTTGTGTCTTTTCAAGTCAATAATACAGAGAATTGGAGATTCAGAACATACAGCAGAGGAATTGCACAGAAAAAGCTGAGCATTCAAAACGCCCAATGAAGAAGGACAGACTGGCGTTTAAACGCCAGCCAGGGTGCCTGGCTGGGCGTTTAACGCCCAAAAGGGTAGCATTTTGGGCGTTAAATGCCAGAATGTGCACCATTCTGAGCGTTTAACGCCAGGATGGCACAAGAGGGAAGATTTTGTTTTCAAATCAATTTTTTTCAGGTTTTCAAAATTTTTCAAAATCAAATCTTCTTCAAATCATATCTTTTCAAATCAAATCTTTTTCAAAATCAATTTCTTTCCATTTTCAAAAATGCTTGCTATCAATTAATAATTTGATTCAACATATCAAGTATGTTACCTTCTCTGTTGAGAAAGGTTTAATGTTTGAATCATATCTTTTCTTGATAGCCAAGTCATTGATTTTCAAAATCAAATCTTGTTAAAATGTTTTTCAAATCATATCTTCTCAATTACATCTTTTTAAAACTACTCATATCTTCTTAACCACATCTTTTTCAAAATAGTTTTCAATCAAATCTTTTTGATTTCTAATTTCAAAATCTTTTTCAAAAATCACTTTACCTCTTTCTCACTCTTGGTTTTCGAAAATCAATTAGTGTTTTTCAAAATGTTTTCAAAATCTTTTACTTAATTTTCGAAAACTACTTCCCCTCTTCTCACATCCTTCTATTTATGGACTAACACTATTCCTTAATGCACAATTCGAACTCATTATCTCTTGATAAGTTCGAATTTCCTACTTCTGCCTTCTATTTTTCTTTTCTTCTGACACCTAAAGGAATCTCTATACTGTGACATAGAGGATTCCACATTTTCTTGTTCTCTTCTCCTTCATATGAGCAGGAGCAAAGACAAAAGCATTCTTGTTGAGGCTGACCCTGAACCTGAAAGGACCTTGAAGCGAAAACTAAGAGAAGCTAAGGCACAATTCTCTGTAGAGGACCTAACAGAAATCTTCAAAGAAGAAGAACACATGGCAGCCGAAAACAACAACAATGCCAACAATGCAAGGAAGGTGCTGGGTGACTTCACTGCACCTACTCCCGACTTCTATGGGAGAAGCATCTCTATCCCTGCCATTGGAGCAAACAACTTTGAGCTTAAGCCTCAATTAGTTTCTCTAATGCAACAGAATTGCAAGTTCCATCGACTTCCATTGGAAGATCCTCATCAGTTCTTAGCTGAGTTCTTGCAAATCTGTGACACTGTCAAGACTAATGGGGTTGACCCTGAGGTCTACAGACTCATGCTATTCCCTTTTGCTGTAAGAGACAGAGCTAGGACATGGTTGGACTCTCAACCTAAAGAAAGCCTGGACTCTTGGGAAAAGCTAGTCAATGCCTTCTTGGCAAAGTTCTTTCCACCTCAAAAATTGAGTAAGCTTAGAGTGGAAGTCCAAACCTTCAGACAGAAGGAAGGAGAATCCCTCTATGAAGCTTGGAAAAGATACAAACAATTAATCAGAAAGTGTCCCTCTGACATGCTTTCTGAATGGAGCATCATAGGTATTTTCTATGATGGTCTCTCTGAACTGTCCAAGATGTCTTTGGATAGCTCTGCTGGAGGATCTCTTCATCTGAAGAAGACGCCTACAGAAGCTCAAGAGCTAATTGAAATGGTTGCAAATAACCAATTCATGTACACTTCTGAAAGGAATCCTGTGAACAATGGGACTAGTCAGAAGAAAGGAGTTCTTGAGATTGACACTCTGAATGCCATATTGGCTCAGAACAAAATATTGACTCAGCAAGTCAATATGATTTCTCAAAGTCTGTCTGGAATGCAAAATGCACCAAGCAATACTAAGGAAGCTTCATCTGAAGAAGAAGCTTATGATCCTGAGAACCCTTCAATGGAAGAGGTGAATTACATGGGAGAACCCTATGGAAACACCTATAATCCTTCATGGAGAAATCACCCAAATCTCTCATGGAAGGATCAACAGAGACCTCAACAAGGTTTCAACAATAATAATGGTGGAAGAAACAGGTTTAGCAATAGCAAGCCTTTTCCATCATCTTCTCAGCAACAGACAGAGAATTCTAAGCAGAACCACTCTGACTTAGCAACCATGGTCTCTGATCTAATAAAAATCACTCAAAGTTTCATGACTGAAACAAGGTCCTCCATTAGAAATTTGGAGGCACAAGTGGGTCAGCTGAGCAAGAAAATTACTGAACTCCCTCCTAGTACTCTCCCAAGCAATACAGAAGAAAATCCAAAAGGAGAGTGCAAAGCCATCAACATGGCCGAATTAGGAGAGGAGGGAGAGGCAGTGAACGCCACTGAGGAAGACCTCAATGGACGTCCACTAGGCTCCAATAAGTTCCCCAATGAGGAACCATGGGAATCTGAGGCTCAAAATGAGACCATAGAGATTCCATTGAACTTACTTCTGCCATTCATGAGCTCTGATGAGTATTCTTCCTCTGATGAGGATGAGTATGTCACTGAAGAGCAAGTTGCTAAATACCTTGGAGCAATCATGAAGCTAAATGACAAGTTATTTGGAAATGAGACTTGGGAGGATGAACCCCCTTTGCTCACCAAAGAACTGGATGACTTGTCTAGGCAGAAATTACCTCAAAAGAGACAGGATCCTGGGAAGTTTTTAATACCTTGTACCATTGGCACCATGACCTTCAAGAAGGCCTTGTGTGACCTAGGGTCAAGTGTAAACCTCATGCCTCTCTCTGTAATGGAGAAGCTAGGGATCTTTGAGGTGCAAGCTGCAAAAATCTCACTAGAGATGGCAGACAACTCAAGAAAACAAGCTTATGGACTTGTAGAGGATGTTCTGGTAAAAGTTGAAGACCATTACATCCCTGCTGATTTCATAGTCCTAGAGACTGGGAAGTGCATGGATGAATCCATCATCCTTGGCAGACCCTTCCTAGCCACAGCAAAGGCTGTGATTGATGTTGATAGAGGAGAGTTGATCATTCAAGTGAATGAAGAATCCTTGGTGTTTAAGGCCCAAGGATATCCCTCTGTCACCATGGAGAGGAAGCATGAAGAGCTTCTCTCAAAACAGAGCCAAACAGAGCCCCCACAGTCAAACTCTAAGTTTGGTGTTGGGAGGCCACAACCAAATTCTAAGTTTGGTGTTGAACCCCCACATTCAAACTCTAAGTTTGGTGTTGGGAGGTTCCAACATTGCTCTGAGAATCTGTGAGGCTCCATGAGAGTCCTCTGTCAAGCTACTGACATTAAAGAAGCGCTTGTTGGGAGGCAACCCAATGTTATATTTTATATATTTTTCTTTGTTATTTTATATTTTTTGTAGGTTGATGATCATGAGAAGTCACAAAATCAATGAAAAAAGCAAAAACAGAATGAAAAACAGGAAGAAAAACAGCACACCCTGGAGGAGAGCGTGCTGGCGTTTAAACGCCAGTAAGGCTAGCTGTTGGGCGTTTAACGCCCAGTCTGGCACCATTCTGGGCGTTTAACGCCAGAAAGGGGCACCAGACTAGCGTTAAACGCCAGAAAAGGGCAAGAAGCTGGTGTAAAACACCAGAAATGGGCACCAGCCCGGCGTTTAACGCCAGAATTGGCTAAAAACGCAATTTTGCATGCCATATGGTGCAGGGATGACTTTTCCTTGACACCTCAGGATCTGTGGACCCCACAGGATCCCCACCTACCCTACAACTCTCTCTCTCTTCTTCACCCATTCACCAATCACCTCAACACCTCTTCCCCAAAAACCCTTCACCTATCAAATCCCATCTTTCTCTTCACCACTCACATCCATCCTATATAAACCCATCTTCACTCCTTCATTTTCACACAACCTAAACACTACTTCTCCCCCTTTTTGGCCGAACACAAAGCCATTCCCTTCTCTTCTATTTTCTTCTTCTTCTACTCTCTTCTTTCTTCTTTTGCTCGAGGACGAGCAAACCTTTTAAGTTTGGTGTGGTAAAAGCATTGCTTTTTGTTTTTCCATAACCATTTATGGCATCCAAGGCCGGAGAAACCTCTAGAAAGAGGAAAGGGAAGGCAAAAGTTTCTACCTCCGAGTCATGGGAGATGGAGAGATTCATCTCAAGGGTGCATCAACACCATTTCTATGAAGTTGTGGCCTTGAAGAAGGTGATCCCCGAGGTCCCTTTTTCACTCAAAAAGAGTGAATATCCGGAGATCCGACATGAGATCCGAAGAAAAGGTTGGGAAGTTCTTACCAACCCCATTCAACAAGTCGGAATCTTAATGGTTCAAGAGTTCTATGCCAATGCATGGATCACCAAGAACCATGATCAAAGTGTGAACCCGGATCCAAAGAATTGGCTTACTATGGTTCGGGGGAAATACTTGGATTTTAGTCCGAAAAATGTAAGGTTGGCATTCAACTTGCCTGTAATGCAAGGAGATGAACATCCTTACACTAGAAGGGTCAACTTTGATCAAAGGTTGGACCAAGTCCTCACAGTCATATGTGAAGAGGGCGCCCAATAGAAGAGAGCTTCAAGAGGAAAGCCGGTTCAATTGAGAAGGCATAACCTCAAACCCGTGGCTAGAGGATGGTTGGAGTTTATCCAACGCTCAATCATTCCCACTAGCAACCGGACCGAAGTTACCATAGATCGGGCTATCATGATTCATAGCATCATGATTGGAGAAGAAATAGAAGTTCATGAGGTTATAGCCCAAGAACTTTATAAGGTGGCGGACAAGTCCTCTACCTTGGCAAGGTTAGCCTTTCCTCATCTCATTTGTCACCTCTGTTATTCAGTTGGAGTTGACATAGAGGGAGACATCCCCATTGATGAGGACAAGCCCATCACTAAGAAGAGGATGGAGCACACAAGAGATCCCACTCATCATGAAATCCCTGAGATTCCTCAAGGGATGCACTTTCCTCCACAAAACTATTGGGAGCAACTAAACACCTCCCTAGGAGAATTGAGTTCCAACATGGGACAACTAAGGGTGGAGCACCAAGAACACTCTGTCCTCCTCCATGAAATTAGAGAAGATCAAAGAATCATGAGAGAGGAGCAACAAAGACAAGGAAGAGACATTGAGGAGCTCAAGCACTCCATAGGATCTTCAAGAGGAAGAACAAGCCGCCATCACTAAGGTGGACCCGTTCTTTAATTTCCTTGTTCCTTATTTTTCTGTTTTTTCGAATTTTTTAGTGCTTATGTTTATCTATGTTTGTGTCTTGTGATCATTAGTGTCTTAGTGTCCATGCCTTAAAGTTATGAATATCCTATGAATCCATCACCTCTCTTAAATAAAAATGTTCTTAATTGAAAAAGAGAAGAATTGCATGAATTTTGAATTTTATAACAGTTTAATTATTTTGATGTGGTGGCAATATTTTTGTTCTCTGAATGTATGCTTAAACAGTGCATATATCTTTTGAATTTGTGGTTCATGAATGTTGGCTCTTGAAAGAATGATGAAAAAGGAGACATGTTACTGAGAATCTGAAAAATCATTAAAATGATTCTTGAAGCAAGAAAAAGTAGTGATTCAAAAAAAATGAAAAAAAAAGGGGAGAAAAGAAACGAAAAAAAAAAGAGAAAGAAAAAAAAATAAAGTTGTGATCCAAGGCAAAAAGAGTGTGCTTAAGAACCCTGGACACCTCTAATTGGGGACTTTAGCAAAGCTGAGTCACAATTTGAAAAGGTTCACCCAATTATGTGTCTGTGGCATGTATGTATCTGGTGGTAATACTGGAAGACAGAGTGCTTTGGGCCACAGCCAAGACTCAATAAGTAGCTGTGTTCAAGAATCATCATACTTAACTAGGAAAATCAATAACACTATCTGGATTCTGAGTTCCTAAAGAAGCCAATCATTCTGAATTTCAAAGGATAGAGTGAGATGCCAAAACTATTCAGAGGCAAAAAGCTGAAAGCCCCCCTCATCTAATTAATACTGATCTTCATAGATGTTTTTGGAATTCATTGCATATTCTCTTCTTTTTATCTCATTGGATTTTCAGTTGCTTGAGGACAAGCAACAATTTAAGTTTGGTGTTGTGATGAGCGGATAATTTGTACGCTTTTTGGCATTGTTTTTAGTATGTTTTTAGTATGATCTAGTTAGTTTTTAGTATATTTTTATTAGTTTTTAGTTAAAATTCACTTTTCTGGACTTTACTATGAGCTTGTGTGTTTTTCTGTGATTTCAGGTATTTTCTGGCTGAAATTGAGGGACCCGAGCAAAAATCTGATTCAGAGACTAAAAAGGACTGCAGATGCTGTTGGATTCTGACCTCCCTGCACTCGAAGTGGATTTTCTGGAGCTACAGAAGCCCAATTGGCACGCTCTCAACGGCGTTGGAAAGTAGACATCCTGGGCTTTCCAGCAATATATGATAGTTCATACTTTGCCCAAGATTTGATGGCCCAAACCGGCGTTCAAAGTCACCCTCAGAATTCCCAGCGTTAAACGCCGGAACTGGCACAAGAATGGGAGTTAAACGCCCAAACTGGCACCAAAGCTGGCGTTTAACTCCAAGAAGAGTCTCTACACGAAAATGCTTCAATGCTCAGCCCAAGCACACACCAAGTGGGCCCGGAAGTGGATTTTTATGTCATTTACTCATCTCTGTATACCCTAGGCTACTAGTTTTCTATATATAGGACCTTTTACTATTGTATTGAGACATCTGGGTAGTTATCCTTGTTCTGATGCTATCTTAGATCATTGGGAGACTGGCCATTCGGCCATGCCTAGACCTTGTTCTTATGTATTTTCAACGGTGGAGTTTCTACACACCATAGATTAAGGTGTGGAGCTCTGCTGTACCTCGAGTATTAATGCAATTACTATTGTTCTTCTATTCAATTCGGCTTGTTCTTGTTCTAAGATATCACTTGTTCTTCAACTTGATGAATGTGATGATCCGTGACACTCATCATCATTCTCACCTATGAACGTGTGACTGACAACCACCTCCGTTCTACCTTCGATTGGGTGAATATCTCTTGGATTCCTGATACACGATGCATGGTTGATCGCCTGACAACCGAGTGCTCGCTTGACAAACGAGCCAGCCATTTCGTGAGATCAGAGTCTTCGTGGTATAGGCTAGAACTGATGGCGGCATTCAAGAGAATCCGGAAGGTCTAACCTTGTCTGTGGTATTCTGAGTAGGATTCAATGATTGAATGACTGTGACGAGCTTCAAACTCCTGAGGGCGGGGCGTTAGTGACAGACGCAAAAGAATCACTGGATTCTATTCCGGCCTGATCGAGAACCGACAGATGGATAGCTGTGCCGTGACAGGGTGCGTTGAACATTTCCACTGAGAGGATGGGAGGTAGCCACTGACAACGGTGAAACCCTTGCTTAAGCTTGCCATGGAAAGGAGTAAGAAGGATTGGATGAAGACAGTAGGAAAGCAGAGAGACGGAAGGGATAAGCATCTTCATACGCTTATATGAAATTCCCACCAATGAATTACATAAGTATCTCTATCTTTATCTTTATGTTTTATTCGTATATCACCCATATCCATTTGAGTTTGCCTGACTGAGATTTACAAGGTGACCATAGCTTGCTTCATACCAACAATCTCTGTGGGATCGACCCTTACTCGCGTAAGGTTTATTACTTGGACGACCCAGTACACTTGCTGGTTAGTTGTGCGAAGTTGTGTTTATGCCATGGTATTGAACACCAAGTTTTTGGATTCATTACCGGGAATTATTTGATTTGTGAAAAGTATTGATCACAATTTCGTGCACCAGCTTTGGAATATGAATGGTCCCCCACCCTATTACTACACCTACATCCTCGTAGTGCCTATTCCCCCTTTTTCTTCTGAATCTCATCAACATTCAACAACCCTCTCTATCCTCTCCACTTCAATTCTAACCATTAATTAATTTCCCTCAACTCACTGAGTTTGAAACTTAAACAAACTTTTACTTGCATTCTACTCCCATAATTACTTACTTCATCATCCTCAATTCTTTCTTTTGAAAAAATAAATAATTTATTGACCAATCATATTTTTAATTAATAACTCTATTTCCATCTTCTTTCCTTCACAAAAGAGAGCATATTTAATTTGACTGGCTAGTCAGTTTGCTTGTTTTTTCTTATATTAAATATATGATTGTAGGTAATATATATGAAAAAGTATAGATAGACAATGAAAATATTAAATAATATGAAAAATAAATATATTGGATGTTCATTTTACTAGGTGTACGAATGATTATTCTAATACTAAAATTTAGGTGGATAATTTGGAAGTGTAATGTATTTTTATTTGATTGGTGGTTATTTATATTATTCAAGAAAGTCATTAGTTACTTAGTATAACCCAATATATATATATATATATATATATATATATATATATATATATATATATATATATATATGTTACGTTGGGTAATCGAAAATTGATGGACTGGACTCGCGAGGTTGGCCCAATCGTCTTGGGAAAAAGGTCTTCAGGCTTGGTTCCGCGTTTGAGACCTTCGTCCGACTTGTATTCGAAGGAATGAGAAGAAAGGGGGTGGTACCTGCAAAGACACTCCGATGCCTAAGTCAGCAAGGGTCCAAGCAGGTTTAGAGAGTATGGGAACTTAGAGATACCTGAGGATTGTCAGTGTACTTATAGTGGTAAACCCATAACTACTGTTGGAGTGGTTCCACTTTTTAAAGAGGATAACCGTCCCTTTATCCTGGAGAGGTTGAGATTTGACCCATGAAAGTAGGTTGAGATATTTTAAGGGCAGTTACCTATTTGAATAAGTGTTATCTGCCAACTAATCTTCGTCCCTAACTTCTTTGTGGCAGAACATATTAAAAAACAAAAAAATTAAAAGATAAATATTTTATTGCATGCATAAATTTTAATATTAAAACAAATTATAATGTTTTGTAGAGACATTTAAGTCCCCCCATGAGACACGCGCGCATGAAAATAGTTTATAGGTGACTAATAATGGTAGTGTGACATTACATTACCTTACTTAGGGTGAAATGCTCTCTAGTTTTGTAGAACAAAGATGTTGCAATTTTCAATGTTTTTCTGATCCTTTAATACATGGCCAATGCTACTATGTAGATGGGCAAAAATTTTTACATGTATAAATTTAAAAGGTTAAAATAAGATTGGACTTTATCTATAATAATGCGATTCGCATTGATGAACAAATTATTATTAATGGACCCACCATTTGAATTGTTGCATAAAAAATACTGACACCAACAAAAAATTTTAAAGTTTGTGTCTCATTATAAATAAAGAAAAAAAGCTTGCGTCTCATTTAAATTAGTTAATAGTTTTAATTAATATTTAATGAATTTTTTTGTATTAGGCCAGTTACTGAAAATTTTTGGATTGGACTTGAGAACTAAATGTTTTGTTGTTGTGATAACAAATTTTAGGTTTAAAAATTATTATTAATTAATAAAATTAATAAACTAACCAAGTTGGGTTGGTCTAGTGGTTAGCTCACTAGTCTGCTTAAGCAAGTGTCGGGGGTTCGAATCCTGCTTTGTGCATGCAGCAACCCATTGGCCAGCGGCAAACCCTTAAATGGAGCTCAGTACCGCGGCGGATTAGTCCCTGACCTGTCGGGTTGGGGGATACCGTGGGAAACCAAAAAAAAAAATTAATAAACTATATTAATTTGTTAGAAATTTTGTTTTATCAATTTGAATAATATAAATTTAATTTATCTTGTGTAACAAAAAATACTATGACTTTAAAACTTTATTTAGTAAAATTTTTTAATAAAATTATTTTTTTTTCTTCGTGTATAAATTTGATGTAATAATGGAAAAAAATTTAAAAAATGATAATAATAATTTCTTTAATATAGAAATATATATTAGCACTTAATTGAGAAAAACTGTAATAAGTCATATAAAAGAGGGAATAGACATTATTTTATGATTATTTTCACCATTTTTTAATTATTTTTTTACTATCATATTAAATTTATGTAACAATATTTTAAAGGAATAGAATATTTGTACCATTATTTTAAAAAAAATAATGTAAAATGCTTCTCATTTTATATTTTGTCACTCAGGATAAATTAAATTTATATTATTTAAAATTATATAAAAATTATCTTTAATAAATCAATCTAATTTTATTATATATATAATTAGAAAATTCTGTTCAAAACTTTTTTTAAAGGTAATAGTATTTTGTAAATATTCATAATTATAATATAAAATAAGAATAGCAAAAATATTATATAATAAAATTTTATTTAACAAAATCAATACAAATAATTATTTTTAAACAAAAAAAGTTTTATATTGACATTGAAAATATCACATCAAGTTTAAGTCCAGAATTCAAGTGGCTTTTTTATATAAATAAATAAGAAAAAATATTAATTACCAAAATGCGCAACAGGTAAAACTCTTCCAAGAATACGCATGGCCAATTTATGGATGGTGCTCGAGAAGTGGAGTTTCACTCTTTTATAGATTCGGCGCCCACAAAATAGAGTAGACAGCAGCAGGAATCATGCAGGTCCCCACATTGCACCTGGCACGAAATAGACCAAGTCGGGCACAGCGCACACGAGTTGGTCCAACCCAGGAGCAGCGGCAACGAATTAGCCCATCTCGCTGGCAAATTGGCCACCTCGTGGGGGTGGGGTTAACACGAAGGAGAACCTCAATCCGTTGGATGAATTTTATATTGCGACATATTTGCTCCATAAGGTGAATTTAAGGGTATGTTTGGCAAACACGTTTGAAAATGATAAAAGTGTGTTTAAGTGTTTTGAACGCTGTTCTTTGATGTTTGGCAACTTTTCTTCTGAAAAAGCAATAATTTCTAACTTCTCCATTGCACTAAGTGCTTTTAGCCACTACATTCAATATTTATTTTTCTTTTATCAACTTTGTCCTTTATACATGTTATTGTATTATTTAAAAAATTCTTATTATTTTTTTCTATATGAACTCTTTTTTAATAATATTTATATTTTTAATTAATTTTTTATTTGACATTATATATTTTTATAGTTATAATTTGTGTATTATATTTAGTATGATCTTTTTATAATAGAATTTATTGATTCTTTAAGGTAAAATAAATTAAACAAAAAAATTAACCATAAATAATAATAATAATAATAATAATAATTAAAAATTATAACGTACTAAAAAAGACTGTTAAGAGTATTTAAAATATACTATATAAAAAATATATAAGAAAAAAAGTATAAAAAAATTAACATATATAAAAAAATAACATTATAATTTAATATCATGTCCTTTTAAGTAATTATCTGTCTAAAAGTGATTTTAACTAATATTATCTAAATAATATTTATTTTATCAAAATCAATTTTAGTATAGAGTTGCCAAACATAAATCATGTTGACACAAACTTACTTCTACCCAAAATCAATTCTATAAAATCACTTTTGTTCAAACTCCAGTTTGACAAACCACAATCCAAACACACACTAGGTTTGTTATTAGTCATTATTGATTTTTTCCATGATTTTTTCTAAATAAAAGAATATTGAGAGTATTAAAATAATTATTCTAATTTTTGTACATTGTTTATTATTCTAATTTTTTATAATATATATTATTGTTTCTATTAGAAATGATAAATTAAATAAAAATTAATTATAAATAATAATAAAAATATAATTATTGAAAAATTAGAACCTAAAATAATAATAAAAATAAGATCATTAAGAGTACTTAAAAAGAATACTAAAATATGTTATTTTATATATTATTTTAATTTAATAAATAAATATTAATTTTTATTATAAAAAAATACTTATAAAGTTGTTATTTTTTATATATTATTTTAATTTTATAAATAAATATAAATTTTTATTATAATAGTAAAAAATTATAATATACTAAAATAGAATACTATAACAATAAGGATCCAACTTTGTTGGCGGTACACTTGAGCGGCACCATTTAGCGTGTAGTACCACTGGGTTGGGAACTACTTCGTCGATGCTCCTTGATACGCCTAATTCGCTGGCGCCAGCCACTAGATGGCCCTCCATTTTGTGGGCGCCGCTCCTGTTGTCTGCTCCATTTAGTAGACGCCGGACCTGTAATGGAGTGATACTCCACTTCGCGTGCGCCATCTATAAATTGATCATGCGTATTTTTGGAAGAGTTTTTTCTGGTGTGTATTTTAGTAATTAATATTTTTTTATTTTTTTATATAAAAAAACCAAATTCAACTAATGTTATGGCCTAACATTAAAAAAAATAATTAATATTAATTAAATCTAATTTATCTAATTTAAAGGGTGTAAAAGTAGTAAAATAGTTAACATTTTCAGATTTTCTACGTGCATCCTATTTCTCACTGCAACAATTTAGATGGTGGGCCCATCAATAATAATTTTTTTCATCAATGCGAGTCCCATTATTATAGGCAAAGTTCAATCTCATCTCAATACCTCAAATATATATATATGTAGATATTTTTGGCCATCTACACAATAGCATTGACCTTGTTGTGATAAATATGGATGACCATGTATGTCTTGGGTGGCTATCTTTCTCTATACTGAAGGAAGCATTTTACAATGCAAAATCTTCTCTCTCTACATACAAAGTTCTTTTAATCTTTTCTCTTTATATACTACAACATATAATATTAGTAGATATATTAATCATCCTTATTATATTGAGATAGTAATCATTGTGAATATTATTATTAAAGCTATCTAATTATATTACATTATTTTATAATTACATCTTCCTTATTTATTTAGTTGTTTTACAACACGTTATCAGCACGAGACTCTGATCAAATTTTTAAGAAGTCTCAAGTAACAAATTTTTATTATGTCAAAAATCTCTCATCTTGAATTCAATGCTCTTGATATATTTGAAAACAATTATTTATCATGGATATTAGATGCTGAAATCCATCTTGATTCAATGGATCTTGGAGATACCATTAAGGCTGAAAATAATGCATCCCAAAAGGATAAAGCCAAAACCATGATTTTTTTTCGTCGTCATCTTAACGAAGGATTGAAAAATGAATATCTCACATTAAAAGATCCTGCAGATCTTTGGAAAGACCTTGAAGAAAAGTATAATCATAAAAAATGGTGATACTTCCTCAAGCCCAATATGAATGGACGCACTTGCGTCTGCAGGATTTTAAATCCATAAATGAATATAATTCTGCAATGTTTTGAATCACCTCACGAACAAAATTATGTGGGGAAAAGATAACTGATCATGATATGTTGGAGAAAACTTTCTCAACCTTTCATGCCTCGAATGTGCTCCTGCAGCAGCAGTATCGAGAAAAAGGGTTTAAAAATATTCTGAGTTAATTTCTTACCTTCTTGTTGCTGAACGCAACAATGAGTTGCTTTTAAAGAATCATGAAGCGCGCCCAGCTGGTGCCGCCTCATTTCCTAAAGTAAATGCGGCAAATCATTACTTCAGAAGAGGTAAATGGCAAGATTTTAGTAACAAAAAAAATTTTAGAAGGAAAAAGAATTATGTTCAAAAGAGAGGATCTCACCAGAAGTGGGATAAAGAAAGAAATATTGGGCAAAATAAATCAAGAGAGGATAAGTATTTCTATTGTAGTGGAAAGGGCCATTGGTCACGTACCTGTCGTACCCCAAGGCACATAGTCGATCTTTACCAGGCATCTTTGAAAAAAGATGACAAATAAAAGGAAACGAATTTTGTTTCAAATGATGCTGAAAATTCCACCACTCATTATGATGTATCTGATTTCTTTGAGGATCCTGAAGGAAATATTGGTCATTTGATCAATGATGGAATAGTTTAATATGTAAGATTGTTAAATATTCATGTAAATAAATAATGTAAAGAACTTGTTGTTAAGTTTTATTTTTTATATATTTAAGTTTTAAATATGATGTATATAAATAATGAAATATTAATGTTTATGAATTTTGAAATCATTAAATGTGTCAGGTTTTACAATAAAATTTTAGTATATGACATTATTTTTATGTACAGCATTTTTTAGAAAAATAATTCCGATCAAGTATTCAATTTAACTATGCATACTACTCATTTTATTATTATTTGTCTTTGAAAAAAATGGTAAGGATATATAATGAAGATGTATGCTTTGCGGATAGTGCAAGTTCGCACACTATTCTCAAAAGTGATATATATTTTACCCATCTGGTGCCAAAAGAAGAATGTGTTAATACTATTATTGGCTCAGACAATGTGATAGAAGGCTTCGGAAGAGCTATAATTTTGTTTCCTAGAGGAACAAAATTTATAATAAATAATACACTATTGTCTACGAAGTCTCTAAGAAACTTGTTGAGTTTCAAAGATATTCGCCGAAATGGATATCATATTGAGACAATGAATGAGGGAAGTCATGAGTACTTATGTATCATAACTCATGATTCAAATAAAAAGGTTATATTAGAAAAGTTGCCCTCACTTTCATCTGGGTTATATTATACCAAGATTAGTGTAATTGAATCACATGCCACTGTAAATCAGAAGTTTACTAGTCCAAATGAATTCATAACTTAGCACGACCGATTGGGTCATCCGGGAACAACCATGATGCGGAGAATTATTGAAAACTCCCATGGACATTCACTAAAGAACCAGAAGATTCTTAAATCTAGTGAATTTTGTTGTGCTGCATGTTCTCAAGGAAAGTTAATTTTAAGGCCATCACCAGTAAAGATTGGATTTGAATCCCTTGAATTCCTATAAAGAATTCAAGGTGATATATGTAGACCTATTCATCCACCATGTGGATCGTTTAGATATTTTATGGTCCTAATAGACGCATCTTCGAGATGGTCACATGTGTGCTTATTATCTTCTCGCAACCTGGCGTTTGTGAGATTACTGGCTCAAATTATTCAATAAAAAGTACAGTTTCCAGAAAATCTAATCAAAGCAATTCGTCTTGATAATACTAGTGAATTTACTCCTCAAGCATTTGATGCTTATTGTATGGCTAATGGAATAAGTGTTGAACATCCAGTAGCTTATGTTCACACACAAAATAGGTTAGCAGAATCCCTTATTAAGCGCCTCCAATTAATTACTAGACCATTACTTGTGAGAACAAATCTCCCAACTTCGGTTTGGGACATGCTATTTTATATGTCGCAGCACTTATTCGTTCGAGGCTAACGAGTTACCATCAATTCTCTCCTATGCAATTAGCTTTTGGCCAGCAGCCAAATGTTTCCTATTTAAGAATATTTGGGTGTGCGATATATGTCCCAATTACACCACCTAATTGCACCAAAATGGGACCCAAAAGAAAATTGGGGATATATGTTGGATATGATTCTCCCTCTATAGTGAGGTATCTTGAGATACAAACTGGAGATATATTTAAAGCCCGGTTTGTGGATTGTCATTTTAATGAATCAAAATTTCCAACATTAAGGGGAGAGAATAAGCTTCTTGAAAAGGAACTTAATTGGAATGTATCATCCTTGATGCATTTAGATCCTCGATCAGGGTAATGTGAACTAGAATTTCAAAAGATTATACATTTGCAAAAAATAGCGAATGAATTGCCTTATGCATTTTTCGATACAAAGAGGATAACCAAGTCGTATATGCCAGTGAAAAATGTCCCAATTCGAATTGATGTCCCAGTTGGACAAATTGCCACCGAAGCAAATACACGCCAGAAGCGTGGCAGGCCTATCGGTTCCAAAGACAAAAATCCTTGAAAAAGAAAAGAGGTAAATACGATTCATGTTGAAAAAGACATAGTAGAGACACCTACAGTTGCCCAAAATTCTGATATAGTTTTAACGCCAGAAGACGTTCAAGTACCTGAAAATTGTGAAAATGACGAGATCTTGATAAATTATATCTTTATAGGAGAGAAATAGGACCAAAATAAGACAATTATCAATGAAATATTTATATATAATGTGGCATTAAATATCATGCATGAAAGTAAGGATCTTGAGCCAAGATCAGTCGAAGAATGTCGACAAAGAAATGATTGGCCAAAATTGGAAGAAGCCATGAAGGCTGAGTTAGACTCACTTGCAAAACGTGAAGTCTTTGGACCTGTAGTTCGTACACCAAAAGATGTAAAACCTATTGGATACCGATAAGTATTTGTGAGAAAACAAAATAAGAAAAATGAAGTTGTGCACTACAAAGCCCAACTTGTGGCACAAGATTTTTCACAAAGGCCCGATATAGATTATGAAGAAACATATTCCCCTGTAGTGGATGCAATAACATTGCGTTATTTGGTCAATTTATCTGCATATCATAAACTGCATATGCATTTAATGGATGTAGTAATAGCCTATTTATACGGCTCATTAGATCGTGATATCTATATGAAAGTCCCTAAACAAATAAAGATATCTAAACCATCCAATGAATATTTGCAAGGGTTATACTCAGTCAAATTGTAAAGATCTTTATATGGTCTAAAGCAATCTGGACGAATGTGGTATAATTGTCTTACTGAGTATCTGGCCAAAAATGGATTCAAGAATGATGATATCTATCCATGTGTTTTGGTGCACCACTATTTCGTGGCACATCTTGTGCTTAATTGAGTGGATTTTATCCACTAATCTCACACTTATTCATTGGAAATCGCATGTTTTACATTTTCCTTCCTGCTTTTGTGCTATGATTGAAAACATGTTTCTTTGGTCTTAATTTAGCTAATTTTAATCCTCTCTCATTACCATTCGATGCCTTGATATGTGTGTTAAGTGTTTTCAGAGATTATAGGGTAGGGATGACTTAGAGGATGGAAAAGAAGCATGCAAAAGTGGAAGGAATACAAGAAATTGAAGGAACTGCAAAACTGTTAGCCCTGACCTTTTTGCACTCAAACGATCATAACTTGAGCTACAAAGGTCCAAATGAGGCGGTTTCAGTTGTGTTGGAAAGCTAACATTCGGAGCTTCACAATGATATATAATTTGCCATAGCTGCTTGGCTGTTAAGCAATGCGCACACGTGGATCACGCATACGCATGACCTGGCAAAAGTTCAATCCACGTGTACGCGTGACATGCGCACATGCTGGACGTATCAGAAATTGTTGGGGATAATTTCTGGGCTATTTTTTACCCAGTTTTTAGCCCAGAAAACACAGATTAGAGCCTTCAGAGTGGGAGAATCCATTCATTCATCATTCAACTTTCATTCACACAATTTTAGTTTTAGATGTAGTTTTTCTAGAGAGAGAGAGGCTCTCTCCTCTCTCTTAGTTTTTAGGATTTAAGATTTCTCTTAGGTTAGGTTTACTTCTTCTTCATTCCAGGTTCAATGTTCCTTTACTTTGGTTTCTCTTCTATTTTTATTTATTCTATTACTTTGATTTATGAATTCTCATGTTAGATTTGATTTTATATTTAATATAATTTGAGGTATTTCAGATTTATGATTGCCTTCTTTTATTTATGATATAAATAATTTGGATTTTTCTCCTTTTGGCTTTGGTGGAGTAATTGGTGACACTTGAGTTATCAAACTCGGTGCTGATTGAAAATTGGAATTTGCTGATTGATTTGGATTCCTCTAACGCTAGTCTTTCCATAGGAGTTGACTAGGATTTGAGGAATCAAACTGATTAGTCCACTTGACTTTCCTTTATTTGGTAAGGGTTAACTAAGTGGGAGCAATAAACAATTCTCATCACAACTAATAAGGATAACTAGGATGGGATTTCCAGTTCTCATACCTTGCCAAGAGTTTTTCTAATTATTAATTTATTTTCTTGCCATCTAAATTCCTTGTTCAAACCTTTCAAAAAACCCCAAAAGATACTATTGCATAACCAATAATAAATCATACCTCCCTGCAATTCCTTGAGAGACGACCCGAGGTTTAAATACTTCGGTTATAAATTTTACTGGGTTTGCTTTAGTGACAAACATGTTTTTTGTACGAAAGGAT
The DNA here is from genome assembly GCF_003086295.3 of Arachis hypogaea. Classification (NCBI taxonomy): domain Eukaryota; kingdom Viridiplantae; phylum Streptophyta; class Magnoliopsida; order Fabales; family Fabaceae; genus Arachis; species Arachis hypogaea. Next base: position 67,031,589 of record NC_092037.1, read on the forward strand.
TTTTGTTGGTTTAGAAGCTATACTTTCAACGAGAGCTTATTTGTAAAATTCTAGACCATGCAAGAATCCGTTCGTCAAAATGGCGCCGTTGCCGGAGAATTGTAAACGTGTGCCTTATTATTGGTTATTGTAAATAATTGCTTTTTGCTTATTTGTTTGTTTTTGTTTTTAATTTTTATTGACTATTATGAATTTTCACCCGTCTGGCTTTAAGTTTGGTTCCAATGTTGTTGTAATGAATGAAAGCTATAATGAGAACAGGCATCAAGGTTGGAAGAATCAAAGATGGGAGGCGCCACAAGGATTTGATCAACCCTCTTGGCAACAACCCCCTCCAATGCACTATAGCCAACAACCACTCTATGATGCATACCAAGACAATAGTTATGGTGGACCTCTTCGTGACAACCAACTTCCACCAAATTACTATAGTCAAGAGCCATTCCGAGGTGCATACCAAGATGATAGATATGGTGGACCCCATTGCAGTTACCAACAAGCCCTACCATATGCCTATGACCCCCCTCCTCAACATAGGTTTGAACCACCAAACTCACAAGCCCCCTACTACCAAACACCCACATATGACCCTGACCCTTATCCACCTTATGAACCATACTTAGAACCACCCGCATTCCAGCACAATTACTCTCATGAGCCGCCTGGTGCACGAAATTGTGATCATCAATAATGGCGCCAAAATTTGGTAGCGCTCTCAAACGTGAATCACACTTTGTCACAACTTTGCACAACTGACCAGCAAGTGCACTGGGTCGTCCAAGTAATACCTTACGTGAGTAAGGGTCGATCCCACAAAGATTGTTGGTATGGAGCAAGCTATGGTCATCTTGTAAATCTCAAGTAGGCGGATAATAAATGGTTATGGAGTTTTCGAAAATAATAATAAATAAATCATAAAATAAGATAGAGATACTTATGTAAATCATTGGTAGGAATTTCATATAAGTGTATGGAGATGTTGTGTTCCTTCTGAATTTTTACTTTTCTGCTACTTTCATCCAATCCTTATTACTCCTTTCCATGGCAAGCTGTATGTAGGGCATCACCGTTGTCAATGGCTACATCCCATCCTCTCAGTGAAAATGGTTCAAATGCTCTGTCACAGCACGGCTAATCATCTGTCGGTTCTCGATCATGTCGGAATAGAATCCATTGATTCTTTTGCGTCTCTCACCACGCCCAACAATCGCGAGTTTGGAGCTCGTCACAGTCATTCAATCCCTGAATCCTACTCGGAATACCACAAACAAGGTTTAGACTTTCCGGATTCTCAAGAATGGCCGCCAAAGGGTTCTAGCTTATACCACGAAGATTCTGATTAAGGAACCCAAGAGATATACGCTCATTCTAAGGTAGAACGGAAGTGGTTGTCAGTCACGCGTTCATAGGTGAGAATGATGATGAGTGTCACTGATCATCACATTCATCATGTTGAAGTGCAGTGAATATCTTAGAATAAGAATAAGTATGAATTGAATATAAAATAGTAGTAATTGCATTAAAACTCGAGGTACAGCAGAGCTCCACACCCTTAATCTATGGTGTGTAGAAACTCCACCGTTGAAAATACATAAGTGATAATGGTCCAGGCATGGCCGAATGGCCAGCCTCCACAAAAGACATATGAATTCGAAAAATAGGGAAAATGACCCCTAGTACAATAGTAAAAAGTTCTATTTATACTAAACTAGCTACTAGGGTTTACAGAAGTAAGTAATTGATGCAGAAATTCACTTTCGGGGCCCACTTTGGTGTGTGCTTGGGCTGAGCTTGAGCTTTACACATGCAGAGGCTTCTCTTGGAGTTAAACGCCAAGTTGTAAAGTGTTTTTGGCGTTTAACTCTGGTTTGTGACGTGTTTCTGGCGTTTTACTCCAGAATGCAGCATGGAACTGGCGTTGAATGCCAGTTTGCATTGTCTAAGCTCGAACAAAGTATAAACCATTATATATTGCTGGAAAGCTCTGAATGTCTACTTTCCAACGCCGTTGAGAGAGCGCTATTTGAAGTTCTGTAGCTCTAGAAAATCTATTTCGAGTGCAGGGAGGTCAGAATCCAACAGTATCAGCAGTCCTTTGTCAGCCTCCTTATCAGAGTTTTGCTCAGGTCCCTCAATTTCAGCCAGAAAATACCTGAAATCACAGAAAAACACATAAACTCATAGTAAAGTCTAAAAATGTGAATTTTTCATAAAAACTAATGAAAACATCCATAAAAGTAGCTAGATCCTACTAAAAACTACCTAAAAACAATGCCAAAAAGCGTATAAATTATCCGCTCATCACAACACCAAACTTAAATTATTGCTTGTCCCCAAGCAAATGAAAATCAAATAGGATAAAAAAAAGATAATATACTATAAATTCTAAATTATCAATGAATATTAGTTCTAATTAGATGAGCGGGACTTGTAGCTTTTTGCTTCTAAATAGTTTTGGCATCTCACTATATCCTTTGAAGTTTAGAATGATTGGCATCTATAGGAACTCAGAGTTCAGATAGTGTTATTGATTCTCCTAGTTAAGTATATTGATTCTTGAACACAGCTACTTTTATGAGTCTTGGCTATGGCCCTAAGCACTTTATTTTCCAGTATTACCACCGGATACATAAATGCCACAGACACATGACTGGGTGAACCTTTTCAGATTGTGACTCAGCTTTGCTAAAGTCCCCAGTTAGAGGTGTCCAGAGCTCTTAAGCACACTCTTTTTGCTTTGGATCACGACTTTAACCACTCAGTCTCAAGCTTTTCACTTGGACCTGCATGCCACAAGCACATGGTTAGGGACAGCTTGATTTAGCCACTTAGGCCTGGATTTTATTTCCTTGGGCCCTCCTATCCATTAATGCTCAAAGCCTTGGATCCTTTTTACCCTTGCCTTTTGGTTTTAAGGGCTATTGGCTTTTTTTGCTTGCGTTTTCTTTTTCTTTTATTATTATTATCATTTTCTTTCGCCACTTTCTCTTTTTTTTCGCAAGCATTTGTTATTCACTGCTTTTTCTTGCTTCAAGAATCAATTTTATGATTTTTCAGATTATCAACAATATTTCTCTTTTTCATCATTCTTTCAAGAGCTAACAATTTTAACATTCATAAACAACAAGATAAAAAATATGCACTGTTCAAGCATTCATTCAGAAAACAAAAAGTATTGTCACCACATCAATATAATTGAACTAATTTCAAGGATGAATTCGAAACTCATGTACTTCTTGTTCTTTTGTATTTAAAAACATTTTTCATTTAAGAAAGATGAAGGATTCATGGAATTATTCATAGCCTTAAGACATAGTTACTAAATACTAATGATCATGTAGGAAAGACACAAACATAGACAAACATATAGCATAAAAATCGAAAAACAGAGAGATAAGAACAAGGAAGTTAAGGAATGAGTCCACCTTAGTGATGGTGGCATCTTCTTCTTGAAGGACCAATGGCATCCTTGAGCTCCTCTATGTCTCTTCCTTGCCTCTGTTGCTTGATCCCTAGTGATTTTGGTGCTCCTATCCTTAGTTGCTCCAAATAATTGTGTGGAGGAAAATGTATCCCTTGAGGTATCTCAGGGATTTCTTTATGAGGGAATTCCTCATGCTCTTGTTGAGGTCCATGAGTGGGCTCTCTTGATGTGCAGTTACTACTGAGCTATGGACCCTTGAGATAAATCTCTCTATCTCCCATGACTCGGAGATGGAAGCTTTTGTCTTCCCTTTCCTCTTTCTAGAGGTTTCTTCGGCCTTAGGTGCCATAAATGGTTATGGAAAAACAAAAAAAAGCTATGCTTTTACCACACCAAACTTAGAATATTGCTCTCCCCCAAGAAAAAGAAGAAAGAATTGAAGAAGAAGAAGAAGAAGAAGAAGATATGGAGGTTGTGTTGTGTGAAAATGAAGAAGGATGGAGGGGTTTGTATAGTAGAGGGAGAGGGAATGTGGTTCGGTCATTTAGGGTGGGTTTGGGTGGGAAAGAGATTTTAAATTTGAAGGTAGGTGGGGTTTATGGGGAAGAGTGGATGGATGTGAGTGGTGAAAAGGTGATGGAAAAGAGAGTTATTGGATTGGGTGAAGAAGAGAGAAGGTGAGTTGAGGTAGGTGGGGATCCTGTGGGGTCCACAGATCCTGAGGCATCAAGGATTTAACATCCATGCACCAATTAGGCGTGTAAAACGCCATCTGCATGCAATCCTGGTGTTTAATGCCAGACTGATGCTTGTTTCTAGCGTTAAACACTAGTTCTATGCTTGTTTTGGGCGTTCAACGCCAGCCTGCAGCATGTTTCTGGCGTTGAACGCCAGTTCCATACTTGCTTCTGGAGTTTAATGCCAGCTTTCCTCAGGGTGCAATCCTAGCTTTGAACGCCAGAATGCTGCTTGTTTCTGGCGTTCAACGCCAGAAAGATGCTTTGTTCTGGCGTTTAAACGCCAGTAGACTCTTCCTCCAGGGTGTGCTTTTTTTTCTACTATTTTTGATTCTGTTTTTAATTTTAGTATTTGTTTTGTGACTCCACATGATCATGAACCTAATAAAACATAAAAGAACAATAAAATAAAAAATAAAATTAGATGAATAAAAATTGGGTTGCCTCCCAATAAGCGCTTCTTTAATGTCACTAGCTTGACAGTGTGCTCTCATGGAGCTTCACATGTGATCAGATCAATGTTGTAGACTCCCAACACCAAACTTAGAGTTTGGATTTGGGGGTTTCTCAACACCAAACTTAGAGTTTGATTGTGGGGGCTCTGTTTGACTCTGTATTGAGAGAAGCTTTTCATGCTTCCTCTCCATGGTTGCAGAGGAAGATCCTTGAGCTTTAAATACCAGGTAGTCCCCATTCAATTGAAGGACTAGCTCTCCTCTGTCAACATCAATCACAGCTCCTGCTATGGCTAGGAAGGGTCTTCCAAGGATGATGCATTCATCCTCCTCATTCCTAGTGTCTAAGATTATGAAATCAGCAGGGATGTAAAGGCCTTTAACCTTCACTAACACGTCCTCTACCAATCCATATGCTTGTGTTACTAACTTATCTGCCATCTGTAATGAGAATATGGCAGCCTGTACCTCAAAGACCTCCAGTTTCTCTATTACAGAGAGTGGCATAAGATTTATGCCTGACCCCAAGTCACATAGAGCCTTCTCAAAGGTCATGGTGCCCATGGTACAGGGTATTAAGAATTTACCAGGATCTTGTTTCTTCTGAGGTAAAGTTTGCTGAACCCATCTGTCTAATTCACTAATGAGCAAGGGAGGTTCACCTTCCCAGGTCTCATTACCAAACAACTTGGCATTCAGCTTCATGATGGCTCCTAAATATTGAGCAACTTGCTCTCCAGTTACATCTTCATCCTCTTCAGAGGAAGAATAGTTTTCAGAGCTCATGAATGGTAGAAGGAGGTTTAATGGAATCTCTATGGTCTCTATATGAGCCTCAGATTCCTTTAGGTCCTCAATAGGGAACTCTTTCTTGTCTGGGAGACATCCCATGAGGTCTTCCTCATTGGGATTCACGTCCTCCCCTTCCTCTCTAGGTTCGACCATTTTGATTTTGTCAATGGCCTTGCACTCTCTTTTTGGATTCTCTTCAGTATTGCTTGGGAGAGTACTAGGAGGAGTTTCAGTGATTTTCTTGCTTAGCTGGCCCACTTGTGCCTTCAAATTTCTAATGGAGGACCTTGTTTCACTCATGAAACTTAAAGTGGTCTTAGACAGATCAGAGACTATGTTTGCTAAGCTAGAGGGGTTCTACTCAGAATTCTCTGTCTGTTGCTGAGAAGATGATGGAAAAGGCTTGCTATTGCTAAGTTTGTTTCTTCCACCATTATTAAAGCCTTGTTGAGGCCTTTGTTGATCATTCCATGAGAAATTCAGATGATTTCTCCATGAGGAATTATAGGTGTTCCCATAGGGTTCACCCATATAATTTACCTCTGCCATTGCAGGGTTCTCAGGATCATAAGCTTCTTCTTCAGAAGATGCCTCTTTAGTACTGTTGGATGCATTTTGCCATCCATTCAGACTCTGAGAAATCATGTTGACTTGCTGAGTCAACATTTTGTTCTGAGCCAATATGGCATTCAAAGCATCAATTTCAAGAACTCCCTTCCTCTGAGACGTCCCATTATTCACAGAATTCCTCTCAGAAGTGTACATGAATTGGTTATTTGCAACCATGTCAATAAGTTCTGGAGCTTCTGCAGGCATTTTCTTTAGGTGAATGGATCCACCTGCAGAATGGTCCAGTGATATCTTGGAAAACTCAGATAGACCATAATAGAATATATCCAAAATGGTCCACTCTGAAAGCATGTCAGAAGGACACCTTTTGGTCATCTGCTTGTATCTTTCCCAAGCTTCATAGAGGGATTCACCATCTTTTTGTTTGAAGGTCTGAACATCCACTCTAAGCTTGCTCAGCTTTTGAGGAGGAAAGAATTTAGCCAAGAAGGCCGTGACCAGCTTATCCCAAGAGTCCAGGCTATCTTTAGGTTGTGAATCCAACCATATTCTAACTCTGTCTCTTACAGCAAAAGGGAAAAGCATGAGCTTGTAGACTTCAGGATCTACTCTATTAGTCTTAACAGTCTCACAGATCTGCAAGAATTCAGTTAAAAACTGATAGAGATCTTCTAATGGAAGTCCATGGAACTTGTAGTTCTGTTGCATTAGAGCAACTAGTTGAGACTTCAGCTCAAAATTGTTTTTCCCAATGGTAGGAATTGAGATGCTTCTTCCATCAAACTTGGAAGTAGGTGTAGTATAATCACCAAGTATCCTCCTTACATTATTGTTGTTGGGTTTGGCTGCCATATCATTTTCTTGTTCAAAAATTTCAGTAAAGTTGTCTCTGGCTTGCTGTAATTTAGCTTCTCTTAGTTTTCTCTTCAGAGTCTTTTCAGGTTCAGGATCAGTTTCAACAAGAATGCCTTTTTCCTTGTTCCTACTCATATGAAAGAGAAGAGAACAGAAAAAGAAGAGAAATCCTCTATGTCATAGTATAGAGATTCCTTTATGTTAGTAGAAGAAGAAAGGAATAGAAGAAGGAAAAGGTAAGAATCCAAACACAAGGGGGAAGAGAGTGGGTTCGAATTCTTGAGTAGAAGAGAAGTGTTAGTAGATAAATAAGTGGAAGGAGATAAGAGAGGGAGAAATTTTTGAAAAGCATTTTTGAAAATAGGTTAGTGATTTTCGAAAATTAAGAGAAGAAATAAAATTAAAATTAAAATTTGAATCAATTAGTTAATTTAAAAGAATTTTGAAAAGAGGGGGATGATTTTCGAAAATTAGAGAGAGAAGAGTAGTTAGGTGGTTTTGAAAAAGATAAGAAATAGTAAAACAAACAAAAGTCAATTAGTTAGTTGAAAAATATTTGAAAATCAATTTTGAAAAGATAAGAAGTTAGAAAAGATATTTTGAAATCAAATTTTTGAAAAAGATATGATTTGAAAAAAGATATTTTGAAAAAGATATGATTGAAAAAGATATTTTGAAAAGATATGATTTTTAAAATTAAAATTAATTACTTAACTAACAAGAAACTAAAAGATATGACTCTAGAATTTAAAGATTGAACCTTTCTTAACAAGAAAGTAACAAACTTCAAATTTTTGAATCAATCACATTAATTGTTAGTAAAGTTTTCAAAATTTTGAAATAAAGATAAAAACGATTTTGAAAATAAATTTTAAAATTTTTTGAAAATAATAAAAAAAATGAAAAAGATTTGAGTTTTGAAAAAGATTTTGAAAAGATATGATTTTTAAAATTGAAAATTTGACTTGACTTATAAGAAATAGCTAAGTTTTAAAAATTTTTGACTAAGTCAACTCAAATTTTCGAAAATTATGAGCAAAATAAGGAAAATATATTTTTTGATTTTTTTATTTTTTAATGGTGAGAGAGAAAAACACCAAAAATAACTCACAACATGAAAATTAAGATCAAAACACATAATACATGCAAGAACACTATGAATATCAAGATGAACACCAAGAACACTTTGAATGTCAAGATGAACATCAAGAACATATTTTTGAAAAAAATTTTCAAGAAAAGAAAACATGCAAGCCACCAAACTTAGAAAATTTTCATGCTTAGACACTATGAATGCAAGAATGCACATGAAAAACAACAAAAAACACAAAACAAGAAAACATGAAGATCAAACAAGAAAATTCACCAAGAATAACTTGAAGATCATGAAAAATACAATGCATGAATTTTCGAAAAATGCAAGAAAAAGATGAACATGCAATTGACACCAAGCTCAAAACATGACACAAGACTCAAACAAGAAACACAAAATATTTTTGGTTTTTATGATTTTATTGATTTTTTTGTATTTTATTTTATTGATTTTTTTTTGAGTTTTTTTCGAAAATTTCTTTTTTGGAAAAACGAAAATAAAGAAAACAAAATTTTGAAAGATTTTTGAAAAATTTTTGAAAAGAAAATTACCTAATCTGAGCAACAAGATGAACCGTCAGTTGTCCAAACTCGAACAATTCCCGACAACGGCGCCAAAAACTTGGTGCACGAAATTGTGATCATCAGCAATGGCGCCAAAAACTTGGTAGCACTCTCAAATGTGAATCACACTTTGTCACAACTTCGCACAATTGACCAGCAAGTGCACTGGGTCATCCAAGTAATACCTTACGTGAGTAAGGGTCGATCCCACGGAGATTGTTGGTATGAAGCAAGCTATGGTCATCTTGTAAATCTCAGTTAGGCGGATAATAAATGGTTATGGAGTTTTCGAAAATAATAATAAATAAAGCATAAAATAAGATAGAGATACTTATGTAAATTATTGGTAGGAATTTCAGATAAGTGTATGGAGATGTTGCGTTCCTTCTGAATCTCTGCTTTCCTGCTGCTTTCATCCAATCCTTCTTACTCCTTTCCATGGCAAGATGTATGTAGGGCATCACCGTTGTCAATGGCTACATCCCATTCTCTCAGTGAAAATGGTCCAAATGCTCTGTCACAGCACGGCTAATCATCTGTCGGTTCTTGATCATGTCAGAATAGAATCCATTGATTCTTTTGCGTCTGTCACCACGCCCAACAATCGCGAGTTTGAAGCTCGTCACAGTCATTTAACCCTGAATCCTACTCGGAATACCACATACAAGGTTTAGACTTTCCAGATTCTCAAGAATGGCCGCCAAAGAGTTCTAGCTTATACCACGAAGATTCTGATTAAGGAAATCATCAAGGAGGAGTATGATTTTATGCTAAAACAACTGGAGGAAGCCATAATTGTTGAAGAGGAAGACGTGGTTGCAGACTTAAGAGATGCTGAACCTCCACGGGAAAGTCCAGTCATAGAGCCTCCTTCCGAGACGCTTGAATTTGATGATGAGGAGGTGTACAACCTCCAAGGCATATCCTAGTTGAAGACTTTAAAGAGGTTGATCAAGAGATGGAGATTAAAGAAGAAGAAGCACAACCTCCTATGCCCATGGTAAACAATGAAGAAGAGAATGGATTGGAAGAAAACTACCAAGAAGAAGAGGTTGAAATTGAAGAAGCTTGCAAAGAGGTGGAAGAATTCAAAAAAGAGCACAAGGGAGTGGATCTTGTAAGATCATTAGAAACACCTCTCCCAAGGCCATCACCGTCCAACACAACATTCAAGTGGGTAAAATTCTTATCCTTGACCTTTACTTTCCCACTTGAATACGGGCTACTGGAGACGGATGGTCAACTTAGAGCTCTATGTGGCTTTAAGAGTAAGAGAAAGATGGTTAGTGGTAGTAGTTGTCATGCAAGGTGCAATATGGATGAAAGCTCAAAGTTTAACTAAAAAGGTTGGTGTAGAGCTCAATTGAATGGGTCTAGGAAGCTGTTTGGATGCCTTAGTGAGAATTCGGATTGCTTACCACTCGGATAGAACCATGATAATCAACTTGAAGACGGGTGTAGAATCAAGATTTGGGATCCGGGAATATATGAGGATCAATTTTGGGAGCTCAAAGCTTGTGAAGAACTCCATCAAAGCTTGAGGAATTTACCTGGTATTGATAGAGCTTATTGGAAGTCCAAGCATTGGTGGAAGTTTCAAGACGAGTTCAAGCACAAGCCACCATGACAAGGAGCTCACCAAATGTCCAACTTAAGGACAATAACTAAAAGTGCTAGATGGGAGACAACCCACCATGGATGGCCATCAAGAGGGAGAAGGAAAAATTTCTAACTGGGGCAATAAACAAGTCTGCCGCACAATCTTTGGAGAAACAACATCAGTTGGAGCCACTTGTCCACTCGTACATCTCTGCATGCACCGAGAACGGTGCAATATTTAAGTGTGGAGAGATCGATACCGACTTCTGTGGGTTAGTTATTTCCTTTCTAGAGAGAGTGTGTTTAATTTGTTAGTTCATTGTTGCATTTGCATGTTTGATTGCATTATAATTACACTTTCTGCATATTCTACTACTGCTTGGTTGAAGTAATAATTTTCTTTTTCAAGAAAATATTTTATAGCATTTCACTAATTTGAATTAAATTTTTGTTAAACTTGTTTGAAGAATTTTATTTTGGAACATGGTTTAGAGCTTGAACACACAAAACCAGTGAGATTTTGAGCCTATTCGATTGGTTGCATTTTATCAACCAATATTCTGTTTTGTTGTGTGTGTTGTTCTCTCTATAATTGTGATCTTTGTCTTGCTTAATTCTATATTTCCATTATTTAATGTATGTATGCACTTATATGATTGATGTCTTCTTTCACTAAGCTTACATACCCATATGGCCTTACCCTTTCATTATCATTTGCAAACCAAAGTTGAGCCTATTTTACCCCTTTATTCTTTATTTTAGCACATCATTAACTCTAAGCAGAAAACAATAATATCCCTAATTTGAATCCTTGATTAGCTTAGTCTAGTGAAAGTGCTCATGAATTAAGTGTGGAAAAAGTGGGTTTGGAAACGTTTGGTTTGGAAATTGAGTATGTTAGACTTTGTGTGAAAATGTGAAAAATGTTAAGAACATGTTTATGCATTTAATACCTTAATCATATGCATTGGGAAAAACAAAGAAAAGAAAAAGAAAAAAATACAAGAAAAATAAAAGAAAAAAGAGCAAAAAAAAGGGACAAAATGCCCCAAAGTAAATGGTGATATCAATGCATATGAGTTGTACTTAAATTTAGAATGCATGAATATGTGAAAAACACAGTTAATGGGAAGTTAGATATTGCATTTTAATTACATGGATTGTTTTAAGTTAGGTGGAAAGTTTAGGTTAATTAAGGATTCAGATTTTAGTCCACTTGGCCAAATACAATCCTACCTTGACCCTAACCCCATTACAACCCTCAAAAGACCTCTTGATTTGTGTATTGGTGCATTAAATTTTTGTTGATTGTTAGATGAAGAGCAAGCCTTAGAAAGCAAGATTAGTAGAAAATTGAGAGAATCGAACCTTAAACACTTGAGTGATTAGAGTGTATACACTTCCGGTGAGGGTTCGATGCTCGATTCTTTGTTCTCGGCTTTCATGAGCTATCTTCTTCTTGCAAGATATTTGTACTTCATTTTTATGATTTGAATTAGTGGAATCCAGTTTATTTTTGTTCTTGAAGATTTATTTACTTTTAACCAAGTAGGTAAAAGCATTTTGCATTTAGTTGCATTCATATAAATAGGTTGCATTTTATACATCCTACCAGTCCTCTTCACTCTTATAGTTTCTCTTGAGCTTAGCATGAGGACATGCTAATGTTTAAGTGTGGGGAGATTTGATGCACCACTATTTCGTAGCACATCTTGTACTTAATTGAGTGGATTTTATCCACTAATCTCACACTTATTCATTGGAAATCGCATGTTTTACATTTTCCTTCCTGATTTTGTGCTATGATTGAAAACATGTTTCTTTGGTCTTAATTTAGCTAATTTTAATCCTCTCTCATTATCATTTGATGCCTTGATATGTGTGTTAAGTGTTTTCAGAGATTATAGGACAGGAATGGCTTAGATGATGGAAAGGAAGCATGCAAAAGTGGAAGGAATACAAGAAATTGAAGGAACTGCAAAGCTGTCAACCCTGACCTCTTTGCACGCAAACGATCATAACTTTAGCTACATAGGTCTAAATGAGGTGGTTCCAATTGCGTTGGAAAGCTAACACCCGGGGCTTCACAATGATATATAATTTGCCATAGCTGCCTGGCTGTTAAGCAACGCGCACGCGTGGATCACGCGTATGCGTGACCTGGCAAAAGTTCAATCCACGCATACTCGTGGATGATGCGTATGCGTGACATGCGCACGTGCTGAACGTATCAGAAATCACTGGGGGCGATTTCTGAGCTGTTTTTGATCCAGTTTTTGGCCTAGAAAACACAGATTAGAGGCTATAGAGTGAGAGAATCCATTCATTCATCATTCAACTTTCATTCATATAATTTTAGTTTTAGATGTTATTTTTCTAGAGAGAGAAGCTCTCTCCTCTCTCTTAGTTTTTAGGATTTAGGATTTCTCTTAGGTTAGGTTTACTTCTTCTTCATTCCAGATTCAATGTTCCTTTACTTTAGTTTCTCTTCTATTTTAATTTATTCTATTACTTTGATTTATGAATTCTCATGTTAGATTTGATTTTATATTTAATATAATTTGAGGTATTTCAGATTTATGATTGCTTTCTTTTATTTATAATATAAATAATTTGGATTTTTCCTCCTTTGGCTTTGGTTAAGTAATTGGTGACACTTGAGTTATCAAACTCGGTGCTGATTGAAAATTAGAATTTGCTGATTGAATTGGATTCCTCTATCGCTAGTCTTTCGATAGGAGTTTACTAGGATTTGAGGAATCAAATTGATTAGTCCACTTGACTTTCCTTTATTTAGTAAGGGTTAACTAAGTGAGAGCAATAAACAATTCTCATCACAACTGATAAGGATAACTAGGATGGAATTTCCAGTTCTCATACCTTGCCAAGAGTTTTTCTAGTTATTAATTTATTTTCTTGCCATCTAAATTCCTTGCTCAAACCTTTCAAAAAACCCAAAAGATACTTTTCCATAACCAATAATAAATCATACCTCCCTGCAATTCCTTGAGAGACGACCCGAGGTTTAAATACTTTGGTTATAAATTTTACTGGGTTTGCTTTAGTGACAAACAAGTTTTTTGTACGAAAGGATTTTTGTTGGTTTTGAAGCTATACTTTCATCGAGAGCTTATTTGTAAATTTCTAGACCACGCAAGAATCCGTTCGTCATGTTTTCATAAAGAAATCTACATCTAGATTCATTATAATTGCTATGTACGTTGATGTTTTAAATATCATTAGAACTCCTGAAGAGATTCCAACAATTATAAAAACTCTAAAAGAAGAGTTTGAGATGAAAGATCTTGGAAAGACTAAATTTTGTCTTGGCCTGCAGATCGAGCATATAAAAAATGGAATCTTTATTCATCAAACGACATACACAGAAAAGATCTTGAAAAGATTTTATATGGATAATCACATCCCTTGAGTACCCCAATGATCGTAAGATCTTTGGATGTGGAAAATGATCAATTCTGTCCTAAAGAAGAGACTGAAGATATCCTTGGTCATGAAGTACCATATCTTAGTGCCATTGGAGCGCTAATGTATCTTGCTAATAATATGCGACCTGACATATCATTCGTGGTGAATTTACTAGCAAGGTATAGTTCCTCTCCAACCAAAAGACATTGGAGTGGAATCAAGCAAATCTTTCGATATCTTCATGGAACGGTTGATATGAGATTGTTTTATCCCTATGGATCCAAGTTACAACTAGTTGGTTATACAGATGCTGGATACTTGTCTGATCCACACAAAGGGATATCTCAAACAGGATACCTGTTCACATATGGTGGTACAGCTATATCATGGTGGTCCATGAAATAGATGATAGCAGCAACCTCCTCTACTCATGCCGAAATACTAGTGATTCATGAAGCAAGTCGCAAGTATTTTTGGCTCCGGAGTTTGATCCAATATATTCTGTCATCATGTGGACTGATTAATCATAAGATAACTCCAACTGTCCTGTTTGAAGATAATACATCATGCATTGCTCAACTTAAAGGCGGATACATCAAAGGTGATAGAACAAAGCATATTTCTCCTAAATTCTTCTTCACTCATGATCTTCAAAATCAAGGGACAATTGATATCAAACAGATCCACTCAAGTGACAATCTGGCAGATTTATTTACAAAGTCACTCCTAAAATCCTCCTTTGAAAGATTGGTCGAGATTGGGATGCGCCGATTTCGAGACATTAAATGATGTCGACAAGAGGGGGAGACTGTACTCTTTTTTCCTTTGTCAGGTTTTTTTTTCATTGGATTTTTCTTAACAAGGTTTTTAATGAGGCAGTCCCCATCACTAAAGGATATTGTACTCTTTTTCCTTGACTAAGGTTTTTTTCCATTGGGTTTTTCTTTAGTAAGGTTTTAACGAGGCAATAGTCCTAAATGGTCATCCAAGGGGGAGTGTTGTGATAAAGATGGATGACCATGTATGTCTTGGGTGGCTATCTTTCTCAATACTGAAGGAAGCATTTTACAATTCAAAATCTTCTCTCTCTACATACAAAGTTCTTTTTATCTTTTCTCTTCATATACTACAACATATAATATTAGTAGATATATTAATCATCCTTATTATATTGAGATAGTAATCATTGTGAATATTATTATTAAAGCTATCTAATTATATTACATTATTTCATAATTACATCTTCTTTATTTATTTAGTTGTTTTACAACAGGCCTTAATATATTTTTGCTGTGATGGAAAATTTTGATGGTATGATATAGCATGAGCACTTTTGTGGTCCAACAAGATCAAAGGCTCTTCCACTTCTACTGTCCTTCCCAATCACGATTTTTTAGGATGACAAAAAAAGTTATGGTCACAGTATTTTTTGGAAAAGGTGATCATAGAGTACGTATAGTCACGATTTTTTAAAAAAGGGTGGCCTAAAAAAGTCTATGGTCACGGTTTTGAGGGGTGACTTGAAGGGGTCTATGGTCACGATTTTTTAAAAAAGAGTGACCTAAAAGGGTCTACAGTCACGATTTTGGGAGGTGGCCTAAAGGGGTCTATGGTCACGATTTTTTAGGGTAGCCTAAAAAAGTCTATGGTCACAGTTTTGGGGTTGATCTAAAGGGATCTATGGTCACGGTTTTTTACAGTGACAAAAAACGGACTATGGTCACGGTTTTTCAAAAAAGGATGACTTAAAAGGCTCTATGGTCACGGTTTTGGGGGGTGACCTAAATGAGTCTATGGTCACGATTTTGGGAGTGGCCTAAAAGGTATCTATAGTCATAGTTTTGGAGGTGACCTAAAGATGTCTATGGTCACGATTTTTTACAGTGACAAAAAAGGATCTATGGTCACGATTTTTTAGAAGGGTGACCTAAAAGGGGTCTATGGTCACGATTTTGAGGGTGGCCTAAAGGAGTCTATGGTCACGGTTTTGGGGGTGACCTAAAGGGGCCTATGATCACGGTTTTAGGGAGTGATCTAAAGGGATTTATGGTCACAGTTTTATCGCGTGACCATAAATTCACCTATTGTCACGGTAAAAAAACGTGGCCCAAAGTGACAGAATTTAAACATTACAACCATGACCATAGAAACCGTAACCATAAATAAAAAAAAACAGTGACTATATGTCTATAGCCAAGAAAAAATAGGCCACGACAGAAAAACTGTAACCATAGGTCAAAAACTGTAACCATAAATTTATACTCATCTTTTTCACTAGCTATGATCACGATTTTTTACTGTGACCATAGACCTTTTTTTTGTAGTGCAAAGTCGAAACTCGTACATATATAGCTCCGCATATGCACATTTTCTGTATCTTGGTCATGATTTTCTTCCACCATATATATACAGATTAAGATCAACCGAAGGTTGCTTCTTTCAGGTAATTTTTCAAAAGAAATTACCACGCATTACTATACAAAAATTATTCAATATAATAAATAAAAAAAATTGGTTTGTATGAGTGTTACTAGGGGTGCACATGGGCCGGGTGAAGCCGGGTTTGATGTGACCTAGACCCGACCCGAAATATACACCGGGTCTATTTATTAGACCCGAACCCGGCCCTAGACCCGATGAAACCAATACACTTTCGGGCCACAATTATACCGGGTGAAAACCGGGTGAAAACCGGGCCGTTAACATTACATTACGTTGATACCTTCTTGTAAGCTAGCATGTAAAAAAATTTAAATTTCCAAGACTCCAACCATTAGTTAACATGGTAAAATTCACTTAGAAAAATATAACAAGAACCAACCCTTCTTCAAAATTAAAGCATAACCACAATCAATACTAATATTGTCTAATAATACCAAATATTTAAATCAATACAAATAACACAATCTTATGTATTAGTCTAAAGTCTTATGCATTCTAAACATAAAACATTAATTTATAGTCTTATAATGACTAATAATATAAAATATTAAGGTTTACAATACTTAAATTCCACATAAGAATAGTCATAATCTATCACTAATAACACAAAATATTAATTGTGTATGATGACCGGGCCACCGGGCCGACTTCGGGTGACCCGAGATATGACCCGGACCCGACCCAAAATAATGATCGGGTCTATTTTTGAGACCCGTACCCGACCCTAGACCCGATGAAATCACACCAAATTAGTCCCTAAAGTATTCGGGGCCGGGCCGGGCCTTCGGACCGGGTCTGTGCACCCCTAAGTGTTACATAAGATAGTAGTAAAAGAGTCGATAGAAATGATGAATTGACATTGACGACACATTGCATGAGTTAATTAAGAAGATATAGTATTGGTGTTAATTAAATACTGAAAAATGTAGGGTAGATTGGGAAATTAAAGGCACACAAGTGGGGCACCATGATTGAATGGAAGTAAAGGTATCTACATAGGTGGTCGGTGGTCTCTATCAAACCAAGTATTGAGGCAGTTACTCAGATTTTTCACTATATATAATATAAAAATGATAGCACCATTAGAATTTATTAATTTTAATTTTTATTTAATTATTAATTTAATTTTTTAATTTTAATAATTTAATAATATATTTTATTTTGTATTTTTAATTAATAATTATTTAATAATAGAAAGTAATAAATTCTAATAATTTTTTAATATTTTTTATATATAACTATTAAAATATATAATTTAATTTATTTTTAATTTTTTAATATATATTTTAACTAATTTTAATAGTTGATTTATATTTTAAAAAAGTATAGGATATTAATATACTATCTATTAATTTATTGTAAATAATAATTAATTATTATATTTTAAACACATATAAAAAAACACATACAGAAAATACATATATAAAGATATTTTTATTAGATATAATCATAAAAAAGACATTTTTATTAGACACATCTATAAAAATATTTCTATTAAACACAGAAATCGACAAAAATGCTATTGATAAATTGTTATATTTTTGGTATACAATCGGTATAATTGAGATTATTTTTAATAACCAAGTGGCACTAACCCAACTTTTACGGGGATGAGCTGTTATATTCATGTGCAAACTACCCACACATAAAACCAAAAGCAAAGACAAAGAAAACACAATGGAGGTTCCTGTAGTAGATTTTCAGCAACTCAGGAACAAAGAGGAGGAGTTGAAGAAGCTAAGAGAGGCATGTGAGAGATGTGGGTGCTTCAGGATCATCAACCACACGGTTCCAGAAACACTCATGGCGGATATGAAATCAGTGGCAAAGTATCTTCACGACCTCCCCGTGGAGATCAAGACGAAGAACAAGCCAGTGATCCCTGAATCTGGCTACAGGCCACCATCTGAAATAAGTCCTTTCTATGAGGGATTGGCACTCTATGACATTCACAAATCGCCGCAGGCTGTGGACCAATTCTGCTCTCAATTGGGTGTGCCACCAAAGCAGAGGTCAGTACTCAGTTGTTTGTTATTATTGTTATTTTTTATTTTATTTTATTTTTTTCTTATTTGAGGTTCAAAGTTCAATCATTCAAATTGAATGGATCCAGAGCCAGAGACTCCTACAACCAAAGGTAACGGAACCGATTACAAATTTTTTCAGACTTTTGGAGAAGTCAATCCAATCCATCCGACACTATCAAAACCGGACCGGAAATTTATACTTAAAGACAAAGATAAAATAGAAAAATAAATTGCAGAAAAAGATAATATTATTTCTTTAAAGAAATTTCCAATCATGCTTGTAACAAAATTATTTTTTTAAAGCAAAAGTCAAATAAAAGAAAACGACCGGCCGTGCGTGTCAGGCCCAGAGGCCAAGCAGTGCCGAGCCTAGAGGGACCGGAGGCAGAACGGGCAGATCGAACTGAGGTGACAACAGAAGGAGCAGAACTC
The DNA here is from genome assembly GCF_003086295.3 of Arachis hypogaea. Taxonomy (NCBI): domain Eukaryota; kingdom Viridiplantae; phylum Streptophyta; class Magnoliopsida; order Fabales; family Fabaceae; genus Arachis; species Arachis hypogaea. The sequence continues at coordinate 67,050,004 of NC_092037.1, forward strand.
GAACAGAGGCAACGGCGGAAGCTACCAGAAACCAGCGGTGACACATCGAGGAATGAGCCTCGGCGGTGAAGGAAGGCAAATCGCAGAGCAGAGAAGTACGAGGAGGTGTGGGGTTGGAGAGTGACTAGGGGCCAGGAGAGATCGAGAATTGGAGATAGTGAAGCGAGAAAGAGAAAACATACTAAATTAACGTAAATTATTGATAAAAAGTTAAAACATACTAATTTCACATTTATACCAATCATTATTAATTAATAATAAGATAATGATTAATTTTTCGCTTTTTAATTTTTATATTGAGAAAACAGTAAAGTTATTCATGGTTATTGGAACTTTATGTATTATCCAAAGATGTGAAAGATGACTATCAAATCAACAAATTCCAAGATCGGATTTTGAGTTTTTAACCATAAAATTGATCTACCGATGTGCTCTAAACTTAAAAAAAAAAAAAATCTAATCACACGATCCTTAAGATTCGATTTGTTCATCACCCGAATTTAAATTCACTACGCTTTTTACTTTTGCTCCAATCGTCACCAACACCCATCATCTAGAGAGTACAAAACAGAGAGAAATAAAGAGAGAACAATAAAAAAGGAGAAGCGGAAAGACAGAACCAATTAGAGAAAGATAAAGAGAGAGAGAAAGAGGAAGGAGGCAGCAACATTGATGGAAGCACTGCCGCTATCGTCGTCGTCACTGCTGCATATGGAGCCCGCGGCCGAAGAATAGATCGCCGAAAACATCCAATGTCAATTTATCTTTTCCTTTTCCACCTCGCTAGAGCTCCGCGGAAGAATATGGCACATGATTGCTCCCTCCCGGCGGACATCTCGATGTACACTGCGCTCTGCTGCTTCCTTGATCTCACGATCCTCAGCTTCCCGTCCCCTCTCTGTGTCTTTGCTGTTCTTTGAATTTTTTAAAAATTAAATATTATTCGTATTGTTGTTATTGTTATGATTGTTGTTGCTGTTGCTGTGGGCCAGGTAAGAAGGGGTGCTAGTGAAGGTGTCAATGGTGTGAGGGGAAGAGGTGATGGAGGCGGTAGAAATGAGGGATGAAAGGTGTTGGTGACGAGAGTAGGACAAGAGGGGAAAAGGTTAGCGAAGAGGAGAAGAAAGAAGGGTATTTTTGTCCGAAATTTAGGAAATGATGATTTCAAAATAAAATAATATTAGAGCTGAGATAATTTTAAATGTAAAATATCTTAGAATTGGTCAAAATCCTAAAGACTAAAGAGCAATGCTAGGTTAACTAGTCATCAATGATGATTTGATAGTGTAAGATTAGTGTGAGATTTTATTCAATAGCTCACCTTTTTCTGCTGGTTACATTGGCCAAAATTCAATAAAACTGCTTACTCTAAACTTTTCCAAGACTAAAATATATGAAATCAAAATTGTCTTGCATATCATGATAGTTTTATATTAGTTCAGGAGGATAGCACTCAGCCAATCAAAGCAAAAAATGTAGGTCAATGCATGCATGCATAACTAACTCTCATGTATGCAAAGTAAATTATGCTGGCTACTAGTTGCTGAAGTTAGTTGTTATAACTAGATATTTAAGAGTGAGTTAAAGAAAATTTGAGTTAGAAGTCAACCTAAGTTAGTTAGCTAGAGTTCGATGTTAGTTAGAATTTCCGTTATGTAAATAAACTTAATTCTGCAGCTTAATTGAATGAGATTCATCAATATTTTTCACACTGTCATTTTCTTTTCTTTGCTAGTTGTGCATATTGTCTCTCAACTCTTCTCACTCACCTCAACCAACTCTACCCTAACAGCATGAGTTTTCACATTGGTAGTTGCGTCTTCTCAGTTTATAAGGTTGACTTTGTTTGTTTCACAGGAAAACAATTGAGGCATATGGTGAAGCTGTTAATGACTTGGCAACAAGTGTATCACAAAAAATGGCTGAGTCTTTGGGCGTAGTGAGTACTGATTTTAAGGACTGGCCATTGCTATTTAGGGTTATCAAGTATAGCTTCAATGCAGAAAGCATAGGCTCCGTAGGAATACCAATCCATACGGATACAAGCTTTGTGACCTTACTTCAAGATGATGATAAAGTTGGAGGTCTTGAAATTATGGACCACTCTGGATCATTTAAGGCAGTCCCTCCCCAATCTGGATCCTTCCTTTGTATTATTGGAGATGTTGGACATGTAAGTATGCATAATTTCAATAGTCTTTTAATTTGGCTGAAACAAATTTGGAACTAAATTATTTTCATTATTTTTAAATTATTATTCACTTAATCATGAGAAGTAAACTTCAAGTCATTGATTTCTAGTTGATAAATATCTTAGGGTTTATATGCTTCATAAAAAAATTTTCACTTTTAAAATTTTATTAGTTTAAAAATAATTAGACATTATTCGTTGGAAATCCAACATACCATATCCTTCTAGTTATAGAATTTAATTTTGAGGCATTGTAATTGTAAAATCGTTTTATACGTGTATTTAATTATATAACTCTATATTAATAAAAATAACTTTTTTACATTAATTATGTAAATGGTCATTCAAAAAAATGATTATGATTATACAACTCTGTAGAACGTTTTACATTATCAGTGTATTAAAATTAAACTCTTCGCTATATTATTGAGTTAATGCTTAAAATGCTTTTGCAAAGATTTTGCATCAATTAATTTGGTCTTTTATATATTTAATGTCTGGTCCTTAAAAGCTATCAATGTGAGTTAAGCTGATTATACTTTTTAATTTCTTGTTCACTTGTCATCCTTAAACATGTGACCGTGAATTAAAAAAAATAACCAACTTAACTTATTTTGATCATTTTTAAAAACCAAATTAAAATGTCAAATCTTTTATAGAACTAAATTCACTCAAACATGATGTTTTAACACTAATGAAGGTTTGTTAATGACTTAAAAAAGATGAGTTGAATCTATGATTTTTTTAAATTTATTTTAATTTCGAATTGGATATGAAACTTCTTTGCTAGTGAATGTCAAGTTAATATTTCAAAAAAGACAATTTTATTTTATCTCTTCATAAATGATCAGAAACAAGAAACAGAACAAACCTTTTATTTTTAGTTGCTTGTTGCTCTTTTATTTAAATTTGGCCTGCACACTAGCCGAAAAAATTATTCACTCAATTTTAGACTTTTGGCCCAATATTATATGTTTGAATATTATCAAATTATTGTTATTATTTTTTCAAACTCAACAATTAATTTAAATATCAAATCTTAGGAAATATTTCAAGTATATCATGAGTTTAGGTGTTTTAATTTTAAATATCAAATCTGAGGAAATATTTCTATTCTTTATATTCTGTTTTTAGTGTTCTATCTATTATGTTCTTAAAATCAAAAGCAACCTATCATCCTTTTATAATTAGTCATTCACATCATCCTCTGTAAAGTGAGCGATATATAAACAAGGTCTCGCGAAATCTCAGCTCAAAAGGCATTTTTATTATATGACTTGGCCAAAAGTGTCCCATAACCTAGAAAGTTATCTTATAATTGACATAAATTATGTTGGAATATATAATTTTTCAAACTTTAATTTGACTAACAATTAGACTGCCAATTTAAGCATCTATGTCCTTTATGCCATTAAGTATTAATTTGTAAGATATTAAACTTTTAACCACTAAATTACTAATGTATAAAATATATATTAAAATATAAATATTCATTAAAAATAAATTAAATAATATATATTTATATATGAATACGGCTAACTTTAGCGTACGATCAAATAGCACTTTTGTAAACTTCTATGTAATGATTTGAAATGTATATATGTCTAGATATGGAGCAATGGAAGATTTCACAATGTGAAACACCGGGTATTATGCAAGGAAGCAACTACACGTCTTAGTTTTGGTGTGTTTATGTTTTCACCAAGGGATGGTAAAATTGATACCCCAACAGAGTTGGTGGACCTTAATCACCCACGGCTATATCGCTCATTCAACTATGAAGATTTAAGGCAGTTTCGAGTTAGCGCACGAGGGGAATTAGCAAAGTTCTTGGCCAATGTTGCAAATGTGTAGCTAATGTATGGTGACTTTAGAGATATTAATATCATCAAATAAAATTAGTGAAATGAGTGGATGCATTGAAGGCTTGGTGCATCAAACTGTGAACTTATTATTGAAATGGTGTCCTCTTATATATATAGACTGAAGAAGACGAGCATGTTTATGAGTTGAGATCTTGAACAAACACTAAACAAAAAAAGCTAATGTAGAGTATGAGTTTGTGAAAGTATACACTGCCTGTTTCTCTCCCATTTCTCGTGCTATCTCATGGCACAGGATTTGATGGTCCTGGTCCTAGAAAGTTTGGACTATTTAATGGAACAATGGAATCCTGTGCCCAATGAGAAACAAAAAACAATGAAATAGATCTTAAATTAATCGTGAACTCCATAAATATTCTAGATAAAAAAACCATTAATTGTGACCTCTATTAATCGCTCATACCACCACGTATCTTTCAAGTTTCATTAGTTATGTTTTCGGTCATCATCAGTTCATCATTAACAATAATTCATTTGTTTAAATCATAATGGACTTCCTTTTATCGTCAATCGTTGCACCATCATTCATAATGAGAACTTCATCATTGTTGATTGATATTAGATAATGCAATTTCAATTAGAGTCCCGCTAAGGAGATAATGACTTATTTGTACAATGTCTACAATGGACTATTAAGTTACAAAATGAACATCTCTCATACTATCTAGAATAACCATCCGAGTACTATGGATAATAAACATCTTTCCAAAAGGTTAAACTGATTTTGGGGTTCACCAAAGATCAAACTCTTGACTTTTCGAATCTAGAACTCTAATATCATATTATGATACTATTCATCCCAAAAGTTTCAACTGATAGGAAAAGGTAACACTAATGGTTATATCTCTAATACTCTCTAAACCTCCATTATACACATTGTACAAATATTTCATTGGCTCCTCATACTTTCCCTTTTAATTATCATTAGTCACTCACATCATCATTCATAGAGCAAGCAATATATAAACAAAGTCTTGTGAAATAAATAATTTTTCAAACTTTAATTTGACTACCAATTTAAGTATCTATGCATCTTATGGCCTTAAATATTAATTTGTAAGGTATATATTAAACTTTTATGTCATGATTGAACTGTATCTCTATATAGATATGGAGCAATGGAAAATTTCACAATGTGAAACACGGTGTATTATCCAAGGAAACAGCTACACGTTTTACTTGTGGTGCGTTTATGTTATCACAAAGGGATGGTAATGTTGATACCCCAATGGAGTTGGTGGACGGCCACTATCGCAAATTTGTAGCTAATATATGATCAACATAGAGATATTAATAAACTAAAATAAAACTCTTAAAATTATTGGATGCATTGAGGGTTTGGTACATCCACCTGTGAACTTATTATTGAAACAATTTTATGTTTCTTTGTTTTTAATGCCTTGTGTGCTCTGAAACTTGTACTCATCACATAGTCACATTCCAGTTTTGGATCCTTCTGAGTTTATTTACTGATAGAAAAAAACGGTTTCCTTTTATATGTAGACTGAATCACTGAATAATATGGATATGTTCATGAGTTAAGTGTTGAAGAAACACTACACAAAACAAAAAGAAGGAAGAAGCTAGGGTAGAGTATGACTTTGACAGTGTACACTGCCGACTTTTAATTCTCCCATTTCTCGTGCTATCTCATGTTTTAGTAGCTGCCACCGCTAGGCGCTAACTTGTCTTGCTTCCTAGTGATGGATGTAAAAAAAATCATGACATCTGCCAAATGGATGAGTAGTGAAGAGAAGAGGGTGAACCTTCTTAAGAGGCAAGACAAAATGACACACTGATCCCGACGAAATGACATAGTGATCGCACAGTGATTTATTTCCTTAACAATTAAAAAGTCTATCGAATATTTGTCTAAATAGAATTTGGACTACATAAAATGTAGTCATATAATTATGACAACTGTGATATCAATTGCAAGCTATCGAGGATTATTATTGAAGAACCATAACAATGTAGAGGTAGTATAGCAAAGGAAGATGAACAACAATAGTAATTTCAGAGTATAAGAAGAAATTAAATGGAAGAATGAAGTAATCAAGGTCGGGAAATGAATTTCAGTTAGTTATATATCTTTCATACTTTTTATAAGGAAGAGCAGAGCGAAACATTTTATTTTATGATCACTCATAAAATTCATTGTCCCCGCCATAATTTTGTGTCTGTTATCACTTCTTACAGATCAAAATCTTCTTATCCAGCTACCCAGCTTTGGCTGCAAACATGAAATGTACTGGGGAGGCATAGGGAACTCGTTTTATACAACTGTGCATATGACACTTCCCCTCTCCAACCCCACATAAAACATTGACGGCGTATGAAGACAAAGCAATTACCCAAACCCGAATCATTTGCTGGGCATTCGTTTCAGCAGCAGTTGAAAACCCCCCAACACAAGCATTTGATTTATTCAGAAGCCAAGCAAGGAAATAAATTCTTGTTCCATGGGCAGTGGTTTGAGGATGACCATAACAAAGGCTCTCAAAAAAAGGAGTGGGACATCTCTTTTCATGGCAACAACTTCCCCCATAAATTGCTCATAATTTAGCTGAATGTACATCAAGAGATCACTCAACCCAGCTAAATGCCTTCTGCTTTTTTATTTGTTTCTCCTTCATCATGTCCCTTAATTCATTTACCATGCTCCATGTCCCTTTCTCACCTTGGATCTTTGAAAGCATTGAGTAGGAAACAGGATGATTGCTCTCTAGTTTGCGGATTCTTTCCGCAACATACTCCCCAAGTTCTATATTTGAATGCAGGCCACAAGCTGAAAGTAATGCACCCCACAACACCACATCAGGTTCAAAGGGCATAGTCCTGATCAATTTCTTTGCTTTATCTAATTGCCCTGCTCTTCCATACAGGTCCACCATGCAACTATAGTGCTCCATCTCTGCTTGGATCCTATACTTGGCCACCATGTTGGCAAAGTGCTTCTCACCTTCTTCAACAAGACCTGCATGTACACATGCTGATAACACATTCACAAATGTAACTTCATCAGGTGTGACACCAACTCTTTCCATTCTATCAAACTGCTCCAGTGCTTGAGTTGCAAGACCATGCATGGCATAACCACCAATTATCGAGTTCCACGACACCAAATTCTTGTTTCGAATGGACTCAAACACACTAAATGCTGCAACCATATTCCCACATTTTGCATACATATCAACAAGGGATGTCAATGAGATTACATCGTCTGTTATGCCAGACTTGATTAGACAAAGGTGGACTTGCATGCCCATCAGAAGAGAAGGACAACCAGCACATGCATCCAACACGCTCGAAAACGTAAATTGATTGGGACGAGCCCCTGACTTAAACATCAAAAGAAAAAGCTTCAATGCATCCATAAATCTCTTGTTTTGCACATACCCACTAATCATTACCGTCCAAGAAACCACATTTCTCTCCCCCATCCTGTTAAATACAGACCTTGCTTTGTTAACTCTCTTGTTCTTGATATAACCATTGACCAAAGTAGTCCAAGAAATGATGTTTCTTTCAGGCATGAGGTCGAATGCTTTTTGAGCATCGACCATACTTCCTATTTCCATGTAACCGGAAACCAAAGCATTCCAAGATGTTACATCCTTTATCAATATATCATCAAACACACGACCCAAAGCCACCTTCAACCTTAAACTCCCATAAGCTTTGATCAAAGCAGACCCAACAAATACATTCAAGTTGAGTCCCAAATGCAGTGCAAGAGCATGAAGCTGCTGCACCAAAACATCAAAATGAGTACCCATAACTGATCTGAGCAATATGGATAGTGTGTAGTCATTCGGCCCAATACCGTCTCTTCCCATTTGCAAGAAACACTGGAAAGACCTATGAGTGTCCATGGTTCTCTGAAAACCAGCGAGCATGATGTTCCACGAAACGGCATCTCTTTGGGGAATTTGGTCGAATAGGTCATGGGCATGTCGAATTTGATGTTGTTGAACGTAGGCCATCATCATCATGTTCCAGGAAACAAGGGAGCGGGTTGAGGGATTTTCGTCAAACAGTTTGCGTGCTTGGCGTACGTTGTTGTTGCGTACGTAAGCATGTATCATGGAATTGAGCTCTGCTGCTGAAACCGTACGCATGCTACCGGAAAACGGCGTACGCCACAACATGATGTTGAGGTCACGCATGTCTTCGTTAGTTTACTTCTGAACACAGTTTCATCGCTATGGTTATGAAGTTAGCATTCTACAAAAATTAATTTGGTGGAGGAGCTGAAGCAGGTTCACGGTGTCAGTGTGTGTCCGCAGCTCTGCTTTCCACGTTAATTTGTGGTGCGATAGTAGAGCAAGAGTTAAAAAAAAAAAAGAAAAAGAAAAAACAGACCAAAACCATAAACTACATAAACATTACTAGGCAGCACAATTTTTACACAGGAAGCGATGAAGCATAATAGTAGAGAGAGAGTCAATATGAATTAAAGAGGGAACAAAAAGTTGGTCCGTTAATTATTATTATAAGATGATCAAATTGGTCTTTCAATTCTGAACTGTCAGGATGGAGAGTGTTTTAATTAATTTGACCATGGAAAATCACAAAAAAAAAATGATTGTTATATACATTTAGAACTTAATAGGCATTTGGGGAATGGGTCTTCCTCAAGTTTTAATTTATTCAATTTAGTCTTTAAAATTGATATAGGTTACTCATGATTGTTTTTAGTAAATTTAAGTTTTTTTGAACTTTTTTAGTAGACAAAATATAAATTATAAATATACCTTACATAGAGATTTAATAATAATTATTATTTTTTTATGTTTATCATAAATATTTTTTAAATTCAACTAATAAAATCCTAAATTCATCACACTCCAAATTTAGTCTCACGCCGAAACTCATTACACAAGAAACAAACTCCAAAGTCACTCTAATTCCTAATTCCTTTCTCTGTTGACTCACCATCACCTATTCTACTCTCCTCTGGTCTTAGCCTTCGCCGTCTAGTTGAGCCATCATTGCCGTCCAATCTATCTCCCAGCGTCGTTCGTAGGCTCTTCCTCCCCGTCTCCTCTTTTCTCTTCTCTCTTCTCTCGTCGAGTGGTCATCAGCGCCGTGGTGCTCCGTCTCTCCCTTCATCCTCCACTTCCAAAGTAACAATGGAGCCTCAGACTCAAGAATGAAGTTGCTTCATTGATTTCATTTTTTTTATTTCTTTTATGTTCTTGTTGTATTCCTCCACTCCCTTGTATGAATTTGTTGTATTCCTTCTTTTTATTGATTTCATTCAATTTTTTTGTTCTGTTTATTTGTTTTGATTCGGAAATTGTATGCTATATTCATGTTGGAAGGACAAAGTGACATGAAATAGAATTATAGAGGAAACCCTAACCTTCAATTTCATAGAGCAATATGCCGTATGCAACGCTAACATAGTTATTTATGATCTGAAAGTAGTACCTTATAGCTGCTTATTGTGGTGATCCATGACATAAGAATGAAGTGGTGTGCTATAAGCATGTTGGTGTAGCTAAGATTCATGCCAATTTGGTAATTATATGTAGCAATTATAATTCTTTATTATTGTTCTATTGGTATCTAATATAGTGAGGTATGAGGCTTCATAGATTTTACAAATAATGCTATGAGAATTGTGTAGTTCATTTGTATTTTGCATTGCAGCTATGGTAGGTTTACAATTTTAATTTCCGTTTCTAAAAAATTAATCCTTTTCTATTTTGCCTTGAAATATGCCCAGTTTCCCACTCTGTCACTCAAAATACTGCCACTTCATATTCCCTCTTTTGCTCTTTACATGTGTTTTGTATTTGCCTTCTCTGCCTTTATGCGATCTACGATCTTTAGTTCTGGCTATGGAGCTAGGCTACATTTTTATATCTAGTAGTGACATTATGAAATTAAGAAGTGGCAGTAGCTATCTCTGATAATCATTCCATTTCTGCATATACTTCCTCATTTTACTTTCTTCTATTAATGGTTAGTTTTGCTTATTTGATTATAAATTGTACCTAATTTGTCCTATTTTGCTGGGTAATTAACGTTAGTCACCATAAATTACAGGAAGCATCAAATAGTCAAAGACACACAATGGATGAAAATGCGCATAATGTTAGTGATCATGTGGATGAAGACGTAACTTCTAATGTGATGGATATAGATCAATATCGTATAAGCTCTTAGGAAGATATTGGTAAGATCGATTTCTCAAGTCTATCTATGAAAAATATTTATCAATTGCACTTTGCTGATCTTAGCTTAGTGATGAATGGATTTTTGATGGTTTAGAATTTCTCAAATAAAATCTCGTTGAAGTATAGTTTCTAAACCAAGCAATAATCCTTTCATACAAAAAGTTGTTTGTCACTAAAACAAACCCCTAAAATTTATAAACCGAAGTATTCAAACCTCGGGTCGTTCTCCCTAGGAATTACAATAAAGTGTCTTGTTATTGGTTTGAGTTGTTTTGGGGTTTTGATAAGAGGCATGAAAAGTAAATGGCAATGAAAATAAACTAACAACTATAAAAGGCTCTTGGCAAGGTATGAAAATTAGAAGTCCTATCCTAGTTATCCTTTTCAATTGTGATGAGAATTGTTCATTGCTACCACTTAGTTAACCCTTACTAAATAAAGAAAAGTCAAGTGGATGAATTGACTTGAGCCACAAGTCCTAGCCAACTCCCAAGGAAAGACTAGCTTTAGTGTACTCCAAACCAATCATCAATCTCTCCAATTACCAATCATTAAAGGAATTACATAACTCAAGTGTCACTAATTACTCTACCTAGGCCAAGAGGAACAAAATCTACACTAAAACTAAAAGAGACATTCCAACAAACACATAGAGTGCAATAGAAGTAAACATTATTAAATGCAAGAATTAAAGAGAGATCTAACTACAAAGGCAAGAGATCAACAATAGAAAAGCAAAGAAGAACAATTATTATGAATTACCTCTTATTGAATTGAAAGAATGTAGAAGGAACAATACTAGATCTACAACAAAATATAAGAACAACATAAAGGAAATTACAACAAAAGAATGGAAGAAGAATGAATCTAACAACAAAGAATTGAAAGGTAGAAGTAGAAGAAAGCAAAGATTAAAACCTAGATCTAAGAACTAAACCTAATCCTAATCCTAATTCTAGAGAGAAGTGAGAGCTTCTCTCTCTAGAAACTACTTCTAAAACTAATCTTAATGAGTGAAAATGAACTAATCTCCTTTTCTCTTCAATCCTTGGCTTTAAATAGCATCTTTGGCGCCAAAGTTGGTCGCAATTGGGCCCCACAACCCTTCAGAATTCGTTGGCCACGTTTTCATTAAAAAATCATAAAACGGCACCGACGCATACGCGCACAGCACGCGTACGCGTCCATGGGGTAATTCGCAGGTGCGCGCAAGCGCCAGGTGCGCGTGCGCGTCCATGGGCGAGTTCAACTTCTTTGACTTTTCATGATTTCTCCACTTTGCATGCTTTCCCTCTTCACTCCTTTGATCCATTCCTAGCCTTTTCAATCTGAAATCACTAACAAACATATCAAGGCATCTAGTGGAATCAAAGGTGAATTGAATTTAGCTAATTTAAGGTCTAGAAAGCATGTTTTTCACATCTAAGCACAAACTAGGAGACAATCACAAAACTATGCTATTTCATTGAATAAATGTGGGTAAAAGGTCATAAAATCCCCTAAAATCAATACAAGATAAACCGTACAAATGGGATTTAGCAACCTCCCCACACTTAAACCAAGCATGTCCTCATGCTTAAACCAAGAATGAAGTAAAGGGCATGGCATTTATTTAATGGAAACTAATCAAATGTAATCTACCTATATACAACTATCTAAATGAATGCAATTGCTTGGTCAAAATAAATCAATTCCCAAGAAGCGTATATGCACAAGGGCTAAGGACTAACAAGTCTAATCCACAATTGAATTGAGTTATTAAATATTTTTACAAACTTGCATGAAAATTGATGATTGTAGGTGAAAACATGTAATTGAGCATCAAACCCTCACCGGTAGTGTTTGCACTCTATTCGCTCAAGTGTTTAGGGTTGATTCTCTCAATTCTCCTCTAATCATGCTTTCCGAGATTTGTTATTCTTCTAACAATCAACATATATCTCATGCATGCATACATCTATCATGAGGTCTTTTCCTTAGGTTGTAATGGGGTTAGGGTCAAGGTGGGATGCATATTTGGTTAAGTGAGCTTGAGATTTGAATCTTTGATAAGCTTAAACTTCCCACCTAACCTATGACATCCTATACAATTAAGTTCTAACCTAACTACCCATTTTTCACTTTTTCACATACTCATGTATCCCTTTTTCATTTCACAACACTTATGCATTGATCTTATTGAGCTTCGCTTTGGGGCATTTTGTCCCCTTTTTATTATTTTTCTTCTTTTTTCTTTTTTTTTTCTATTTTTTTTCATATTGTTTTTTTCTTTTCCATATTATTTTTCTTTTCTTTTTCTTTTGTTTTTCTCATTTTTTTTCTATATACAAGAACCTCAATGCATAAGGTTTTACATTTGATCAATACATGAGTATGTACCCAATTCCCAATATTTCCAATAATAATACAAACTACCCTTTTATTCACCCAATGTCCCAAGGTTCCCACACTTGAATGATACTCACACACACTAGCCTAAGCCAATCAAAGATCCAAATTAAGGACATTTATTGTTTTCCGCTTTAGGCTTGTCATGTGCTAAAATTAAGAACAAGTGGGTTAATCGTAGGCTCAAAATTGGCTAACAAAGGAAGATAAAAGGTAAGGCCATTTGGGTAAGTGAACTAATGAAATGATGGCCTCAATCATATAAATGCATGAATACACAAAATAATGGACATAAAGAATCAAACAAATCAAAGATTACAATCATAGAAAGAGAATAATGCACACAAGAAGGAAAAATAAGTGGTTATAAGATGTAACCACACCATTAGGCTCAAATCTCACTTGCTTGTGTTCTTAGCTCAAAAAACATGATCCGCAAGATATATAATTCAAGCAAGTTCTATGAAAAGTTTTTCACTCAAATCAATTGGTGCCCTATAGATAGAAATCCTGAAAAATTTCATTATTTTGACTAAGCTTATTGTGTATACATATGCAAAAATTAAGAGAATGCAACAAAAATCCTAAAAACCTAAAATGAAATGCAAAAGTGTTGGGATTAGAAATTTGTCACCCAAAATCGCCGATCGGTTGGACGACCTCCCCACACTTAAAAGTTTGCACCATCCTCGGTGCACTCAAAGATGAGCAAGGAGGTACGGCGACTCTCCGGATTGTTGCGTGTTCTTAGTCTTGCTTCCGTTATTGCTTGTGGTGCATCATTTGTGAAAAGCAAAAATATAATACCATAAGATGAGAAGATATAAAAGCAAGGAAGCATACTTTGTTGGAATGAGGTAAATCACTAGAAATGAGTGAGTGAATTAGTGTGACCTGAATGACAAATAAGTGTGTGAATTCTAAATTGCGCGGTTTAGAACACACATTAGCATAAAAATCTATGTCACAAAAGAAGCATGCACTTTACTCATTCTAGTATGCTTGAGATGCTTTAAGTGAACTTGTAAGGTAAAACAAGCATTAAAGAAGCATGAAAGCATTCAAGCTAATGTATATGGATGCATATGATCATGAAATACAATGCATTAAGGTAAATGCACATCATCATCCATCAAGAAGTTGCCTAATTACAAAATAAGGCTCAAATCACATGGTGGCCAAATCATGTAATTCAAAAAGAGTTACAAGTTCGAAGGCAATTCTCATCACTTGGTATTCTTAAAAGGTAAACATGAAAAACTCAAAACCAAGTAGCAGAATATAACTTCAATCATAGAATCCAACAAAGATTATCTAAAAACATTCATGCTAAAATAGCATTTAGGCAATAAGAGGCAACAATGTGTAGTAAACAAGATCAATAAGCCAACACTTATAATGAAAATGGAGAAAATAAAATGAAAACTAAACCAAAGCTATCTAACAGACTAACTAACTAACTAATTAACTAACTAAAATAAATGGGTATCCATGGTGTTTGGAAGTGTTGGATGAAGGGTAGGAGAGGGAAAGAAGAAAGGAGGAGGAAAGAAATGGAAAGAGGAGAAGAAAAGGAGTGGATTGAAGGAAGGGCATCCACGCGTATGCGCACATGCCGCGCACGCGCGGATGGTGTATTTCGCGAGTTGCGCGTACGCATCATGTGCGCGTACGCGCAAGTGGGGTTGTGCCAAAGGCACAACGCGCGCACAGTACGGGCCTAACTCTCGGGTCAAGGTATGGAAGGTGGAACTTCTCAATCCACACGTACGCGTGCATGGCGCGCTCGCGTGGATGGTCCAAAACGCTTGATGCACGCGTACGCACGCAATGCGTGTACGCGTGGATGGTGCTCTGTTTTTTTTCAAAAATTTTTGCTATGTTTTTGCACCATTCCAAGCATTCCAAACCTCCAAACAGCTACCAAAATACCATAAAACCTTATTTAACATACTAAACTACCAATTAGACTCATTAAAACAATCAAAACAAGAAATTAAACTAATTCTACCAATATGTACAAAAGAGAAAATGAAAGGATTTTACCATGGTGGGGTGTCTCCTACCTAGCACTTTTGTTTATTGTCCTTAAGTTGGACTTATGGGGAGCTCCTCTCAAGGTAGCTTGTGCTTGTACTCATCTTGGAACTTCCACCAATGCTTAAATCTCTATTGTGCCCCAAGATTTCCTATGGGTTGAGCCAAGTGTTGATGGAGTTCTTCACAAGCTTGGGACTCCCAAAGTTGATCCTTTTCTTGTAATCCGGGATCCCACACTTTGTTTTCACACCTGTCTTGAGGTTGATCATCATTATTGGTCCAACCGGGTGGTGAGTAAGGTGAATTCTCTATATAGTGGCCAACAATCCTTCTAGACCCATCTATTTGAGCACTACTCCAACCTTTATATCTCATGTTTAATGCATCAACCATAATGAGCCTTGATTTGCAACGCCCACCACAAAACCTTTTCCGCTTACGCTTCATCCCACAAAGCATCCTAAGTTGACCATCCGTTTCAAGCAAGTCATACTCAAGTGGGACAATAAAGCTAATAGAAATGAACTTTACCCACTCAAGTGAGGGAGTAGATGGCAACCTAGGTAAAGAAGCTTCCAAAGATCTTGACAAAGCATAACCAACCCTCGTTCTTCTATTTCTAGGGACTTCCACCTCTTCACATGATCTCTTAATCTCAATCTTTTGTTCAACAATTTTATCTAAACCTTTTCCTTTACTCAAATCATAATAAGGAGGGTGAGAAAAATTTACCTCCTCAACGCTTTCAAATCCAACCGGAGAAGGTTCTTCATGCTCAAAGGATTCTTTACCCCTAAGACTTGATGCTTGATCTTCATCACCAAGGGGACTCAATTCTTTCTCTATCCCATCCAAGTCTTCATATGGAATAAGCCTTGGAAGGTGTGCACTTTCCTCCCTAGCATCAATTTCAATCATCTTGGAGGGGTTTTCTTCAACTCTATGTTCCCATGGAGGCTCCGCATCTCCTAAGTCTTCTACCACTTCTTCCTTGTCTTCAACAATTAAAGCTTCCTCCAATTGTTCCAATACAAAGCAACTTCCTTCATTTTCCACCGGAGTTTCCAATCTCTCCTTCATGCTATGTTCGTCATTTAATTCTCCACATGTAGCCATGGGAGTTTCTTGAGTGTTCAAGCATTGGGATGCTAATTGATTTGTTACCGCATCCAAGGCGGACATGAAATTTTGCACATCCCTTTTCATCTCTTCTTGCCCTTGAACAAGAACACCAAGGGTTTCATCTATTAGAGATTGGGGTGGTTGGAAGGATTTATCATTTTGGGAGAAGGGTTCATAGTAGGAAGATGGTTCTTCTTGGTAGAGTTGTGGTGGTTCTATGTTTTCCACTCTTTCCACTTGTTGCACAACGCACTCCATGGTTGCTTGAAATTGATCCAATGCTTCCTTGAGACGATCCCTTGACTCTTGTTCCTCTTGGATAATATGATTAGGATCATGTGGCTCTTAGTTCAATGGATATGAGTATTCTTCCATGGGAGGTTGTGGTGGAAAGTAGTATTCATCTTGTGGTTGAAAAATTTCATTTATTGGAGGTGGTTCATCTTGGTAATAATATGGAGGGGGTGGTTCTTGAAAATGTTGATGTTGGAATGGTGGTAGCTCTATGTGTGGTTCATATTGCTCATATGGTTGTTGGTAGGATGGATATGGGTTAGGGTCATATGGAGGTATTTGGTGAAAAGAGGCTTGTGAGTATAGTTGATGATCATGTTGAGGATATAGTTCATAGGCATATGGTGGTGGTTCTTGAAAGTCACAAGGTGATTCACCATAGCCATTGGATTGATATGCATCATAGAATGGCTCTTCTTCATAGTGCATTGGTGGGGGTTGTTGCCATGAGGATTGATCATATGCATATGGCTCCTCCCACCTTTGGTTATCCCATCCTTGATACACATCTTCATTGTAATCTCCACTTCCTACAACATAGTTGTAATCACACTCATAGCCAAAATGAGAATTCATAATGGAAAGAGAAAACAAAAATCAAAAGATAATGGATACAAGAGAAATAAAATTCTACAACTAGCAAATAAAGCAAAAAGCAAGATATTCACACTATTCACATATGTACAATAACCAATAACATAACACCATTGCAATTCCCCGGCAACGGCGCCATTTTGATGAATGGATTTTTGATGGTTTAGAATTTCCCAAATAAAATCTCGTCGAAGTATAGTTTCTAAACCAAGCAATAATCCTTTCATACAAAAAGTTGTTTGTCACTAAAACAAACCCCTAAAATTTATAAACCGAAGTATTCAAACCTCGGGTCGTTCTCCCTAGGAATTACAATAAAGTGTCTTGTTATTGGTTTGAGTTGTTTTGGGGTTTTGATAAGAGGCATGAAAAGTAAATGGCAATGAAAATAAACTAACAACTATAAAAGGCTCTTGGCAAGGTATGAAAATTAGAAGTCCTATCCTAGTTATCCTTCTCAATTGTGATGAGAATTGTTCATTGCTATCACTTAGTTAACCCTTACTAAATAAAGGAAAGTCAAGTGGATGAATTGACTTGAGCCACAAGTCCTAGCCAACTCCCAAGGAAAGACTAGCTTTAGTGTACTCCAAACCAATCAGCAATCTCTCCAATTACCAATCATTAAAGAATTAGATAACTCAAGTGTCACTAATTACTCTACCTAGGCCAAGAGGAACAAAATCTACACTAAAACTAAAAGAGACATTCCAACAAACACATAGAGTGCAATAGAAGTAAACATTATTAAATGCAAGAATTAAAGAGAGATCTAACTACAAAGGCAAGAGATCAACAATAGAAAAGCAAAGAAGAACAATTATTATGAATTACCTCTTATTGAATTGAAAGAATGTAGAAGGAACAATACTAGATCTACAACAAAATATAAGAACAACATAAAGGAAATTACAACAAAAGAATGGAAGAAGAATGAATCTAACAACAAAGAATTGAAAGGTAGAAGTAGAAGAAAGCAAAGATTAAAACCTAGATCTAAGAACTAAACCTAATCCTAATCCTAATTCTAGAGAGAAGTGAGAGCTTCTCTCTCTAGAAACTACTTCTAAAACTAATCCTAATGAGTGAAAATGAACTAATCTCCTTTTCTCTTCAATCCTTGGCTTTAAATAGCATCTTTGGCGCCAAAGTTGGTTGCAATTGGGCCCCACAACCCTTCAGAATTCGTTGGCCACGTTTTCATTAAAAAATCATAAAACGGCACCGACGCGTACGCGCACAGCACGCGTACGCGTCCATGGGGTAATTCGCAGGTGCGCGCGAGCGCCAGGTGCGCGTGCGCGTCCATAGGCGAGTTCAACTTCTTTGACTTTTCATGATTTCTCCACTTTGCATGCTTTCCCTCTTCACTCCTTTGATCCATTCCTAGCCTTTTCAATCTGAAATCACTAACAAACATATCAAGGCATCTTGTGAAATCAAAGGTGAATTGAATTTAGCTAATTTAAGGTCTAGAAAGCATGTTTTTCACATCTAAGCACAAATTAGGAGACAATCACAAAACTATGCTATTTCATTGAATAAATGTGGGTAAAAGGTCATAAAATCCCCTAAAATCAATACAAGATAAACCGTACAAATGGGGTTTATCACTTAGCATTCGAATTTTATAATTTATATGCCAAGACGAGGGGCTTTAGTGTGCGAAAGAGTAGGAGTAGAATAGTTATTGGAAAAGTTAGAGACAAGATGTGGTTGTATGAGTAAACTTCATATTTTTTTGAGTCGGTAACTGAGAGTTAGCTAGTGAGAAAATTTTGTGATGAACACAACCATGAGCTTATTGTTCCAAAGTTAGCAAGAATGTTAAGATACCATAAGAAAATGACTTAGCCTAACATTAGTCAAATGAACCATACGAAAGAGGTGAGGATTAGCATACCAAACATGTTTGGGTCATCAACTAGCTAGTGTGGTGGGTATGAAAATGTTAATTTTTCAATTAAAGATATGCACAATCAGGTTGTGAAACAAAGAATGATGATTTAACCTCTGCAATGGCTTACCTGAAAACACTAGCAGCAAGGGATCAAAACTTATTCTATAGTGTTGAAAAGGGCAGAGAAAGGGTGTTTCGGCAAAACCAAGTCTTGGTAGTTGTGATTAGCACCAGATTTTTAGAAATCTAAAAGCACCAAAAGAAAGAGAAAAAGCAAATCCAAAATCAAGAGGTCACTAGAGAGCCCAACGAGTAGAAAATAACAAGGTCTTAAAATTTTTTTAAAACACATAGGAAATAAAATTATTGACGTTGTCACCTTTGGTGGTATCTTAGGATTGAACGAATATTCCATATGCAACCATCTTAGTACCCATAATACAGAATCTTCTTTGCGTGTTGGAGGAGGTTGTACATCGTGAACCAAATCTCTGGATTTGAGAGGGCAAAACCTTGTCTTCATATCCCTGTGCAATAGTCTTGGAGAATATTTTGCAAGCCAAAGTGCCCATTAGATCAGTCACTTCCTGTAGTCCTATCTCACTACACTCTCAGGCAGTGAAGCCCAATTATAGTTGTTCACTGGTGCTATCATAGCCACACCTGCTAACCTGCACAAACAAAAATGATAAAATGTCATTCTCAATATAGAAATGATAACACATAAGAGAAAGATAAATAGAGACAAAAGGTTGTTTATTTTGTTGCATACTTGCTGACTTGAATAGAAGAGTGATTCCTGAGTTTTGATCAACTTCAATTCATCTTACAATTAAAGAACACGTATTGTAAGCATATGAACATATGAACCAAGAGGAAAATGTGTCTAGCACACATCGATTAACAAAATCTACTACAATGACGATGCAGCAAGTTGCAAAGAAAATTGATTATACAATAGCAACATCACAAGGCAAAAAAAATAACCAAGGAGAGGACAATAAACAGCATAGATCACAAGGGATCCACATCAAATAATCTAAGCTCTATACATTTTACACCGTTTTTAGATACAAGAATCCTCCCCCTTAGTTTTTTATTGTTGGCTTAATTTTCAATTCTAATATCCATTCTCAGCTTCTAAGAAAGCAAAATCCAACAATGAAAACTAAAGGGTATGCATAAAAAAAGTTAATCAACAAGGTTTTACTTTCCAAGAGAATCAATCCCTTCTATTCTGCTTCTCACAATTCTATGAAACACTTCCCTAACTTGGTGCTCCAAAGGGTCTATCCCATCTTTCAAAGCATCACAAAGTTGTGCAACCTATTGAAACTTTATTAAAAGATATTTGAAAAAGGGAGAAAGTACCTGTTTGCGTTCCTTGGACCTAGCAGCAGACTTATGATTCTTGATCATGCGTCTCTACTTTTGAAGAGTGGCCTTGTCAACTGGTTCCTCCACCGCCCTTCTCTTCCCCTTTGACAACGCAGCTACCCCTCCTGATTATTACTATTGTGTTTTCAAAATTAACACAGGTAGATCAGAGTACTCACACGCTTAATCACAACCTCTTCATTTGTCTGAATATTGGTACCTACACGAAAACTTTTAAAATAAATTAATCTAAAAAACTTAATCAAAAAATTCGGAAATTAGAAGTTCAATTATGCACAAAAAAATAAAAAGAGAGAGGAGATAAAGCTCCCGAGATAGATCTCTCCAAAGGATCCATTACTAATTTTCCGATCGATACAGAACTTGCTCCCAACTCGAGGCTCGATTAAAGGTCAACCTCTTTTAAACAAAACCCTAAAAAGGTTTAAAAAATTTGAGAAGAAAAACGAAAGACGACCAACAAAGTTTGACCAAAATCCTACTAATTTTCGTTGTGGAAGAAGGCAGAGGACACTGGGTAGAAGAAGCGGAGGGACATCGCGAAGAGGAAGAAAGCAGACAGAGAGGGGGTAGAAGAAGAAATGGAGGTTCATCGTTTGACGAAGAATTCACAGGAAGTGGGCGGAGAAAGAGGCAAGGGCTCATCGCTGCAGCAAACAGGGGCTTGGTTCTCAAATTTTATATTGGGTAATCTTAAAATTTCAAAAGAGTTATTATCTTTAAGTGTAATTTTTAATAAATTAATAATAATTTAAATATAAACCATTAGATTGTTTATCAATCTAATCTAACGCTTCAAATTTAATGGTGCATCAGATAAGCTTAAAAGAGTTAGACTGATTTTAGACAGACCCACTCATATGATCATAGTTATCAGAATCAAATTAATAATTGATTCGGTCATATAATTAGATTATTGGATTATTGATTCAACCGGTAAATCACAAATTGAATCAATTGATCTAGTCACATTTAAATAAAAATATAAAATTATAAAAAATAAAATTAAAAATTAAAATACATATTTTTATAAACACATTAATAATAATTAAGTATCAATATATAGACATAACTAATGATATAAAAATAGACAATAAACTAATCACTAATATAAAATATTTTTTCAATTTATATGAATAAGAGAGCAAAAGATAACACAATCGATAACTATATTTAAAAAGTGATCCCAAAGTCAACATCTATATTTTTATCTGACAAATTTAGATATCTGACAAATTTAGAACCTAACCAACATTGTCTTCATCTTGATTAACAACTCTAAAAAAGATTAACAAACTAATTAAAATAATCCAATACTAAAATCATCTATAGCGAAACATAAATTCAACTAATTTATAAAACTCGTTATATACCCTTTATTAACCTTATCCGTTTGATATTTTTAATCCCAAGTCATTACCCATTATATTTTCTATTGTCTTTTGTTGGCCGGGGACATGTTTCACATAAGATTGTTCAAAAATAAGATTACAACTTGGCTCTTTTTAAAGGTAGACCAAGACTCAGATTTAGACATCCAAGTCAACACCATGAGTAATTCACTATTAAAAAATTATTGTAAAAGATTGCAAAGTAAACATCTAAAATCTCTTTGTTAAAAACAAGGACTTGTAATATCACTGAGTCTACATAAGTTCAAGTAATATAAGAAAACAGTCCATAAAAATGCAACTATTTATAAATTCAACTAATTTATTGAATTTAGAAATTAGTCCATACTTAATCAATATTAGCTTTATACCATACTTTGTAGCCTCATATATAACAAAATCTAACTCCTTTCAAAGCAAAAGAAAAAAAAATAAACATAGAATTTAGAAAAAAAAAAGTATTTTACTAATCCAATTAGAATAGGAAAAAACCAAAAAGAGAGAATAGGGGTTAAGAGGACTTACCAGCCACCATGGTTCACGGAGACTCAGCGACAAGACTGGCAAAAAGAAGCAACGGCAAGGCCCCGAAGCCAAAAGATGACGAGCCCGGGGAAGGCAACAAAGGAAGAAGACGGCAGGGGCCAACTGCTGGTTGCATTGCTTCTGTCGCCAGCGACAACGAGCCAAGGGAAGGCAGAGCGACACACGAACCACGATGAGACGCTGGTGAGAGAGAGAGAGAGAGAGAGAGAGAGAGAGAGAGAGAGAGAGAGAGAGATATGTTCAATGTGAGTCTATAAACCACTGAAATGACGACGTTCACTATTTTTTATTTTAAGTAAAACACATGATCCGGTCTAGGTTTTATAAATAGGCCGAGTCACTAATTCTCAACAAAAATGGACAAGTCAACCCGAGTTTCTCCAAGTCTGGTGCAATGGTCGTTCAACGAGTGGCTCAACCCAACTAATTAACCAGGTGACCGGATTTCTCGTCGAACCAGACGGGTCGAGTCGGATTTGATAACTATGCTCATGGTAATCCCTCAACTATTTTTTGCAATGTATTGTGAGTGTCATGTGTTAGAACATTATTCGACCACATGTAATAGAATGATGATGTATTAGTTAGTTATACGTGATATGTCGAGGTGGACAGTGATGTCCTGTGGCATAACACGTTTGTTTACATGTCGCAACATAATTTATCCATGTGTCACTTCTATGACGTCGCTGCAATTTGCAAATGGCTCATTTTAGTCTCTCAATTTTAATAAGTAACTCAATTTAGTTTTTAAAATTAAAAGTTGTGAATCAATGTGGTCACCAAATTAATTCTTTTATTTTTTAAATATTAATTTCCATCTGTTTTTCACAAGTAGCTTAAATAATATTTTTCATTACATGATAGAAAACTATTTAAAAAATTTAGGAGAAAACAGAATATTTTATAAAAAAATAATAAAATAATTTATATATTAAAAAATATTGAAAATTTTTTTTCCTATATAACTATTACTTTTCTTTTTCGTCTAACTAAATAATTTTTCATTGTTGTCCAAATATAAAGATTAGTTTAATAATATAAAAAAATAATTATTATATTGATATTTTATTGTTATTTGCTTTAATTAAAATAAAGATTAGTTTAATAATATAAAAAAATTTGGTATTTATGATTTTTGTGATTAAGTTGCCTAAAAGTAGAGATAGAAAAAAAAAAGGATTCACCTTTTATTTTTAAATTCTATGTCTAAAATTTAGGTACCATAGAAAGCACCTAATAATATTATCGGTAATGCTAGAGAGACAAAAAAAGTCAAAACTTGTCTTATTTAATATTCATTAATTGTCGTAACAATTAATGAATGCTTAATAAGACAAGTTATGACTGTTTTTGGCTAAGTTTCTTTAGTTACCAAACATTTCTGTAATATTATTATTAAGTTCAAAATCTGCTGGTATGAATAAATATCGGTACTCTTTAACGAACTTAGCTTTGCTAATACTTCATTATATATCTTCTATCTTTATGTTATTAATATCATTTATATTAGTAACTTGTATATATTTACCCCTATATATATATATATATATATATATATATATATATATATATATATATATATATATATATATATATATATATATATTACTTGTATTTTAATATATCCAATTTTTATAGTTATCCATTTAAGATATTTATAATTTGAATCGCTGATTCACCAACCTTAATGCGCGATACCTTACCCCACTGACGGAGGAAAATGTCGGTAAAGATTTTCACAAAAAGTGTCATGTTATAAGTATAGTTCTAAACCGACAATTAAACCTCAATCACTATTTAAATTGTTTGTCACAAATACAAACCCAACAACATTAACCGAAGTATTTAAATCTCGGGTCGTCTCTCAAGGAATTGCAGGGAAGTGTGTTTATTATTGTTTATGAGATTGTATCTTTTTGGGGTTTTGAGATAAGGAACAAGAAATGTAAATAACAAGGAAATAAAATAACAACTAAGAAAACTCCTAATAAGGATTGAGAATTGGAGTTCCTATCCTCATTATCATCATCAATTGTGATGGTAATTGCCTTTTACTTTCACTTAGTTAACCTCTAACAATGAAGAAAAATCAAGTGAGCAAAATTAACTTAAGTTCACAAGTCCTAATCAAAGACTAGATTTAGTGAAGTCTAAGCCAACTAGCAATTTTCAATCACCAATCAACAAAAGAATTTTGATAATTCAAGAGTCTCTAATTGATCAATCCAAGTTAAAAACATAAAAATCTAATTTAAAATCCAACCAAGCATTTTATCAAACACTTGGAAGGCATAACATAAAAACATAGAAAACTAACAAGACATAGCAAAATCTAAAACTAACCAAAGCAAAGAAATAACAATAACAAAGCAATTGAACAATAAGAAACGTGAAACATAAATTGCATTAATGAAAATTGAGAGTAACACACGAACTCAAAAACTAAATTAGCAAAATAAAGGAATCAATGAGAGAAGTAAATAACTAAAGTTCTAGACAAATAAAAGTAGAAGAAAACTAATTAAATTAGAGCAAGGTAGAAATCTAAATTTGAGAAGAATAAAACTAAAAACCCTAAAACCTAAAACTACATATAAAACATAAAATTATGTGAATGAATGTTGAATGATTGAATGATTCCTTCTAATCTCACTCTGCAGCCTCTAATCAGTATTTTCCGGCCTGAAATTGGAGGCAAAAGCAACCCAGAAATCACCCGTTGTGTTTTTTGCAATTGCAGCATGTGACGCTCTATCACGCGTACGCGTCGGCCACGCGTACGCGTCACTGCCAGCTTCTCAAAACTTCACTTTCTTGTGTTCCTTCCACTTTTACATGCTTCTTTTCCATCCTCTAAGCCATTCTTGCCCTATAAACCCTGAAAACACTTAACACACGTATCACGGTATCAAATGGTAATAAGAGAGGATTAAAATTAGCAAGTTTAAGGCCAAAGGAGCATGTTTTCAATCATAGCACAAAATTAGGAAGAAAAATATAAAACATGTGAATTCTATGAATAAGTGTGAGAATAATGGATAAAATCCACTCAATTCAGTACAAAATAAATCGTAAAATAGTGGTTTATCAATCTCTCCATACTTAAACATCAGCATGTCCTCATGCAAGCTCAAGAGAACCATAAGAATGAAGAGGAATGATAAGACTTATTAAATGCAACCTATCTATATGAACGCAACTACATGCAAAAATGATTCTGCCTACTTGGTTAAAAGTAAATCAAATTCTCCAAGAAAAAAATATAAAATGGGTTCCACTAATTCAAATCATAAAATGAAGTACAAATAGACTTTCAAGAAGAAAGCTCGTGAAAGCCGGGAACAAAGAATCGATCATCGAACCCTCACCGGAAGTGTACACACTCTAATCACTCAAGTGTTTAAGGTTTGATTCTCTCAATTCTCTACTAATGTTGCTTTCTAAGACTTGCTCTTCTTCTACCAATCAACAAATATTTAATGCACAAGTACACATATCAAGAGGTCTTTTTAAGGGTTGTAATGGGGTTAGGATCAAAGTAGGATTGTATTTGGTTAAGTGGACTAAAATCTGAATCCTTGATTAACCCAAACTTCTCACCTAACTTAAGACAATCCATGTAATCAGAATATAAAATCTAACTACCCATTAACTATGTTTTCCTCATATTCATGCATCCCAATTTTGAGTACAGTACATATGCATTGCTATCATCATTTACTTTGGGGCATTTTGTCCTCTTTTATTATTTGCTGTTTTTCTTTTTTTTCTTTTTCTCTTTTTTTTTTATTTTCTTTTGTTTTTCTCAATGCATATGATTAAGGTATTGAATGCAAGAATATGTGCTTAACTATCTTTTTCACAAATTCACCAAAAATATACAACACCCAATTCCCAAACCAAACGTTTCCAAACCCAATTTTTCACACTTAACTCATGAGCACTCTCACTAGTCTAAGCTAACCAAGGATTCAAATTAAGGACATTATTATTTTCTGCTTAGAGTTAATGATGTGCTAAAGTAAAGAGCAAATGGGGTTAAAAGGCTCAACATCAGTTTGCAAAGAATAATGAAAAGGATAAGGCCATATGGGTATGTAAGCTTAGTGAAAGAAGGCCTCAATCACATAAGTGCATCGTACATCAAACAATGAAAATATAGAATCAAGCAAGACAAAAATCACAATTTCAGAGAAAACAACACACACCAAAATTAAACATTGGTTGATAAGATGCAACCAATCAATTAGGCTCAAAATCTCACAAGGCTGTGTGTTCGAGCTCTAAACCATGTTCCAAAATAAATTTTTTCAAGCAAGTTCAACAAAAAAATTTTAATTCGAATTAGTAAAATGCTATAGAATAGTTTCTTGGAAAAGGATTCATCACTTCAAGCAAGTAATGGTAAACTATGCATGAAATCTAATAAACATGCAATCAAACATGCAAATGCAACCACTAACTAATTAAACATTGGTGTTGGAAAAGGAAGTAGTTACCCACGGAAGTCGGTATCAACCTCCCACACTTAAAGATTGCACCGTCCTCGGTGCATGCAAAGATGTGCAAGTGGACGGGTTGCTACACTGATGCGCTTTCTCCAAAGATTGTGTGTTGGAACTTGTTTGTCGCCCCATTTAGAAGTGTTTCGTTTCCCTTCATGGTGGCCATATTGATTGAAGAGAAAAAGGAAAAAGAATAACCCACAAACAAAGATATGCAAACAAATAAAATATGAGTGGGCTAATGCCAAATAATAATGAGGTTCTCAACTACATGGTAGCTATAATATGCAGGTGAGAAAATAATAGAAGTAAAGGGCATATCAATAGTGCAAGAATTGCTTTAATGATGGAGAGAGCGTGGGTAATGAAAGATAATATAAGGTCATATAAATGCAAAAGGAAAACAAGTGTCATAAAAGATTAGCATCGACCTATAAATAACATCACCCAACAATGCACAACAAGTCACTAGGCACCAAAATAATGGAAGAAATATTCAACAAATGAGTAAAAATATTTAACACCAATGGAAAAATAGCAAACTTAGAAAAGAAAATAAAAACATGCACAAGACTAAAATGCAATGAATGAAAGTATGCAAATGCAATGAGTACAATAGAATGAAAGAGAATAAGGATGAGAAGTTAAAGAAATGAAGAAGAAGAAAGTAAGAAAGGAAGAAGAAAGAATAAGAAAGGAGAGAAGAAGGAAGAAGAATGGAAAACAGGTAGCGACACGTAAGCGTCGCCCACGCATACGCGTCGGTCATGCGTACGCATGGGTGTGAATTGTGCTCCTCGCACAGTGGCAGTGCAACTCTCTGTTTGTTGTACCAAAGATGGCATGAAGGAACGACGCGTACGCGTCGCCCATGCCTATGTGTGGAACGCCAGAAACGCAAATGACGCGTACGCGTCAGCTACGCGCACGCGTGGGTCGGGTTGCGTGCCTGGCACCCCACCCGCATGGTTCCAGCGCAACTCTCTATTCATTATACCAGAGATTGCAGCGTCACATGTGACGCGTGTGTGTCGGTCACACGCACGCGTGGAACATCTCTCTTTTTTTTAAATCTTATTGAGAAATAATAGGCTACCAAAGCAATGCCAAACATGATTAAGCAAGTGAAACCACAATTTAAACGAAATAAACATAACTAAAAAATGAAAAGTTAACTTATTACCAATGTAAACAAAAGAGAAAATAGGAAGAATTTACCATGGTGGGGTGTCTCCCACCTAGCTCTTTTAGTTAAAGTCCTTAAGTTGGACATTTGGTGAGCTCTTTGTCATGGTGGTTTGTGCTTGAACTCATCTTGAAACTTCCACCAATGCCTGGACTTCCAATAAGCTCCAACAATTCCAAATAAAGTCACCAAGCCTTGATGAAGTCCTTCACAAGGTTTGAGCTCCCAAAGTTGATCCTCTTGTATGCGGGATCCTAAATCTTGTTTCTACATATGTCTTTAAGTTGATCATCATTGTTTCAGCCGGGTCGCAAGTAGTCCGAATTCTCACTAAGGCATCCCAACAATTTCCTAGACCCAATCAATTGAGAACTATACTAACCATTGCACTTAGACCTTGAACATCCAACCATAATGAACCTAGGATTGTGTTGCCAACCGCTAATCATTCCCCTTTTACTCTTAAAACCACAAACAGCTCCAAGTTGTCCATCCGTCTCAAGCAAACCATATGCAAGTGAGAAATTAAAGCTTAAGGGGAAGAGATTTACCCACTTGAATGAAAGGACGGATGGTGATGGCTTTGGGAGAGGTGTCTCCAATGGCGGCCCTGCCAATGTATGCTTCACTCTCTTGGGCTCCTCTTTGATGATCTCCACCTCTTGACAAGTTTCTTCAACAATAACCTTTTCTTCAAGTCTAATGGGATAGGATTCAATTGTAGATAAAAAGTCATCAATTATTGAATCCATCTCATGATCAACCTCCTTAAAGTCTTCAACCATGATATGCCTTGGAGGTTGTACACCTTCCTCAACATCAAATTCAAACGTCTTGGAAGGAGGCGCTATGACTTTAGTTTCCCATGGAGGTTCCGCATCTCCTAAGTCTTCAACCACTTTCTCGTCTTCGATAATTTCGGCTTTCTCCACTTGCTCTAGTATAAAATCAAACTCCTCTTTGATGTCTTCCACCTCTTTTTCAACCTCCCTAATTCTTCAACTATTCCTTCATCTTCTAGAGTCTCTACCTCCTCCACCTTTTGGGCCTCCTCTTGCTTCTCTCGAAGTATGGATATGTGAATCCGATCCATTAAGTCCCTAAGACGATCCCTTCTCTCTTGTTTCATGTTGCTAGCATAATAGGGATCGTATTGCTCTTGGATTGATGGATATGGGTGTTCTTTCATGGAGGGTGGTGGTGTGATGGAGAAATCATTATGTGGATCCACACGGGATATAAGAGCTTGGAGTTTAGAGGTGAGACCAGTGAGAGTAGAGGTAAGTGTGGTTTGAAGCTCTCTTTGCCCTTGGCAAATAACACTAAAAGTATCATCTATGGGAGCTTGGGGTGGATAGGAGGGTTCAGTTGTTGGAAGAAAGGGCTCATAATATGAATGTGGTTCTTCTTGATAAGGATATGGAGATGGTGTATATTGAGGTGGTGGTTCTTGGGGGTAATTGTGTTGGAATTGGAGTGGTTCTATGTATGGTTCGTATGGCTCATAAGGTGGTTGGTATGGTGGATAAGGGTTAGGGTCATATGGAGGTGAATGGTGGAAAGGGGCTTGTGAGTATGGTGGTTCAAAACTATGTTGAAGAGGGGGTTCATAGGCATATGGTGGTAGTTGTTGATAGTCACAAGGAGGTCCACCATATCCATTGTCTTGGTATGCATCAAAGAGTGGCTCTTGTTCATAGTGCATCAGAGGGGGTTATTGCCAAGATGGTTGTCCATAAGCTTGAGGCTCTTCCCACCTTTGATTGTCCTATCCTTGATGCATGTTCTCATTGTAGCTTCCATTCCCTACAACATAATTAGAACTAAACTCTTAGTCAAAGGGGTGAGAATTCATAGTAGCAAATAAAAACAAAAGCTAGTAAAAATAAGCAATAAAGTCCTAAAACTAACAAAAACAAACAAATAAGCAAAAGGCAAATATATACAATAACCAATAATAAGGCAAACATTTGCGATTCCCCGGCAATGACGCCAAAAATTTGACGGAGGAAAAATGTCGGTAAAGATTTTCACAAAAAATGTCACGTTGCAAGTATAGTTCTAAACTGACAATTAAACCTCAATCAATATTTAAATTGTTTGTCACAAATACAAACCCAATAAAATTAACCGAAGTATTTAAACCTTGGATCGTCTCTCAAGCAATTGCAGGGATGTGTATTTATTATTGGTTATGAGATTGTATCTTTTTGGGTTTTGAGATAAGGAACAAGAAATATAAATAACAAGAAAATAAAAAAACAACTAAGAAAAGTCCTAACAAGGATTGAGAATTGGAGTTCCTATCCTCATTATCATCATCAATTGTGATAGTAATTGCCTTTTACTTTCACTTTGCTAACCTCTAACAATGAAGGAAAGTCAAGTGAGCAAAATCAACTTAAGTTCACAAGTCCTAATCGAAGACTAGATTTAGTGAAGCCTAAGCCAACTAGTAATTTTCAATCACCAATCAACAAAAGAATTTTGATAATTCAAGAGTCTCTAATTGATCAATCCAAGTTAAGAACATTAAAATCTAATTTAAAATCCAACCAAGCATTTTATCAAACACTTGGAAGGCATAATATAAAAACATAGAAAACTAACAAGACATAGCAAAATCTAAAACTAACCAAAGCAAAGAAATAACAATAACAAAGCAATTGAACAATAAGAAATGTGAAACATAAATTGCATTAATGAAAATTGAGAGTAACAC
The DNA here is from genome assembly GCF_003086295.3 of Arachis hypogaea. Taxonomy (NCBI): domain Eukaryota; kingdom Viridiplantae; phylum Streptophyta; class Magnoliopsida; order Fabales; family Fabaceae; genus Arachis; species Arachis hypogaea. The sequence goes on from NC_092037.1 coordinate 67,080,355, forward strand.
ATGAACTCAAAAACTGAATTAGCAAAATAAAGGAATCAATGAGAAAAGTAAATAACTAAAGTGCTAGAATAAATAAAAGTAGAAGAAAACTAAATTAGAGTAAGGTAGAAATATGAATTTGAGAAGAATAAAACTAAAAACCCTAAAACCTAAAACTACATCTAAAACCTAAAATTATGTGAATGAATGTTGAATGATTGAATGATTCCTTCCAGCCTCACTTTGCATCCTCTAATCAGTATTTTCGGGCCTGAAATTGGGTCAAAGGTAGCCCAGAAATCGCCCCCAGTATTTTCTGCAATTACAGCATGTGACATTCTGTCACGCGTATGCGTCGGCCATGCGTACGCGTTGCTTGAGCTCGACATTGGCCACGCGTACGCGTCATTCACGCGTACACGTCGCTTGTCTGCTACACTAGTCAAGCGTATGTGTCGCCCACACGTACGCATCGCTGCCAGCTTCTCAAACTTTACTTTCTTGTGTATCTTCCACTTTTACATGCTTTTTTTCCATCCTCTAAGCCATTTCTGCCCTATAAATCTTGAAAACACTTAACACACATATCACGACATCAAATGGTAATAAGAGAGGATTAAAATTAGCAAATTTAAGGCCAAAGGAGCGTGTTTGCAATCATAGCACAAAATTAGGAAGGAAAATGTAAAACATGCGAATTTTATGAATAAGTGTGAGAATAATGGATAAAATCTACTCAATTCAGTAGAAAATAAATCGTAAAATAGCGGTTTATCACCCAGCCTTGACACCTAGTCCCTCACTAACTATATCATCATCATCATCATCATCAGCCTTAAACTCCCTTATACATCACCGAACATCAAAAGAAAAGAGAGAGACCGTGAGAAAACTCCATGGAACCGTGACCTTTCGAGTTCGATTTCTTAAACTCCATAACTCTAATAAAAAATCTAGACCAATTAAAATGTTATTATCTTCCTTCTCTTCATGTTAATGTCATTTTTGTTCGGGAGAAATCGGCTGTGAAGTTTCCTCCCTCCCTTGGTGGTTCGGCCGAATAGTGCATTGGAAGGAGTAGCCAATTTTCAAAGTTTTCTTCTTCAATTTCTTGATTAGAAACCTATCCTGGTGCTTTGGTTTTAGTTATTTTCATATGGAGGTAGAGTTAGATAATTTATTAATAATTAAATGTGTTCTTTATGTGTGATTATTGGTTTGATAATTATTGCTTGAAATTGAATGAGTTTATGCTTGATTTATGTTGAAATTTCGATGATTAATGAGTTTTATGGTTCGATCACTATGAACAGCCCATGACTGAGTTGAGTTGTTATTAGAATATTTTTTTTTCTCTCGCTTTGTTAGTTAGAGTTTTATTCAAAGGCGTAGATTTTGTAATTGATTTTGTATATAATATTATAATGTATTATTAATACTAAGTATATGAATATGTGTTATTTGTTCTTGATGGAAAAGTTTAACTTTTTAAAAAAATTGTCGGTAGATTAACGTGTAAAGGTTCAATATTAAATAGAGGATAAAAAAATTAGATTAGTAACGCTTTACTTTTGATACGATCATGACGTGCTAGACGTTGGGCCGTTAGATATCGTCATCTAACCTTCGCGTCGATGGTATTAAGTTTATGATCTAAATCATTCCAATTTATTTAAATATATGATGTGAGGGTGGGTTGACATGTTTATTTTTCAGTTCTAAACACAGTTGAGGTTTTTCTGGGGGTTTAAATGGGACGAGTTTGTATACGTTGAAGATATGGAACAACTGCTTAATCATACATGCTACCAACTCGAAGTTAGACCACCAATTTTCCTAAGACATGATAGTATACCTCAGGATGGTAACAACTTTGTATCTTTCAATGTTATAATCCAAGGGCAAGGGGAGATTGATGGTGTTAACATATTCGTTAATGGAAGGTTGTCGAGGGAAGAAGGCGTTGCAAGACAAGACCACTACAAAAAAAAGGCCTGTCGGCACACTTTTTTCTTGCCACACTTTTAAAGTGTGGCCAAAGTGATCAATGGCCACGCTTTTATGAAGGTGTCCACTTATTTGTGATTTGGCGATGCTTTTCTTGCTACGCTAGGGATTTCGGCACGCTTTTATGAGGGTAGTGACTGAATAGTAATTTAGCCACGCTTTTTTGCAACACTTCAAAAACGTGGTCACATAGAAAAACAAGTACGCTTTTAAGGCATGGCTAATTTGTCTTCCAATTGTCACATTTTTAAAGCATGCCTATATCCTCTAATTATTTGGACACCCTAAAAAAAGGTACCATAGAGTTCCCACTCAAAATTCAATTTTCCACCCATTTTTTCCAAACATTTTATTTTTTTTACATATTTTCACTTTTAACACCATAAAAGTGAAAACACTTTACACTTTACTTTTAACCCTATAGAAGAGAAACCAATTAACCCTAAAGAAGCCGTTGCACCCAGCAGCTGCCCTTCGTCTTCATCACTGCCGATGAGGACCGTCGCACTTAGCTGCCCTCTCTCCGATGAGTACCCTCGCACCCAAATGCCCTCTCTCCTAGCCCTTCATCTTCATCACTATTGAGAACTCATTCACCCAGCCCTCTCCCTGTCGCACTTAGCTCCTTCACAACCCTTTTTCACACCAACCCTCGCACTATCAACGCAAGCTGTGTCGTTGGATTCGCAACTCTATATCGGCGCTCCTCCATCTGCGTACCGTGCATTGGCGTGCCCTCATCCCTCAGCAGTCTCTCTCTCGCAAACCCTAAAATGTTGCCTCAATCGTTTTTGCGTCTCCCTCAATCGGTGCTCAACCCTCACCTTAAACACTACAAGGTAAGTATTTCTTCTCTCTGTTCTCTGTTTCTCTGATAAGGGCCATTATTTTGGAAACTTAGGTAATGATGGTGTGTTGTGTTGCAATAATAGTGGGGAGAAAAAAGATTGTTAGTTCTGGTTATGTAAATAACATTGAGTGGAATTTGGCATTCATGAATGAATCTGATTCTTTTTTTTCCTTTTCTTTTTAACTGCATATTTAGTTTACATAAGTGTCTTACAAGTTTTGCTAATTGGTTTCTTCTGTTTTCATTTCATGACAAGAATAGCACAATTTCGTGCTGAGATTTGTAACAAGATGTAGTGATGATACCATAAAAGCTTTGTTGTAGATTTTTAAAGAGTTATTATATTATTATATTATATGAACAAACAAATAATGTTAATTAATTACTAATTACAGATATCTATTTTTGTGTGTTTGAATTATTGTTGAGAAATATTTTATTGTTATGAATTTGTAGATGAGTGTGTGACCACATGGGAAAGACACTTCAATCTGTGGGAAGCATGTGATTATAGTCCCTAAATTCACACTGCAACTTGTTCATGGGCTATGTATACTAAATTCACATGGTTATTTGTTCGACTTTTTTTTGTCTGTTTTGATGTTTTTCTTCTTTTAGAACTTAGTCTCCTTGAATGTTTTGAATTTTGACAACAGTGAATATTTGAAAGAGATTAACCTCAAACTTTTTTTAAGAATGAGACATTTCTATTGTATTATATCAAATCATTTGGTTCCTTAGGACAACATCATGTGCCCTGTATAATTTTAACTTGTATAATTTTTAGTTGTTTTATAAAATGTAACCACATAATTGGAGGGATGGCCCATTGAAGCATGGTTTATGATGTGTTTGTAGACAGGAAATTTTTAAAAAATATATTTATAAATTTGTAATAATGATTTTAAATTAAATTTTTAATATTTTATCGATATTCCTTCTGCTGCCCATTGCCCAGCTATGTGATAGCCTTTGAGAAAATGAGAAGGCCAATTCTATGGTGCCTATGATTTGGTACCTAAATTTTGCCTAACTTTCTTTTTGTAGTAAGTTTTGAATTTTTAAAAATTATTTATTTTTATATCTTTTAAATTAAATATTGATTTTTAACTCTTTTTAGTAAATAGGCACTACATTTTAGGCACCATAGCATTCACCGAGAAGGCCAATTAAAGTTCTACTACCTATGAAGTCTAGTTTACTAATGCTGTTTTTTTGCTTTAACATTATTGTATTTTTTACATTTCTTTTTGCTATTGTTTCTTCTTTATTTCTCTCATGCTGACTGATTTTTATTATTTGAACGAGCATGTGGCTGCTCCTATTATTATTATTATTATTATTATTATTATTATTATTATTATTATTAAACTATTTAGACTTGTTTAATGTTGAAAATGATGTGTTTTCTATTCTTGTAGAAATGATGACTTGCTTTTGAAGTATTCATACGCCATGCTGGCTTCTTTCGAGAAGAAGGCTTCTATTGGTCCAAAATTCTGGAACCATGATTGGAACCATTTAGGAAATTATAATGATATCCCCTTCCTGAACCATATGAACCAAGAATGGGGACTTGGTGATAGGAATAAAATATGGTTCCATGCTTCTTGGTAATCATAATAGGTATAGCTTTGAGGTTTAAACTTCAAAGAGAAGTTTTTAGAATGATATGGGGGTAATTCCCATTCTTGTAGAGATAATATTTTCATGATTTTTATTTTTGAGTAAATAGGTTGTTTGGTATTGGAGTCTCTATAATGTGTTAATTCAATAGATCCAGTGTCTACTAATATGAATTCATAGAATTTCTGGGTTTTTTGTGGGTTAATAGGAATGTAATGGAAAGTGTTTGGGAAAATAGTCTTGTATAGGGTTTTTTTGTCTTTTTTGAACCACTCTTTTTCAATGGTTAATATTTTAATAGGAGTGGGCTTTTCATAGTAAGGAAACTGTTCTTTCAAAGGTTATTATCACTAAAGAATTATTTTTCCCTAGATTTAAACTACTCATCATTCTCACTGCTACTTCAAAGTTGTAACTATAAAATATTTGAGGCTTATCAAGAAGATTTGTAATAAAAATCCAGTTAAAAATAATTTCTTTATAAATGTTATCAGATACCTCCCTCTTGAGCAGGCTCTGATACCACTTGTAAATGTTGAGCTTGTAAAGGTTGAACTTGTTCTAATAAAGGATCTTGTAAAGGTTGAGTGTTGTAGAGATCTGATGGTTGTAATAATGTGAATTTATTATTAGTAGTAATTGAAGGGCTCTTAGAAGGTAATGATGATGATGATGATGCTTTTACAACCTGTGACATTGTCATAGGTCTTAATGATAATGGTTTTACTGGTACAGGAATAATAGGTAATTTTGTTTCTTTTACTTGGTCAAAAGGTTGACCATAATCTTCACTGGAGGCTGGTTTTTGCTCCATCCTTTCCCTGCAAAAATTCTCTAGTAAGAAAGTCAGGGAGTGAATTTAGTTCTCCTTTTATATGTTCAATAGTAAAATCGAAGCATGATAAAATAGCTTGCCATCTTGCAAATATTTGTTTTGAAACCAAAATTTTTTACATCATTCTCTAAAACATTTGGGGCTGCTTTACAATCAGTTCTTATTAAGAAGGTTTTATTAAATAAATCTTCTTGAAATTTTGAAACACATAATACTATGGCAAGTATTTCTTTTTTAACTGTGGGGTAGTTCTTTTGGGCTTGGTTCCAAATTCCTGAATGGTATTTTACTATTTGTTCTTTTGAGCTTTTAGGAGGTATTTGTTTAAGGATTCCTCCATATCCTAATTCTGATGCATCTGTTTCTACAATTAATTTAGCCGATGGGTCTAGTATACTTATGCAAGGTATTTCTTTTACTGCATTTTTTATTTTTATTATTATAGAAGTCATTTCTTTTGTCCATGGAGGTGGGTTTTTTCTTAACCTCTTATAAAGAGGTTCGCAAGTAACTCTTATACCAGGTAAGAATTCTGCTACATAATTTAAACATCCCAAAAATCTTTGTAATTGTTTTTTGTCAGTTATTTCATTTGGAAACTTATCTGCAAATTCAATAGCTTTTTTAATAGGTACTATGGTTCCTTGATAAATTTCATATCCTAAGAACCTTACTTTAGTTGTAAAAATTTTCATTTTCTTTTCTGATAAAACTAATCCTTGTTCTTTTATAATATCCATAAATTTTTCTAGATGATATATGTGCTGCTTTATTCCTTTTGAGTATACTAATACGTCATCAAGATATACTATAGTAAATTCTATATGTGGGTAAAATATATTATTCATTATTTCTTGAAACTCGCTTGGAGCATTTTTTAATCCTTGAGGCATTACATTCCATTCATAATGTCCAAAAGGTACTATAAAGGCTGTTTTATATCTATCTTCCTCTTTTACTGCAATTTGATAATATCCTGATTTTAAATCAAATTTTGAAAAGATATTTGCTTTATTTAATCTTTTAATTAAATCACTTTTATTTGGTAAAGGATACCAAATCCATTTTAATACCTTGTTTAGAGGTTTATAATTGATAACTAATCTTGGAGCACCTCTTTCTATTTTAGATGCTTTCATCACATAGAAGCCTGTACAGCTCCAGAGTGATTTTGAAGGCCTTATTAGTCCCTTATCTAGATATTCTTGTATTTCTTTTTTATAATATTCTAGATACTCTTTGTTCATATGTATCGGTTTTGCCTTTGTTGGTATATCTTTTTCATTAAACCCATCTTCATATGGTAAAGATATTTCATGTAATTTTCTATGTTGAAAAGCTGTGGGATTTAAACTACATAATTCTTTTTTAATTTTTTCTTCAATTGCTCTTATTTTATTTTGTATTTCTGGAGTTTGTAATTGTTCTTCTATTCTTTTATGTGTAACTTCTTGGTTTAAGTAGTTAATTTGTCTTGTCTTTCTTTCTATGATATTAACTTGACGCGGTAAGTGTTGTAAAATTTTCTCCAGACTCAAACAATTAATTTGTTTTACTTCTGTTTCCATTACACTAACCTGTGTAGATAGGTGTTGTAACATATTGAGTTCATGCTGATTTGGTCTTGTGAGAAATTCAAAATGGACAGGATGATTAGGGATTCTTGTACAAGTTATTCCGTCGATGTCGACATTAAAGGGATATAATAATAAAGTAAAAGGGTTTCCTAATATAACTTGATGAGATATATTTCTTGCTAAGAAGAATGTAGTGGCAAAGCATACCCTATTTTTACAAATTTTTGCTTTAGATAACTTATAGTCTATAGTCATTTTGTCATTTTCTGCCATTAAGACTCTTTCTGTAGTTTTCTCATAATATTTTGTGGGTATTAATCCTTCTTGTATACAGTTAACATCAGCTCCTGAATCTACCATAGCTATTAAATCAAATTTTTCTTCTCCTACTATTAAAGTTATCGTAGTGAACCATTTTTGACTTACTAATAATGTTAATATATTTATATAATTTTCTGTACCTAGGTTAATATAATTCTCGGGGATTGTTATATTACTAGTCCCTTCATTATTTTGCAAAGATTGTTCTTGGATTTTTATTATGTTTTCTCCTTCTATTTTTAGTAATCTGTAGTCCATATTAATGTTTTGTTGTTTTAATTCTGAAACTTCTCTTTTTAACTTTTTTATCTCTTCTTTGAGAGAATTAAGGGAAACTTCTTCTTGTGGATTTTTAAAACGATTATAAATTTCTTTTATTTCTATTGGTCTTATTTCTTGCTTACTTTCTTCTTCTTTTTTAACTAATTCAGCTAATTGTCTTATAAACTCATCCCTTAATGGTGTATCTTCTAACTTGTCAATTATTTTGACTAGTGTAGAAGTTTGTTCTTTAGTTAAAACATTTACAGTTTTTTCACAGTTTCTACAGTTACATAATCCTATTCCTAAACAATTATTATTATCCTGTTCCTCTTTTCCACTATTTCCTCCTGAGCTCTCTTCTTCTGACATAAAGTCTAATTGTTGTATAAAATAATCTTCAGTTTCAGAAGAATCCTCATAACTTGATTCTTCTTCTGATTCTGAATTGATTAGTATGGCTGTTAAAGCATGTTTAATTTCTTTATTTTCTATTTTATTTATTTTTTGTTCTGTCGTACATTTATTAGCATAATGTCCTTGTTTTTTACACTTCCAACATGTTACTTGTTTTTTCTTATTAGGAAATTTAGGTTTTCCTTTAGGAGTCTTATGGAATTTTTTATGATATTTCTGTTCATAATAAAGGGGTTTGTCTATATTATATTTAGGTTTTTTATAAAAATTTTTCTTTTTAACTTTATGCTGCCCACTAGGTGCTTTTTCAGGAGTTATTCCATATTGATAACAAAAAGTGCCAAGCTCTCTTTTACCCGTGATACTTTCTTGTTTTATTTTCTGTTGTATCTTGGTATCTGTGCATACTTCTATACCTGTTTGTACTATTATATTATGCAATTGTCCAAAAGTTAATGAATTATAGGGAATCTGGGTCCCAAACCGTGTTTGTAGTTTTTGTAATACTTTTTCAGAGAATAATTTTGGTAAGGCTGCTATGAATCTTTCTTTCTAGAAAGGCGCATGTGCATCATCTCTTATCATAACTTTTGACATAAAAACATCTTTATACCATCTATAATCAGACATAGTTGGACATCTTAAATTCATTAATTGAGTATGTATCCTATCTTTAAAAATACTGGGATCTCCTACAAAATTTTTAATAATGGTATATATCAACGTGGATGTAGCGTCTGGTGATTGATCTTCTTGTTTAATACTATTAGTAATTAATTCTTTTTCTTGGACGCTGAGAAAATTATCCCACCAACCTTTTAATTGTCCTGTAAATCCTTGAGTTATCATAATTGCTGCTTCTTTATCAGAAGCTTTTCTCATCTTATAGGCAGTTGCAGCCATAGTCATATTACACATTTGATCTAAAATGGCTTGTTCACTTAATCCATCTATATTCCATTCTACTAAGTCTGATCCTGAAAAACTATTTTGTACTAATTGTGTTCGCTCTTCTAGACCTACATCTACTGGTGATGGTCTAGAATAATAATTTCTGGTTTTAGGATAATCTCTTTTATAGGATATTTTATTTAGTTCTAATTCTTCTTCCTTTTGTAATGTATTAATTGTCAATTTTCCTAGACTAATACTTCTGAGTTTTTCTTTTAGTTCTTCAACTTCTGTTTCTACTTTGGATTTTAAGCTAATATTATCTAAACTTTGTAATTTATATATAGGTTTTTCTATGGATTTTTCCACCTTAAGGACTTTTTCCATATTTTCCATTCTTCCTAATTGATTTTTCATTATATCTAACATGGTATTAGTAAAGTTTAATTGTTGATGTAATTTCTTAATATCTCTCTTTTCTATATTTCCATCTGCATTGCTATCTTTATAAGGTGTTGCATCAACTTCTAAGTCTTTTCCAATTGGTATTTTAATAGTTTCTTTAGGAGGGTATTCGGATTCTATTACTGATCCTGAGCTTGTTTTCCAAACAACAGTTGGTTTTGTTAAAGGACATAATTTCTTATCGGGTTTGGAGTAATAATTAACGTACCAGTCAAAGAAGTATAAGCTAATTCTATTTTCTTTCATAAAATCATAAAATAGTTCTCTTAGTCTAATAACTTCATTTTCTGAATGGTTGGTAAAATACCAATCTCTTAGTGGTTTATTATAATTAGCATTAAAATCTTGTCTTATCCACTCTTTATCAATCTCAAATGGCTTTTCCTTTATAATTACTGATAAAACTTGTGATTCTCTTGGATCAAATTCTGACGGTGATTTATATACAGCAGAGGCTATATGTGGCCTTCTGTTGTCAATTCCTACAATATCATCGATATTTCCTATTGATGAATTATCTATAGAATTTCTATGGCTAATAGTTTCAACATTATCAGGAATTCTTAATGAGTGAGATCTATTCATCCTGATTCTAATATCAGGACCTTCTCTTATTATTTCTCTTATCCTAGTATTTTGTATTTGTGGTTCTTCAATACCATCAGGTATTACCCATTCTTCAGGCATTCTACTTTTTAATTCTTCATGTCTTAATCTTCTAGGTGTTTGTATATTAGATCTTTTTAGATTTGCATGCATGATTATCGTTTCTTCTTTTGAGGATTGTCTTAATGCTTTAAAATCATAATTAACCTTAGTAATCTTATAATATATTCTATAGATTATTTCGAATGGATCATATTTCTCATTTATAATTGTCTCATCAGATCTTACTTGTAATTTTAGTGCTTGCCAGGTGTATTCATTTTTTAAATTCATAGCATAATTTGGATAACAATTAAAGAAAACTGGTCCATCATGACAGTTACTTTCTAATATTCCTATTAATGAGTCACTAAAATTTTGGAATCTGGTATCTCTTAAAGTTAATAATATAGGCAGGTTAATTCCTATTCTAAAATTAGGTTTTATTGCTACTTGTATTAATCCTATATGGATGAAGTTATATCCTTTACTACTATGTTCTTTCAATTTATCCTCTTCTAAGATGGTAATAATCTTATTATTACTTGTTCCTGGTTTACAATATTCTAACATATGAATTTCATAATTTTTTCCTTCCCAGAAGTTTCTCTTTTTATATACTTTATCTTTATCTATTATAGGTATATTCCAATTATGAAAACTTTCTTCTAATTTAGCTATTTCTAATTCATTTTTAGTTCCAGAGGTGGAAGCTTCATCATTATCTGTTTTTATCACTAAAGAATTATTTTTCCCTAGATTTAAACTACTCATCGTTCTCAATAAACTAGCCATTTTATGGTTAGAACTTTGTGAGTTACGGGACCACCCTCGTTAATCAACGGATTCACTGCCTTACTAGGACTTACAACCGGGATTACAATCTGGGCTGACCAACGTATTAACAGTTCTCACTGCTACTTCAAAGTTGTAACTATAAAATATTTGAGGCTTATCAAGAAGATTTGTAATAAAAATCCAGTTAAAAATAATTTCTTTATAAATGTTATCAGATACCTCCCTCTTGAGCAGGCTCTGATACCACTTGTACAAGATTAGTAGGTTGGGGATTGCCATCTATTCTTTGAACATTATATACATGTATTCTTGATTCTATCTCATAAAGTTGTCTCATGCTTTGTATATGCAAATAATGCATCCTTCTAACATAATGAATGCGTTTATTTTTACTATTTTGTCTAACGGTTTTTACGGATTTTATGGTTTTAATTTGTTGTAGAAACTTTTTGGTTCTGATTATTTTCTTGTCCATCTTTTTTATTTCTACTTTTAATTTCGAAGATTCAGTTATTAGTTCTCTTATTTTTCTATCTATTGCCATTACTCTTGTTTTCATATTTCTTCTAACTAATTTTAAAGATCTAAGCCTTTTATAAAACTCTTTCATGTTATAAGAATAATAACTGAGAAAATAAATAAAAGAAAGATAGTAAGCTTACAAAGATGAACTTGTACTTTTATTGCTTGCAGAGATGATACACTTCTTGAAGATGATTACAAATACTTGGAGAATTTATTATTATTATTATTATTATTATTATTATTATTATTATTATTATTATTATTATTATTATTAAACTATTTAGACTTGTTTAATGTTGAAAATGATGTGTTTTCTATTTTATTATATAAAGTTTGTCAATTTTTATAGAAATACATGCATAAAGTGGCTCTGCACATACTCATCAAGTTGGTACTTATAAGATTCAAATTACATGAACAATATTCAATTAAGTTATGATTAAAGACAAGTTATGATTAAAAAAGAAAGAACAAAGAAAACAAAGAGCACATAACTCTCTCACTTTGACTATATTACACACAAAACAAAAATAGGAACAACATTATAAATTGCTACAAATAGAAATTGGTGCTGCTATTGAAAACTAGGACCTCTGTTAAGCCAAATTTAAAATAATTTTTCACTTGTTCTATAAATCCAAATAACAATCAACTATCAACTTACTAATTGTTTAGCTCTTTATAGTTTGTGCATCTACACTTAACGCATGGGCATCTACACTTTTCTTCCGACTTCACAACATCTAACTTACTAATTGTTTCTACAAACTCCTCAACCTTTTCATAAACTCAAGTTTAATATCCCCTATTATTGGATTCAACCTATCATACATCCACACTCGATGGTGCCAAGATATTTCTTATGAATTCGATATTTTTAGTACCTATAAATCAACCAACACAAGCAAAATTTCATCTATCTTACAACATCCTATCAATATTTAATCATATCAATATTTTCAATGCAATACAAGCAACAACACAACATAAGTAATATTTCATTTATTATATAATACCCTAGAAATCAATGAAGTTTACAACACAAGAATTGTACTAACCTTAACTCCAAGCAAAAAGTTGAAGGGATTGGACCAAAAATCTCTGAGCGAACACACAAATTAGTCTTCTAATAATCAACTACTGTGCAATGAGAGAGAGAGAGAGAGAAAGAGAGAGAGAGAGAGAGTATGTGTGTGTGTTAGAGTATTATTTTTATAAAATCAACACACAAATTTATGAATATTTATAAAATAATATTTCAAGATTAACGTAATATATATTTGACTAAAATATCTTTTACTAACTATATATAGAAAAGAAAATTAAATATTATAGGTAACTTTATCATTCTTGTGTGAAATCCTGTCCAACAAGTCAAGAATTTAGAAGAAGCAAGAAGAGAATGTGTATAGATCGCAGAACGGTGAATCTCAAAGAAATAGAATAATAAATGAAGTTATTAATTAAAAATTATTAAATATTTTAACATATTTAATTAAATTATTATTTAACGGTCTTAACTAATAACTTCTTTAATAATATAGGAAACGCTTGAGTACTTTCAATTTGTATATCAGCAAGTTCAATTTCTGGGGTCTAATAATTATGCATGCCTAATTAAGAAACCAAATTAAATTAAATAAACTAAGGTCAGGAATGCATGCATTTGGCAGTAGTTCAACCCCTTTGAGAGAGTAACATATATTAATTACTATTACAATAACAAAAACAACGTGAAGTGTGCGAGAATTGATGATGATTTCCAAGTACTGAATTATAGTGGGCTATTATATATATCTTGAATATGGAATCAAAGTTTTGAAACTAACTAGGTTATCACAGCAAAAATTATAGATCCGTTCTTGGTTAACTAACAAATGCTTAAAGTCAGGGACTAATAATTTTTATCTACATTACCCAACACTATGAAATGACTGTAGGAAACATCATTTTTACATAACTTTTTTATTTATGTATCATTTTTAACTTAATTAAACAATTTTATCAATATAAAAGAGAAACCAAACGGATCTAAAACTTCAAATTCCCACAGAACCATAACCCTATGAAATGGCTGGAGGAAACATATCAGATACATACATAGATAAAGTAATATTGATTTCCTATAAAATATAAATGAAAGTTACTTTGAATTTCAGAACAACTCTTCAATTTGTCCGTAAACTAAAGTATGATTTATCATCAGTGTCAGACTAGAATAACTGAATAAGCACACATCAATCTCCAGGTGAATAGAACTTCAATATCTTCCAAATGGAACCATTTAAGATATATGCAGAATCTCTTGCTATAATTCTATAGTGTGATAAAGATATGAACTAAAGTAATAAAATAAAATGGAAACTAGGTAGTAAGCTACACGGCAAGCTCTTTCATATATTTATAATAGTTAGTCTGATGGATAAAAGTAATCAAAATATGAAATAATCATGTTATTATATATAAGCAGAACAATCAATCCTCATCAAGTAATAATCTTACATATAAAATTAACGCTTAGTCCAACATTGCTAGTCACAAATAATTAATATAAAAGGCATGTATATAGAATTGGCCATCATCTTCAATTTCTGCAGAAAGAAACTAACTAAATCAAATTCTGCAGGAACAAATTCTATGAGAAGAAATCAAAGAGCTAAACCAAAAGGATGTGTGGCGCAGCAACGGTCAATAATCTTTCTCTAAAAAATTTATAAGATATAGATCTGACTTACCTTTTTAACTATTTTGCAAATGCAGGGCAACCTTATCCATCAAAAAAATTTGGAACCTTTTAAGAAAGTAAACCTCATGCAGGAAAAAGACACACAATTATGCAGAAAGATAGTCCAGCTTAGTTACTCTATATAGGAAAACACACAATTATGCAGAAAACATTATTTCCTTATGTAAAAGGGGGTAGATTTTCATTTATTCTTAGAGCTACCTATAAAACTTGTACATGATAATAGAGTAACAAAAAATGTTGAGCATATGAATGCAAGTAGTTCTGGCCTTTATGCCTCAAAAATTGTACGTTCTGCATATACTCATTACTTAGTAGTTAGTATTATATAAGATTGAATAGATATTTTCCAGAATTTTTTGTGCTAATGTGTATTCAAGAATTCAGATAATGTTTATTGAATCAGATAGTTATTTTTGCCTCGGAAAATAAGATTGTATCTCATGCAGATTCTTTATTTAGTACTATGTAGATTGATGCAGTTTTTATCAGAAAATATCAATTCATCTTTAATATTCATTGTGTTTTCTTTCTCAGTAGAGACTAAATCAAAGGCAAACGCTAGCTTAATCCCAATTAGCTAATTACACGCTAAACACCTGCTTAACATTAAATAAAGAAACACCAAAACAATAGTAATTACTTTAGTTGCTTCTTCCTGAAATTAGAATGGGAAATTTGAGAATTCTTACATAGTTAAGCTTATGTACAATATAAGTAGCTAAAGATTCCAAATTGCAAAAGGACAAGTCAAAGGAAGTCAATGAGTGAAATTAGATAAAGGTCGTTAAAATTAGGGTTATATTGAGAAACTCGAGTGGTATTAAAGGGGAAGAAATTGAGATCAGGGTAAAAAGAACTTACAAATTGATGTGAGCGAGAAAACCCGAAATTCATTATGGATCTGCAACCTAGGTGCTCTGTTATGTAAGGGAGAGGTTCGTAAAAGCACTAAAAAGAATTAAAGGAAGCAGAGATTAAATCACAAAATCGGAACTGAAATCACAAAATCAAAGGCAAACGCTAGCTTAATCCTAAATTAACAACGACGAGTAACAGAGAATCAGAAACAATACACAGGGAGGAGGGGAGGAACCCTTCGCGAGGGCGACGCCACGAGCTCAACTCAGAACTTCGTGCAATGGCGAGGAGAGGAGGAACGATGCGAAGAGGGCCAAGTAGAGCTTTCCCAGATGACGAAGGCACCCACGGTCTATCCCCGCCGGCGGCGACAACACCTTTTACCGGAGGAGAAGAGTTCGAGGGATGAGGGCTGCTGGAAACATTCGAATGGAGAGTAAATAGAGTGTGAAGGGATGGTGATAAAATTAGGGTTACTGATGAGCGGATAATTTATACGCTTTTTGGCATTGTTTTTAGTATGTTTTTAGTATGTTTTAGTTAGTTTTTATTATATTTTTATTAATTTTTAGTTAAAATTCACTTTTCTGGATTTTACTATGAGTTTGTGTGTTTTTCTATGATTTCAGGTATTTTTTGGCTGAAATTGAGGGACCTGAGCAAAAATCTGATTCAGAGGCTGAAAAGGACTGCAGATGCTGTTGGATTCTGACCTTCCTGCACTCGAAGTAAATTTTCTGGAGCTACAGAAGCCCAATTAGTGTGCTCTCAACTGCGTTGGAAATTAGACATCCTGGGATTTTCAGCAATATATAATAGTCCATACTTTGCTCGAGATTTCATGGCCCAAACAGGCGTTTCAAGTCAGCTCAAGAATTCTGGCGTAAAACGCCGGAACTGGCACAAGAATGGGAGTTAAACGCCCAAACTGGCACAAAAGCTGGCGTTTAACTCCAAGAAAAGTCTCTACACATAAAAGTTTCAATGCTCAGCTTAAGCACACACCAAGTGAGCCCGGAAGTGGATTTTTATGTCATTTACTCATCTTTGTAAACCCTAAGCTACTAGTTCTCTACAAATAGGACCTTTTGCTATTGTATTTGATATCTTTGATCACTTTAGATCTTTAGATCATCTTTGGACGTCTATTTCTTAGATTATGGGGGCTGGCCTCTCGGCCATGCCTAGACCTTGTTCTTATGTATTTTCAACGGTGGAGTTTCTACACACCATAGATTAAGGTGTGGAGCTCTGCTGTACCTCGAGTATTAATGCAATTACTATTGTTCTTCTATTCAATTCAGCTCATTCTTGTTCTAAGATATTCATTTGCACCCAAGAACTTGATGAATGTGATGATCCGTGACACTCATCATCATTCTCACCTATGAACGTGTGCCTGACAACCACCTCCGTTCTACCTTAGATTGAGTGGATATCTCTTGGATCCCTTAATCGGAATCTTCGTGGTATAAGCTAGAATTGATGGCGGCATTCAAGAGAATCCGGAAGGTCTAAACCTTGTCTGTGGTATTCTGAGTAGGATTTGAGGATTGAATGACTGTGACGAGCTTCAAACTCCTGAAGGCTGGGCGTAGTGACAGACGCAAAAGAATCACTGGATTCTATTCCAACCTGATTGAGAATCGACAGATGATTAGCCGTGCTGTGACAGAGCGCGTTGAACATTTTCACTGAGAGGACGGGACTGTAGCCATTGACAATGGTGATGCCCAACATACAGCTTGCCATGGAAAGGAGTAAGAAGGATTGGATGAAGACAGTAGGAAAGCAGAGAGACGAAAGGGACAGAGCATCTCTATACGCTTATCTGAAATTCTCACCAATAAATTACATAAGTATCTCTATCTTTATTTTATGCTTTATTCATAAATCTTCCATAACCATTTGAATCTGCCTGACTGAGATTTACAAGATGACCATAGTTTGCTTCATACCAACAATGTCCGTGGGATTGACCCTTACTCCCGTAAGGTTTATTACTTGGACGACCCAGTGCACTTGCTGGTTAGTTGTGCGAAGTTGTGATAAAGAGTTGAGATTGCAATTGAGCGTACCATGTTGATGGCGCTATTGATGATCACAATTTCGTGCACCAAGTTTTTGGCGCCGTTGCCGGGGATTGTTTGTGTTTGGACAACTGACGGTTCATCTTGTTGCTTAGATTAGGTATTTTTCTTCAGAATTTTTAAGAATGAATTCTAGAGTTTCAAGGTGATGTTTTCATCATCACCAAAGCTGATTGAATCTCATCAATTTAGCTCTTGAATGCAATGTCCTGCTGAAACTTGGCTAGCCATGTCTAATTTCTTTAGACTAGAGCTTTAGACTAACATTGCATGATTCCTGAAATTCTTATTAAAAATTTCGAATCTCTTTATTTTCTTTTCCACTCAATTTTCATAAAATCCAAAAAATTACAAAATCATAAAAACCAAAAATATTTTATGTCTCTTGTTTGAGTCTAGTGTCTCATTTTAAGTTTGGTGTCAATTGCATGTTTCTGTTCTTCTTGCATTTTTCGAATTCATTCATGTGTCTTCATTGATCTTCAAGTTGTTCTTGATGATTTCCTTGCTCTAATCTTTAAATTCTCTTGTCTTGAGTGTTTTGTTATTTGTCATATGCATTCTCAATTTGTTAGTGTCAATAGTATACAAACTTCTAAGTTTGGTGTCTTGCATGCATTGCTTGTTTGATTTTATTTTTCCATGTTTAGTTGCATTTTGATTGTTCATTAAAAATCCAAAAAAAATTTTAATTTATGTCTTTTCAAGTCAATAATACAGAGAATTGAAGATTCAGAACATATAGCAGAAGAATCACACAGAAAAAGCTGGGCGTTCAAAACGCCCAATGAAGAAGGAAAACTGGCGTTTAAACGCTGGCTGGGCGTTTAACGCCCAAAAGGGTAGCATTTTGGGCATTAAACGCCAGAATGGTATCCATTTTGGCATTTAACGCCAGGATGGCACAAGAGGGAAGATTCTGTTTTTAATTCAATTTTTTTCAAGTTTTCATAAATTTTCAAAATCAAATCTTTTTCAAATCATATCTTTTCAATCATATATTTTCAAAATCAATTTCTTTCCATTTTTCAAAAATACTTGCTAACAATTAATGATTTGATTCAACATTTCAAGCATGTTACCTTTTCTGTTGAGAAAGGTTTAATGTCTGAATCATATCTTCTAAATTTCTTGTTTGCCAAGTCATCAATTTTAAAAATCAAATCTTTTAAATTGTTTTTCAATCATATCTTTTCAATCAAATCTTTTTAAAACCATAAGTTTTCAATCATATCTTTTTGATTTCTAATTTCAAAATCTTTTTCAAATTTCACTTAATTTCTTTCCCAATCTTAGTTTTCGAAAATCAATTACCATTTTTCAAAATTTCTTTTAATTAATTCACTTTAATTTTTGAAAATTTCTTTCCCTCTTCTCACATCCTTCTATTGATGGACTAACACTCCTCCTCAATGCACAATTCGAACTCTATCTTTCTAAGTTTGAATTCTTCTACCTCTTCCTTCTATTTTTCTTTTCCTATGACACCTCAAGGAATCTCTATACTGTGACATAGAGGATTCTATATTTTCTTGTTCTCTTCTCTTTCATATGAGCAGGAGCAAAGACAAAAGCATTCTTGTTGAGCCTGACCCTGAACCTGAAAGGACCTTGAAGCGAAAGCTAAGAGAAGCTAAAGCACTACTCTCTGTAGAGGACCTAACAGAAATCTTCAAACAAGAAAAAGACATGGCAGCCGAAAACAACAACAATGCCAACAATGCAAGGAAGGTCCTGGGTGACTTTACTGCACCTACTCCCGACTTCTATGGGAGAAGCATCTCTATCCCTGCCATTGGAGCAAACAACTTTGAGCTTAAGCCTTAATTAGTTTCTCTAATGCAACAGAATTGCAAGTTTCATGGACTTCCATTGGAAGATCCTCACCAGTTTTTAGCTAAATTCTTGCAAATCTGTGACACTGTCAAGACCAATGGGGTTGACCCTGAGGTCTACAGACTTATGGTATTCCCTTTTGCTATAAGAGACAGAGCTAGGATATGGTTGGACTCACAACCTAAAGAAAGCCTGAACTCTTGGGAAAAGCTAGTCAATGCCTTCTTGGCAAAGTTCTTTCCACCTCAAAAATTGAGTAAGCTTAGAGTGGAAGTCTAAACCTTCAGACAGAAGGAAGGTGAATCCCTCTGTGAAGCTTGGGAAAGATACAAATAATTGATCAGAAAGTGTCCTTCTGACATGCTTTTTGAATGGAGCATCATAGGCATCTTCTATGATGGTCTGTCTGAACTGTCCAAGATGTCATTGGACAGCTCTGCTGGAGGATCTTTTCATCTGAAGAAGACGCCTGCAGAAGCTCAAGAACTCATTGAAATGGTTGCAAATAACCAATTCATGTACACTTCTGAAAGGAATCCTGTGAACAATGGGACGAATCAGAAGAAAGGAGTTCTTGAGATTGATACTCTGAATGCCATATTGGCTCAGAACAAAATATTGACTCAGCAAGTCAATATGATTTCTCAGAGTCTGTCTGGAATGCAAGCTGCACCAGGTAGTACCAAGGACGCTTCATCTGAAGAAGAAGCTTATGATCTTGAGAACCCTTCAATGGAAGAGGTGAATTATATGGGAGAATCCTATGGAAACACCTATAATCCTTCATAGAGAAATCATCCAAATCTCTCATGGAAGGATCAACAGAAACCTCAACAAGGTTTCAACAGCAATAATGGTGGAAGAAACAGGTTTGGCAATGGCAAGCCTTTTCCATCATCTTCTCAGCAATAGACAGAGAATTCTAAGCAGAGCCACTCTGACTTAGCAACCATGGTCTCTGATCTAATCAAAACCACTCAAAGTTTCATGACTGAAACAAGATCCTCCATTAGAAACTTTGAGGCACAAGTGGGTCAGCTGAGTAAGAAAGTTACTGAACTCCCTCCTAGTACTCTTCCAAGCAATACAGAAGAGAATCCAAAAGGAGAGTGCAAGGCCATCAACATGGCCGAACTTGGAGAGGAGAAAGAGGCAGTGAGCGCCACTGAGGAAGGCCTCAATGGACGTCCACTGGCCTCCAATGAGTTCCCTAATGAGGAACCATGAGAATCTGAGGCTCACACTGAGACCATAGAGATTCCATTGGATTTACTTCTGCCATTCATGAGCTCTGATGAGTATTCTTCCTCTGAAGAAGATGAAGATGTCACTGAAGAGCAAGTTGCTAAGTACCTTGGAGCAATCATGAAGCTAAATGACAAGTTATTTGATAATGAGACTTGGGAGGATGAACCCCCTTTGCTCACCAAAGAACTGGATTACTTGACTAGGCAGAGATTACCTCAAAAGAGACAGGACCCTGGGAAGTTCTCAATACCTTGTACAGTAGGCACCATGACCTTCAAGAAGGCTCTGTGTGACCTAGGGTCAAGCATAAACCTCATGCCTCTCTCTGTAATGGAGAAGCTAGGGATCTTTGAAGTGCAAGCTGCAAGAATCTCACTAGAGATGGCAGACAATTCAAGAAAACAAGCTTATGGACTTGTAGAGGATGTTCTGGTAAAGATTGAAGACCATTACATCCCTGCTGATTTCATAGTCCTAGAGACTTGGAAGTGCATTGATGAATCCATCATCCTTGGCAGACCCTTCCTAGCCACAGCAAAGACTGTGATTGATGTTGACAGAGGAAAATTGATCATTCAAGTGAATGAAGAATCCTTTGTGTTTAAGGCTCAAGGATACCGCTCTGTAACCATGGAGAGGAAGCATGAAGAGCTTCTCTCAAAACAGAGTCAAACAGAGCCCCCACAGTCAAACTCTAAGTTTGGTGTTGGGAGGTCACAACCAAATTCTAAGTTTGGTGTTGAACCCCCACATTCAAACTCTAAGTTTGGTGTTGGGAGGTTCAAACATTGCTCTGAGTATCTGTGAGGCTCCATGAGAGCCCACTGTCAAGCTAATGACATTAAAGAAGAGCTTGTTGGGAGACAACCCAATGTTATCTTTATCTATTTCCATTGTTATTTTATGTTTTCTATAGGTTGATGATCATGGGAAGTCATAAAATCAATTGAAAAAGCAAAAACAGAATGAAAAATAGAAAGAAAAATAGCACACCCTGGAGGAAAATTTGCTGGCATTTAAACGCTAGTGAAGATAGCAAAATGGGCGTTTAACGCCCAGTCTGGCACCATTCTGGGCGTTTAACGCCAGAAAGGGGCACCAGACTGACGTTTAACGCCAGGAATGGGCAAGAAGCTGGCGTTAAACGCTAGAAATGGGCACCAGCCCAGCGTTTAACGCCAGGATTGGCAGAAAAGGGCGTTTTTGCACGCCACTTGGTGTAGGGATGAGATATCCTTGACACCTCAGGATCTGTGGACCCCACAGGATCCTCACCTATCCCACCACTCTCTCTCTTCTTCACCCATTCACCAATCACCTCAACACCTCTTTCCCAAAAACCGCTCACCTATCAAATCCCACCATTCTCTTCACCAATCACATCCATCCTTCATAAAACCCCACCCACCTCACCATTCAAATTCAAACCACTTTCCCTCCCAAACCTACCCATATTGGCCGAACCCTACCCCTCTCTCCACCCCTATATAAACCCATCTTCACTCCTTCATTTTCGCACAACCTACACACTACTTCTCCCCCTTGGCCGAAAAACAAAGCCACCTCCATCTCCTCTATTTCTTCTTCTTCTACTCTCTTCTTTCTTCTTTTGCTCGAGGACGAGCAAACCTTCTAAGTTTGGTGTGGTAAAAGTATTTCTTTTTGTTTTTCCATAACCATTTATGGCATCTAAGGCTGGAGAAACCTCTAGAAAGAGGAAAGGGAAGGCAAAGCTTCCACCTCCGAGTCATGGGAAATGGAGAGATTCATCTCAAGAGTGCATCAAGACCACTTCCATGAAGTTGTGGCCAAGAAGAAGGTGATCCCTGAGGTCCTTTTTCAAACTCAAAAAAGGTCAACTTTAATCAAAGGTTGGACCAAGTCCTCATGGACATGAGGAAATTCCTCATCATGAAATCCCTGAGATGCCTCAAGGGATGCACTTTCCTCCACAAAATTATTGGGAGCAAATCAACACCTCCCTAGGAGAATTGAGTTCCAACATGGGACAACTAAGGGTAGAGCACCAAGAACATTCCATCCTCCTCCATGAAATTAGAGAAGATCAAAGAATCATGAGAGATGAGCAACAAAGGCAAGGAAGAGACATTGAGGAGCTCAAGCACTCCATAAGATCTTCAAGAGGAAGAACAAGCCGCCATCACTAAGGTGGATCCGTTCTTTAAGTTCCTTGTTCTTTATTTCCTTGTTTTTCGAATTTTCATGCTTATGTTTATCTATGTTTGCGTCTTATGATCATTAGTGTCTTAGTATCTATGCCTTAAAGTTATGAATGTCCTATGAGTCCATCACCTTTCTTAAATGAAGAATGTTCTTAATTAAAAAAGAGAAGAATTGCATGAATTTTAAATTCTATAACAGATTAATTATTCTAATGTGGTTGCAATACTTTGACTTCTGAATCTATGCTTGAACAGTGCATATGTCTTTTGAATTTGTTGTTCATGAATGTTGGCTCTTGAAAGAATGATGAAAAAAGGAGACATGTTACTGAGGATCTGAAAAATCATAAAAATGATTCTTGAAGCAAGAAAAGGCAGTGAATACAAAAAAAAGAAGAGAGATTATGTGCGAAAAAAAAGAGAGAAAGCAAGCAGAAAAAACCAATAGCCCTTTAAACCAAAAGGCAAGGGTAAAAATAAAGTCGTGATCCAAGGCAAAAAGAGTGTGTATAAAAACTCTGGACACCTCTAATTGGGGACTCTAGCAAAGCTAAGTCACAATCTGAAAAGGTTCACCCAGTTATGTGTCTGTGGCATGTATGTATCCGGTGGTAATACTGGAAGACAGAGTGCTTTGGGCCACGGCCAAGACTCATAAAGTAGCTGTGTTCAAGAATCATCATACTTAACTAGGAGAATCAATAACACTATCTGGATTCTGAGTTCCTATAGAAGCCAATCATTCTGAATTTCAAAGGATAGAGTGAGATGCCAAAACTGTTCAGAGGCAAAAAGCTAAAAGCCCCGCTCATCTAATTAATACTGATCTTCATAGATGTTTTTGGAATTCATTGCATATTCTCTTCTTTTTATCTTATTTGATTTTCAGTTGCTTGGGGACAAGCAACAATTTAAGTTTGGTGTTGTGATGAGCGGATAATTTATACGCTTTTTGGCATTGTTTTTAGTATGTTTTTAGTATGTTTTAGTTAGTTTTTATTATATTTTTATTAGTTTTTAGTTAAAATTCACTTTTCTGGACTTTACTATGAGTTTGTGTGTTTTTCTGTGATTTCAGGTATTTTCTGGCTGAAATTGAGGGACCTGAGCAAAAATCTGATTCAGAGGCTGAAAAGGATTGCATATGCTGTTGGATTCTGACCTCCCTGCTCTCAAAGTGGATTTTCTGGAACTACAGATACCCAATTGGCGCGCTCTCAATTGCGTTGGAAAGTATATATCCTGGGCTTTCCAGCAATATATAATAGTTTATACTTTGCTCGAGATTTGATGGCCCAAACAGGCGTTCCAAGTCAGCTCAAGAATTCTGGCGTAAAACGCCAGAACTGGCACAAGAATGGGAGTTAAACACCCAAACTGGCACAAAAGCTGGCGTTTAACTCCAAGAAAAGTCTCTACACATGAAAGCTTCAATGCTCAGCCCAAGCACACACCAAGTGGGCCCGGAAGTGGATTTTTATGTCATTTACTCATATTTTTAAACCCTAAGCTACTAGTTCTCTACAAATAGGACATTTTGCTATTGTATTTGATATCTTTGATCACTTTAGATCTCTAGATCATCTTTGGACGTCTAGTTCTTAGATTATGGGGGCTGGCCTCTCGGCCATGCCTAGACCTTGTTCTTATGTATTTTCAACGGTGGAGTTTCTACACACCATAGATTAAGGTGTGGAGCTCTGCTGTACCTCGAGTATTAATGCAATTACTATTGTTCTTCTATTCAATTCAGCTCATTCTTGTTCTAAGATATTCATTTGCACCTAAGAACTTGATGAATGTGATGATCCGTGACACTCATCATCATTCTCACCTATGAACGTGTGCCTGACAACCACCTCCGTTCTACCTTAGATTGAGTGGATATCTCTTGGACCCCTTAGTCGGAATCTTCGTGGTATAAGCTAGAATTGATGGCGGCATTCAAGAGAATCCGGAAGGTCTAAACCTTGTCTGTGGTATTCTAAGTAGGATTCGAGGATTGAATGACTGTGACGAGCTTCAAACTCCTGAAGGCTGGGCGTTAGTGACAGACGCAAAAGAATCACTGGATTCTATTCCAACCTGATTGAGAACCGACAGATGATTAGCCGTGCTGTGACAGAGCGCGTTGAACATTTTCACTGAGAGGACGGGACTGTAGCCATTGACAACGGTGATGCCCAACATACAGCTTGCCATGGAAAGGAGTAAGAAGGATTGGATGAAGACAGTAGGAAAGCAGAGAGACGAAAGGGACAGAGCATCTCCATACGCTTATCTGAAATTCTCACTAATAAATTACATAAGTATCTCTATCTTTATTTTATGCTTTATTCATAAATCATCCATAACCATTTGAATCTGCCTGATTGAGATTTACAAGATGACCATAGCTTGCTTCATACCAACAATGTCCGTGGGATCGACCCTTACTCGCGTAAGGTTTATTACTTGGACGACCCAGTGCACTTGCTGGTTAGTTATGCGAAGTTGTGATAAAGAGTTGAGATTGCAATTGAGCGTACCATGTTGATGGCACCATTGATGATCACAATTTCGTGCACCAGTTACCTCAATATTTCCAACGAAAAATTTAAATTACAAACAGATTTTCGTCTGTAACTATTTCCCACAGAAAAAAAATTAATTTTACCGACACAATTATCAACGGATTCTATTTTTTGTCTGTAATTTATGCTAATTCATTTTTTTTTGTTTTTCGACAAAAAATTCCTCTGAAATTCTGTCTGTATTTCCGTGGGATAAAATATGTCAGAAATATTCGTCTGTAATAACTAGTTTTCTAGTAGTGATTTAGGCCATGTCTGCTAAGAATACTGAAAATAGGTCAAAGCAAACATGTCTTCACCGAATGGGATCCACAAATTTTGTAATAGTGCGCAAGCAGCTGGTAACATAACTTATTTTTTTTGTGTTTTCTCCTTTATATCCATGTTATATTGTCTAGTTAGTATGCTTCATGTAAGTTTTTCTCTTCATACTCTAGCGTGACTTTAAAGAGAACAATGAAGAACCATCAATGGTTGAAGTTTTCACAGCAACTCGCACAAGTGAAAATGAAAAAGAAATTGATGCTAAAACAGAAACAACAATTGTGAGTTGTTTTATATTTGTATTTGAATTTGTATAATATAAATGCTAAATAGGTTTGTATTTATATTAAGTTAATGTGACTTTGTACATTTTTGTTGTTGTCACTTTTGGTAGAATGAACTTTAAAACCGCATAGTGGCAGGGAAAAATCATGAGTATACATTTGTAGCAGTGCTAGGAAAGGACCAACTAGGTCGAGTTCGTTGTTATGAGGTCTTATCAAGAAGCTCTCTTAAAAAGGATGAGGAGATTCACTAAGTCAAATTTAAATACAACGACGAGGTCTTATCATTAGAGAAGAAAATGGACAATGTTTGTGGTCTATTAAAGGTGATGTTGCACCAAATCAACCCTAGAATGAGTGACGAAGAAGTAGTAGCCTTAGTGCAAGCTGCATAAAATTCTCCTTTAGATGCCTCAAGTAGTAACTGTCCTAACCTCGTATTTGTCATACAAAGATGATGATAAAAAAAAAGAGAAAAATAGGTGGTCATTTCCTTGTTTTGGATTATAAAATTTTATTTTTCATGTTGAATTTATGTTGCTGGTTGAATATGCATTATTGGTTGTTGAATTTTCTTGTAGTGTATTGTTGATTGTTTATGATTCCAATTAGAAGAAAGAGTACCATGGTTGCAACAAGCAAAGTGATTGGTAGTTGGAAAATATTTTTTGATAAGTACTTGCAACTGAATTTTAGCTTATGGTTGTGACTATGTATAGGGACTGTTTCTTTTATTTTTTATTTGTGTTTTTTGTTCTATTTTTATATGATTATCGTTATTAGTTGCTGCTATTATTAATGACATATAGCTGAAAAAAATTTAGTCTACTTACTATTTATTTCTTGTATGTATCTTCACTACTAAGAGAACCTTTGAAGTGCTTTCATCCTAAATAGTTATTTGTTCTACCAAGACTAGAAGTCTATATAGCATTTCAAAGTATTTGTCATTTTTCAAACCTCCTAAAGTATTGAATGAGGTGACTTAAGTAGTTGGTTTTATTAGTTATATATAGTTACATTTCATTTGTACTTGTTAAACAAATTTTTCAATTATATTGGTGTTTTATAATTTTAGTATATTATTAATCTTATGTTATATTAAATATATCACTTAATTTGAAAATATTTTTATGTGGATCAAAACTACTGATATGCATATAGCTGCAGCATAAAACCTTAGTACATGAGTAAACTTTACTGAATTTCTTCATTGTTATTGATGCATTCTATTCTATGCTCTCTTTTCTCTCCCCTCCCCCTTTCTCAGCATTTATATATGCTTCAATTATGTGCTTGCTAAAATATTTTTTCTCTATTATTGCAAGACCTAATTAAAGTTGCCTTGCCTTTTTCATTTTTAATCAATTTAGATTTGGAATTGGATTTATTGAACCTAATTAAAGTAGCCTTTATAACATGCACTAACACAAGAATATTTAAAATTCTGTAAGATAGTGGTAAAAACAATTGAGCTCATAATGGATGATCACACTAATCATGAAATTTGATATTTTGTAACTAAGTATGTAAAGAAAGTAGATATGTGACACTTGTTGAAATTGTAATTCATGGTTACTTGTTATGACTTTAATTTTTGGTACTTTGTGATCAAAGTCAACTTTTATGATGACAAGTTTACATATATGTTGGATTGGTTGATATATACATAATTATTTTGGTCTACGATTTTAAAATTATATATGAATTTTGCAAGAAATATTAGGAAGATTAATGAAAAAAAAATTTCTGAGCTAATTTATGGCCACACTTAAAAAGCGTGGCTATATCGTACTGTTGGGCTCAACAGTCATACTTAATAAACGTGGCCATAACCTGGAAACTGGCACGCTTTAAAAGTGTAACCATATCCTCATTTATTCGCACGCTTACAAAGCATAACCATATATTACCCTATTGGCACGTTTAAAAAGTTTAGCCATATCTTCCCCTATCGGCATGCTTTAAAAGCGTAGCCAAAACAAACATTCTGGGCACGCTTCAAAAGTGTGGCGATATGTACATTTTTCGGTACACTTTTAAAGCGTAGCTATAGGTTAATACATATGGCCACGCTTTTAAGCGTGGCAAGAAATGAAAGCATGCCAAAAAAGAAAGAGTGCGATAGATCCACAAAAGCATGCGATAGAACAACTGACACACTAGCGGATGTGACCCTTTCAAAAGCGTGTCGATAGCTCAAAAAGCGTGGAGAAAAGCTATCGGCACGCTTTTTTGTACATTTTGTCACGCTTTAAACTTATTTTCTTGTAGTGGATGTAGGTTTTGTGACCTTGGAGTTGCTTTTGTTTGAGTGCCAATTAAAGACCATTGAACATAACTACCCAGTTGTATGCCATCTGAAAGCAGAGGTAGAGAATTTAAGGCGATTAGCCTCCCTGTCGGTCCTGGAACATCTCACTAACCTAGAAAAGGAGAATGAAGATCTGAAGCGCGAGTTGGAAATTTACAGGGACATCTTTGCCGATTAGAGACGTAACCAAAGAAGTTGGTCGATATCACAGGTGAATGGTTGATGTTGGTTACTACTATGGTTGGAGTGTTTGTTCTTCCATTTAGTGTGTATAATCTATATTGGTGCGGATTTAGTTGATGTGGATTAGGTTTATTTTATTGTTTATGCATGAAGCAGCCGTGTTAAGATCCGATATGGTTTTATTAGGGTTGCTATTTATTGCTAATATAATATTATTTTTAATCTTGAAATAGTGTATGAAGATGTGTGGATTTTATTGTCTTAATTAGTTAATGGTTATTTAATTATGTTAGTATCATTTTGTTAGTTTGTTTGGGTTGCATGTGCTGTGGATCTATTCGAAAACCGAATACTTTAGAATTGATCTCAATTAATTGCCAAGCATACGTAACGTGGTGAAATTTGCAGTTTTCAAATGATTGGAAAATTAATTTATTTTTGAATTATTGATGAGGAAAAATTGATAAGCTAATATATTGGCAAATGCATTAAATTGCTCAAAGTAAAATCACAATAAGTGAATATCGTTCTTGCGAGGATTAACGGATTGAATCAAGTAATGTCTAATTGAATCTTTAATTAGATCAATCAAACTTTGGCAAGAGGGTTGCGAATCTTGAAATAGAGCAAAGATTAGTGAAGAGATAATTGATTGTGAATGAGAGAAAGCTTATAGAATTAGGAAGGTAATTAGGGAATGAGAATATTAAAGACTTCTGATGTGTTTAATTCTTAAAAAAGCAATGCTTGTGTTTTCCTACTTTGACTCATACAAGAATCTTTTCACAGTAAATTATTTATAATCAAATTTTAATTCTTTGGCAATTTAATTTTTTTTGTAAGACCCAAAATTTTTGAAAAGTCTTATTGTGATCAAGTCTCAAATCATATAGTTATTTATAATCTTAATTTCAGAAATTATTTCAGAAATTTTTGAAAAGTCTTATTGTGATCAAGTCTCAAATCATATAGTTATTTGATTAATTGAATTTGAAATAAATTAAGATTTATTATCCAATTTTCCAATTATTGAATTATTTTCAATATTTAAATCATAAAGTTGATAGTTGTAAAATAATAATAATTTTATATGATTGGGACTAAATAATTAATATTTTTAATATGTTAATACTGCTATTTTAGAAAATAGAGAAATTAATTATACTATTTCTAATTTTTGGATTTGAATATTTTATTAGAAATAATTTGTAAAATCGATGAACAAATAGTATTTTTATACACTATTATTGTTGGATTAAAATTTATTTCTAATTATTATATTATCCCTATTTTATATAAAATTACTAAAATGCCCTTAACCCTAATTTTCAAAAAAAAAAAGAATCCTTGAAACCTCACCTGGTTACCCGTGTTCCCTCAAAGTCCCAGCAGCCACACCCCAACCCTTCTTCCTTACCCTCAGCAGCGGCAACACACACAGAGTTTCCCTTTTACCCTGAAAGAAAGAAAAAAAAGAAAGATGAATGGGGAAAGGGGAAGGGGCCGTGGAAGAAGAAGAGGAGAGTGAGGGAGCTGCCGCTTAGTTGGTTGCCGCCGTTCATCCTCACTGCCGCCAGCTGCGCTGTCCCCACAAAGCTGCTGAACTTACCACGCATCACCGCCGCCAAGCTCGCACTGCTGCTGTTCCGTCGAGCTTCTGCCGACACCATACGAAACAGAGAGAGAGAGAGAGAGAGAGAGAGAGAGAGAGAGAGAGATGGAGAAGAGTGCCGCGGAGGGGAGAAGGAGCTGCCGATTGCCGTCGTCGTTGGGTCCTTGTTCCTCGCCGTTGAAGGAGCTGCTCCCAGCCACGGTGGTCGTTGACGTTCGCACCACTGTTGTCGGAGAAACCCGAGGAGAGAGAGACGACACGACGGGAGAGAGAGGGGGAAAGCCACCGGCAACGCCGTGCGGAGCTTCAATTGCCGTCAGAAGCTACCGCCGCCCAACCAGCTGCTGCAGTGGTTGTCGCTCGTCGTGTACGACCGCCGGAGAAGTTGTTGTGGCCGATGGAACCACATTGGAGCTACTACCGTTCACCGCCGTTGATGTTCGTCGCCGTTGCTTGCCATTTGGAGCGGCTGCATCGCTGTTTCCACTGTTCTACACACCGGGTGTGGCGCGGTTGTTGCTGGAACCGCCGTCGAAGCTTCTGGCTGTTTCTGCCGCTTGAGACCCTACTGTTGTCGCCGAAAGATTTTGCCGGTAAGATTTTTAAGTTTGATTTAAGTTCTTTTGGAATTTCTAGAAGGTTTTAATGTTGCATGGTTATTATAGTTGATCCATCAAAGTTTCTGGCCGCTACTGGAGCTATTGCCGGGTCGGTTCGGAATCGCAACTGCTTCATTCTGTTAGTTTGGTAAGTAATTATGTTTCAAAAAACTTCGCGTTAGAATTCTGTTGTATTTGGCTAATGAATATAAGTTTTTGGTAATGTGAGGTCGGGTCCTGATAGTTATATATTGCGATTAGAGTTGTTGTGGTTGCTGCGAAAGTGGCTTAGAGCTGAGGTTGCGGTTGTCGGTGATTTCGGATTAAGAGAGAAGGTTCTTGTGACATGTTTGGGCTATGGTTTTGCGTTTCGAAGTAGGGGCTTTTTCTGAAAACTATATTTTATATATTGGAATTATTACATATAGATATGGGCAATGTATATTGGTGATTGTATCAGTCTTATGTATTATTTGGTTGTCTTGAATGATTATGAATGTTTGTTTGACTGAATTGTTGTGCGACTTTATGAAATGGAATGTTTTTGAAGTTGATTCTTTTAAAGATTTGAGATCGAGTTTAATCCATTGGGAATTGATTTGAGTTGAGTTGATTTTCTTGATAATATGAAAAATAGAATACACTTTTGGATTCAGCCTGGTTTGCTTTAAATGATTTGGTTTTGATAAATGAATTGTTGCTGAACCGTTTCTTTAAAGCTTTGAAAATGAGTTTAATCGGCTGATAATGATTTAATTTTGAAACGGTTTCCTTGAAATATGAAAATAAGGTGATTGTTGGATTTAGCTTGCCCTTGAACTGATTTTTGGATTTGGACCATTGAAAAGGATTGTGCAACGATTTTTGTTGGGACCAGAACCGGGTGGCAAAGTCTAAGTTTTAGGTGAGGTACTGCCGAAATTCTGGTAGAATTCGGGACTTTATTGAAATATTGTCTGGAAAAGTTATGAGTTAAAGACTTCTACTATTTTATCTGAATTGTCAAGAAAGGGATGATTCATGCTTTTGAAATGAATTAATAAAAAGAAAATTGCGATTTAGTCTTATTTCTTAAGAAAAGTATTGTATCTCTTTTGGTGGAAAGTTATTTATATGAAACTTATGTTTTAAAGCTGTTTTAAATATGAAAAGGGTTGTGTCTTTGAATTTGACTTGAGGGTTTCAATTAGAGGAGTTTCAGTGACTTTGAAAGAACCTTAACATCTATTGACAAGTTTCATTTTAAAATGTTCTGGGAAAAGTTTTAAGTACTCTTTGAATTCTTAATTTTTGCAAGACTAAAACAATTTTGAGCAGTTTGAAACGCTTTAGAATTTATCATGGGGTTGAAGCTGATTTTGCTTAAGTAAAGGAAACGGCTTTGAAAGGAGTAAATGATTACGTGACTCGGTTTGGCTTAGATCCCATTTTATTTCTCAAATCAAGAAGCCAAGGTTTTAATGATTTTAAGTGAATTTGAGGAAATGAGTTATGTTATTCTCCCCTAAAGACTTGAGACTCTGCCGAGGAACTTTTGTTGTAAAATCTCGTTGTTGGATGGATGATTTTGAATATTTCAAAATAAATCCTTAACTTGCCATGGTTTTGGAAGTTTTGGAAAGAGAATGTTGAGGGTGGCTTTGTTTTAAAAAGGAAACTTTCTTTGAGTAAAAGTGGCTTATGAGCCTGAGATGATTTGAGAAATGAGATATTTAAAGCCAAGGCTAAAAAGAGTTAAAATTTGATTTTGAAGTGAAATGATTTGAGAAAAAGTGATTTATGGCTTAAATGCTGATTTTATGAAATTGATAATGTTGGATGGTGGAAGTGCTATTTTGTTATGAGCCGGAATGGCTGTGAATGATAATGAATTCCGGCTGATTGCGAAATTTGTTATGAGCAGAATGGCTGACTATGAGTCATGAATTTAAGCTGGATGGCTGAAATGAATGTTGATTTATGGCTGAGAATAAATGCATATATGCTGAGATATTGATATTGTGATTTTGCACTTCCAACTATCTGAGATACGAGTTTCCCTGGGTGAAAGCAGTGGCTAGCCACCACGTGCTCCAGGTGGAGACTCGAGATTCTGCTGACCCTATGTCGTAAGTGTGGTTGGGCACTGTGAAAGTCCCGGATGAGCTTGCCCCCGTGAATATACATCAGTGAGGGTGTTGGATATAGATTATGATTATGATCATGATGATGATCGAGAATAACTCGAGTTGGGGATGCACGACAAAGGGACAGTCCAATGGTTAGCTACCAAGACTTGTCCGGTTGGCTATATAATCAATAAATGATATCATCGGCCACTAGGACAGGCATGCATCATATGCATCTATGTGACATTGTTTGGGTGTGCATATTGTACTTGGTTTGCCTTTGTGATTACTTGTGATTAACTGCTAATTGCTACTTGCAGTAACTGTTTGTTTGTGCTTGAACTTTCTTATCTGTGTTTGCGACTGATACTCTGTTGGACTGTGGTGATTGATTTTTGTTTGAGTTGTTTGGACCTAGAGCCGTGGTTGATCATGAGATGGGCCGAAGGCCATGTTGGTTGGTGTTTCTGGTTTAGAAAAGTAAGAAAAACTAATCTGGTTTAGTATGGCTAAACTTTTTGAAAGGCTTTTGAGTTTTTAAGAATTGAACAGTTCCTCTTTCAGAAAAGGTTTCAGATTTCTCTTTTATAGCAAACCGTTGCTTTTGAAAATATGCATAACGCGGTTATTAATCACTGAAATGATTTTATCTCGCGTATCCTATTATAATAATTCTGCAACCCTATGGTGAGAACCCTTTCGAGAATGATGTTCCCTCCCCCCTACAAATTTCCCCTTTTATGATATGGACGCAAAAGTCATGAAGAGTTTATCTAGTTTTTGTCGTGATGTTGTATTGCTTTAGTTATTGCTTATTATTTCCTCGCCTATATCTCTATACATTCTGTAAGAGGGGTAGGAAATTGTACTGGTTAATGCTTATAAAGTTATTTAATATATATATATATATATATGTACTTTTTGTGAGTTTTTGTAAGTTGTATTGTATGTATGGATGTACGTTCATAACAAAAGTATTTTGGAGCGGTATTACGGTTTAAAGTTTTGAACAGGCTCATATTTTAGTAATAAATAGTATAAGAGTCGTCGTAATATCCGATCTATTATAGTGGTGCAGCCGGAAGCATGACTTTTGATAGTTAGGGTGTTACATTATGGTATCAGAGCGGTTTTTCCTATAGAGCCTGAGGAATAGACCGACTATGCTTCAATTGCATACTCTGAGCGTTTGTCATGTAATAGGTCTTGTTCGGATAACAAGAATTAGAGCTTTATGCACATGACGGTCTATTGATTAATGCCATTAGTCTTACGTTGCATAATTCCTGATATTAAGTTTGGCCGGCTTAATACTAGTGGATTATGTATATGAAAGCACTAATGGGTTGTTGTAAACGATATACGAGTAATAGGTAACGCGATTCGCGGGTTTTGGGAACGTTGGAAACTATTTCTCGAGGCTATTTAGTTGTGTGTCTTGAATTCTGTTCGAGTCGTCTCTTCTTTCATATCCTAACTTGAAGTTCTTGTTTGCTAATCCTTTTGAAGTTCGTGCTCCTCTTTAGCCGTCCAACACTCCGTACCATACAGCATAGCCGGTCTTATAGCGGTGCGATAGAATTTACCTTTAAGTTTTAAATGCACTTTTTTGTCGCGTATAAAACCAGATGCACTCCGCCATTTTGACCAACCTGCTTGGATCCTATGATTTACATCCTGTTCAATCTCTCCATTATCCTGTATGATGCACCCAAGATACTTAAAACTTTTAACTTTTCCTAGGATTTTTTATACACTATTATTATTGGATTAAAATTTATTTCTAATTACTATATTATCCCTATTTTATTTAAAATTACTAAAATGCCCTTAACCCCAATTTTCAAAAAAATGAATCCCTGAAACCCTACCCGGTTACCTGTGTTCCCTCCAAGTCCCAGCAGCCACACCCCAACCCTTCTTCCTTACCCTTAGCAGTGGCAACACACACAGAGTTTTCCTTTTTACCCTGAAAGAAAGAAAAAAAGAAAGAAGAATGGGGAAAGGGAAAGGGGCCATGGAAGAAGAAGAGGAGAGTGAGGAAGTTTCCGCTCAGGTGGTCACCGCCGCTAGCTACGCTATCGCCACCAAGCCGCCGAACCTGCCATGCATCACCGCCGCCAAGCTCGCACTGCCGCTGTTCCGTCGAGCTTCTGCCGACACCACACGAAACAGAGAGAGAGAGAGACAGATGGAGAAGAGTGTCGCAAAGGGGGGAAGGAGCTGCCAATTGCCGTCGTCGTTGGGTCCTTGTTCCTCGCCGTCGAAGGAGCTGCTCCCGGCCGTGGTGGTCAGTGACGTTCGCGCTGCTTTTGTCGGAGAAACTCGAGGAGAGAGAGACGACACGACGGGAGAGATGGGGAAAGCCACCCTCAACGCCGCCGGAGCTTCTATTTCCATCAGAAGCTGCTGCCGCCCAACCAGCTGCTGTAGTGGTTGTCGCCCGTCGTGTACGATCGCCGAAGAAGTTGTTGTGGCCGCCGAAACCACACCAGAGCTACTGTCGTTTACCACCGCTGATGTCCGTCGCTGTTGCTTGCCATTCGGAGTGGTTGCATCGCTGTTTCTACCATTTTGATTACCGGGTGTGGCATGGTTGTTGCTGGAACCGCTGCCGAAGCTTTTGGCCATTTCTGCCACTTGAGACCCTACTGCTGTCGCTGAAAAATTTTTCCGGTAAGAGTTTTAAGTTTGATTTCAATTCTTTTGGAATTTTGAGACGGTTTTGATGCTGCGTGGTTATTATAGTTGATCCACCGGAGTTTCTGGCCACTACCAGAGCTGTTGCCGGGTCGGTTCAAAATCGTAGCTACTTCATTCTGTTAATTCGGTAAGTAATTATGTTTCGAAAAGCTTCGTGTTAGTATTTTGTTGTATTTGGTTAATGAATATGAGTTTTTGGTAACGTGGGGGTGGGGTCTTGATTATTATATGTTGCGATTAGAGTTGTTGTGGTTGCTGTGAAAGTGGCTTGGAGCTGAGGTTGTGGTTGTCGATGATTTCGGGTTAAGGGAGAAGGTTTCTGTGACACGTTTGGGTTATGGTTTTGCGTTTCGAGGTAAGGGCTTTTTCTGAAAACTATATTTTATATATTGAAATTATTACATATGGATATGAGACTATGTATATTGGTGATTGTATCAGCTTTATGTATTGTTTGGTTGTCTTGAATGATTATGAATGTTTGTTTGACTGAATTGTTGTGCGGCTTTGTGAAACGAAATGTTTTTGAAGTTGATTCTTTTAAAGATTTAAGATCGAGTTTAATCTGTTGGGAATTGATTTGAGTTGAGTTGATTTTCTTGATAATGTGAAAAATAGAATACACTTTTGGATTTAGCCTGGTTTGCTTTAAATAATTTGGTTTTGATAAATGAATTGTTGTTGAACTGTTTCTTTAAAGCTTTGGAAATGAGTTTAGTCGGCTGATAATGATTTGATTTTGAAATGGTTTCCTTGAAATATGAAAATGAGGTGATTGTTGGATTTAGCTTGCCCTTAAACTGATTTTTGGATTTGGACGATTGAAAAGGATTGTGGAACGATTTTGTTGGGACCCGAACCGGGTGGCAAAGTCTAAGTTTTAGGAGAAGTGCTGCCGAAATTCCGGTAGAATCCGGGACTTTATTGAAATGTTGTCCGGAAAAATTATGAGTCAAAGACTTTTACTATTTTATTTGAATTGTCAAGAAAGGAATGATTCATGCTTTTGAAATGAATTATTAAAGAGGAAATTGTGATTTAGTCTTATTTCTTAAGAAAAACATTGTATCTCTTTTTGGGGAAAGTTATTTAGATGAAACTTATGTTTTAAATCTGTTTTAAATGTGAAAAGGGTTATGTCATTGAATTTGACTTGAGGGTTTCAATTAGAGGAGTGTCAATGACTTTGAAAGAACCTGAACGTCTATTGACAAGTTTCATTTTAAAATGTTTTGGGAAAAGTTTTAAGTACTCTTTGAATTCTGATTTTTGCAAGACTAAAACAATTTTGAGCAGTTTGAAACGCTTTAGAATTTATCATGGGGTTGAAGCTGATTTTGCTTAAGTAAAGGAAACGGCTTTGAAAGGAGTAAATGATTACGTGACTTAGTTTGGCTTAGATCCTATTTTATTTCTCAAATCAGGAAGCCAATGTTTTAATGATTTTAAGTGAATTTGAGGAAATGAGTTATGTTATTCTCCCCTAAAGACTTGAGACTCTACCGAGGAACTTTTGTTTTAAAATCCCATTGTTGGATGGATGATTTTGAATATTTCAAATTAAATCCTTAACTTGCCATGGTTTTGGAAGTTTTGGAAAGAGAATGCCGATGGTGGCTTTGTTTTAAAAAGGGAACTTACTTTGAGTAAAAGTGGCTTATGAGCCTGAGATGATTTGAGAAATGAGATCTTTAAAGTCAAGGCTAAAAAGAGTTGAAATTTGATTTCGAAGTGAAATGAATTGAGAAAAAGTGATTTATGGCTTAAATGCTGATTTTATGAAATTGATAATGTTGGATGGTGGAAGTGCTATTTTGTTATGAGCCGGAATGGCTGTGAATGATAATGAATTCCGGCTGATTGCGGAATATGTTATGAGCAGAATGGCTGACTATGAGTCATGAATTTAAGCCAGATGGCTGAAATGAATGTTGATTTATGGCTGAGAATAAATGCATATATGCTGAGATATTGATATTGTGATTTTGCACTTCCAACTATCTGAGATACGAGTTTCCCTGGGTGAAAGCAGTGGCTAGCCACCACGTGCTCCAGGTGGAGACTCGAGACTCTACTGACCCTATGTCGTA
Organism: Arachis hypogaea; assembly: GCF_003086295.3. NCBI lineage: Eukaryota > Viridiplantae > Streptophyta > Magnoliopsida > Fabales > Fabaceae > Arachis > Arachis hypogaea. The sequence goes on from NC_092037.1 coordinate 67,117,246, forward strand.
AGTGTGGCCAGGCACTGTGAAAGTCCCAGATGAGCTTGCCCCCTGAATATACACCAGTGTGGGTGTTGGATATGGATTATGATTATAATCATGATTATGATAGAGAATAACTCGAGTTGGGGATGCACGACAGAGGGACAGTCCAATGGTTAGCTATCAGGACTTGTTGGGTTGGCTATATAACTGACAAATGATATCATCAGCCACTAGGACAGGCATGCATCGTATGCATCTATGTGACATTGTTTGGGTGCGCATATTGTACTTGGTTTGCCTTTGTGATTACTTGTGATTAACTGCTAATTGTTCTACTTGCAGTAACTGTTTGTTTGTGCTTGAACTTTTCTATCTGTGTTTGTGACTGATACTCTGTTGGACTGTGGTGATTGGTTGTTGTTTGAGTTATTTGGGCCTAGAGCCGTGATTGATCATGAGATTGGCCGAAGGCTATATTGGTTGGTGTTTCTAGTTTAGAAAAGTAAGAAAAACTAATCTAGTTCAGTATGGCTAAATTTTTTGAAAGGCTTTTGAGTTTTTAAGAATTTAACAGTTTCTCTTTCAGAAAAGATTTCAGATTTCCCTTTTATAGTAAACCGTTGTTTTTGAAAAGATGCATAAGCCGGTTATTAATCACTAAAGTGATTTCATCTCGCGTATCCTATTATAATAATTCTGCAACCCTATAGTGAGAACCCTTTCGAGGATGATGTTCTCACCTCCTACAAATTTTCCCTTTCAGGATATGGACGCAGAAGTCACGAAGAGTTTATCTAGTTGTTGTCGTGATGTTGTATTGCTTTAGTTATTGCTTATTGTTCCCTCGCCTGTATCTCTATACATTTTGTAAGAGGGGTAGGAAATTGTACTAGTTAATGCTTGTAAAGTTATTTAATATATATATATGTATGTACTTTTTGTGAGTTTTTGTAAGTTGTATTGTATGTATGGATGTGCGTTCATAACAAAAGTATTTTGGAGTGATATTGTGATTTAAAGTTTTAAACAGGCTCATATTTTAGTAATGAATAGTATAAGAGTCGTCGTAATATTCGATCTATCAGAGTGGCGCAGCCGAAAGCGTGACTTTTGATTGTTAGGGTGTTACACTCTTAACTTAATTAATGGTCAATTCCTTGGTCAACTAATTAAGAGAAAATGTTAAGAATGGTTTCGATTTAAAGCCACACAACTTTCAAAATACTATTTTTAGTCAAGTTGAAAATCTTAAGAAAGAGTTTCAAACTAATTCTAATGTTAAATTTTTTAAAGTAATAACAGAATTCAAGACAGAATTAGAATATGTTCCAATACTTCTAACAATTAAAGATGAAGAACGAAAATCAATATTGAAAAGTAGAAAAGCATGAATCAAAATAAAGAAAACATTTAAATTACTAATCCATAAAATCAAATAGAGCTCCTAACCTTTTGCAAGAGAGGTTTAGTTATTCATGGTAGAAAAGAAAACATCCTAAAACTAATAAGGTGCTGGATGGCACAAGTTAGTCTTTTAATCTGAAGATCAAAGATCCAAAGATGATTTCTGTGAACCTTGTTCACTTATTTATATTCTAACTTCCTAACTAATTAAAATTCAAAAACTAATCCTATCTTCCAAACAGAAAGATAACAACTTATTCAAATTCAAATCAAATCTAATCTAAATCCTAACAACCAAATATTATCTTTTTAGAATGAGCTTGTTGCTAACTAATCATATAAATCTTGAATCATGAGTGGATTTTAGAGCTTCTTGGGAGTTGAAATTGCACTTGAAGTTGGGCTCCGGATTTGGGCACTGGAAGCCTAGTACATAAGGATTTGGTGGCACTAGGCGCCAGCTTTGGGAGTTTGGCGCCAGCCCACTTTGTCCTCCCAGGGCAATTGAAGGCGTTGGGCTTGGAATGTTGGAGTTGGGCACCCAAATTGGGCATTGGACTTGGAGGCAGGGAGCTGGGTGCCTGATATCCTGGCACTATGCTTGGGATTTTGGGCGCCCAGCTTTGAGATTGGGCGCTTGGCTTGGCCTCTTGAATTAATTAAGTTATCAAGTTTATTCATTATTGTCACGTTCATTCTCATCTTTCTCTTAAAGCTCCTTTGTTTTTCTACTACCACCAAACATAGAGATTTGTCAGAACTTTAAGTTTAAATGAGGAGGTATGTGTATATGCAGAAGGGTTATGATGAGCGTGGGAGAGGGAGAATTTAAGCATGGTAGTTAAAACATAGAAAATCATGAATGCAAATTTTTGAAAACTAATTTTTGAAATTAAAATTCCATGAAGTGAAACTATGAATAAAGATACTTCGAGATCAACGTAAGTAAGGAAAATGCCCGAATGTGCCTGGCTTGCACCTTCGCCGACGGGCGTTGGGCGTTGGACGAATGCACCTGGCTAGCACCTCCAGGGGAGCCTTACACAAGGGTGATGGGTGCCATCCTTTTGGTGCCACGAAGGAGCTAGACTTCATAAAGTGGCCTTGGGCTCCTGCTCCCCCTAAGAGTTCCCTTTGCTTGGGCATTGGGCTCCCCCATTTGGTGTTGGACGCCAGCTCTTCTGGGAGCTGTCTCTCTATTTTCTTCATTGATTCGATGATTAGCTAAAAAATGAAAATAATAACAAAGATTAAGAAATAGGTAGCGGATACTAATGGGTTGGGTTGCCTCCCAACAAGCGCTCTTTTAACGTCACTAGCTTTATGATTGATGCTTCGTAAGATAGGAGTTGGGTTAATTTTCGTCGATTCACCTCTTCTCCAAGAGATAGCTTCAATCTCTGTTTGTTGACTATGAACCTTCTTCCAATATTTTCCTCCATTACTTCAATATGTCCATAGGGGGACATTTTACTTATTGTGAATGGTCTAGACCATCTTGTTTTCAATTTTCCAGAAAACAGGTTCAACAGTGAGTTGAATAACAAGACTTTTTGGCCTAGTTCAAAGTCTTTCAAGTTTTGAGAGGATTTTCTTTTTAAAAAAAACACCTGCATCTTTATTGTCCACAACCACACTTCCATACCCACTTAAAAGGCCCAACAACCTACAAGGCCTGATCCATGAAAAATATAACAAAATAATAACACTCGTCAATTAGTAATTTTGACAAATCAAACATTAATTTCATTAAGGGTTAAGTACGATTTCTATCCTAAGGTATAAGTCGAAAAAAATTTTCGTCCCTAACTTTTTTGTATATACAAAATCTTTTCTAAGATTTAACTTAGTTTTAAAATCCTCCTTTTTACCTAAATTTTAAATTTTATTACCAAATTATTCCTACCCAAAAAAATTATAAAATAAAAAAATAAAAAGGGAAAGAAACAAATGAAAGGGAAAAGGGAAGGGAATCACGCGAGGAGAGAGGAAGAAGAAGGAGGGAGAATGGGGAGGGAAGGAAGGAGAGGGAATTGATGCCATTCTTCTTCTCCTTTCCACACCACAACATCGCCGCATGTCTCCTTACCCTCCTCCCTCTTCTCCCCTTCGGCTAGCTCCGTCGCAGTGAGCTCTTTGTCCCCCTTTCTGCAAACCTAAAACCTTCGATCCCTAGCCGTCGTTGACCCTCAGTTCCCTCATTGATCAGAGACCACCAAAGCCGGCATCTTTTCTGCAACAAGCTACCAGTGAGTGGCGACGTCATCATCTTCATCAGCTTCTCTATTGCTGAACCAGACACAGAGGATAGCCCCTGTTCCACCTCCACCAACAGCGGCTAACACTGCCACTGCAACTCCACCTATTTTGCTTCTATTTCTTTTATTAATTATATTGTTAGATTTGTTGATTTTTTTTATTTTGTTAATGACATTGTTGTTGTTGACTTTGATTCCATTTCGATTGATTCCATTATTTTTTTGCTTCTATTTTTTCCTGATTCCATTCTTTTGTTTGTTGAAATTTTGTTTTTGATTTTTTAATATTTGTTAGTTGAAATTTTGTTGAAATTATATTGCTACTATTAAAATTTTAGTTGAAGAAGGAAAAGAAGAATAGATGTTGCTGTAATGGAGAAGAAGAAAAAAAAGAATAGAAACTGAGTAGTTTGGTGAAGAAGGAGAAGGGTATTTTGGTCCGAAGGACGATTTTAAAATCAAGTTAAACCTTAAGGACTATTTTGAATGCAAAAAAAGGTTGGGGATGAAAAAAGTTTTTGGCCTATACCTTAGGGACCAAAATTGTACTTAACCCTTTCATTAACTTAGAGATTAGTTATACTGTTAACAAACATACACTACAATTTGTGGACCTAGTTCTACTGGAGTTGACACCAAGGTAGCATTTGTTTTGAGGTACAGAGACGGAGACTAGAAAACTGAGACTCAGTATCATGTTTGTTAATTTAGAGATTAGTACTAAAATTTCAGTCTCTATCTCCAAAATTTTAGTATTTCAATACCTCTAAAAAGTAGGGACACGGGAGATTGAAATTTTTGAAAATAGAGACTAAAACTTTAATAACATTTTATTCCTAAAATACCCTCATCTTAATTAATTAATTTCAATTTTATCCTTTGTGTAAATCAAATCAAAATTGGTCTCACACCTTTTTCTCTGCTCATTTTTCTCATATTAGAAGAAACTCTAGCTGCAATCGCTGCTCCATCACTGCCGCCAGGACCACCACCTTATTGTTGCCGTCGTAGCCACCATAGAACAATTGTGAAATAGAACTCTAACAATAACATAACTCTCCAGTTCAATCATGCATCTCTTCTCAGTTCTCTCTTTTCCATGTTCTACTTCCACTTCCGCTTTCGATTTCACCATTGCTGACGTTCGTCACTTTGCCTCTGCTTCTGTTGTTCTCTCTTTAAGGTTCTAATTTTGAGTTTTCTTCATTTTTTATTTTTATTTATTTGTTTGTTGCAACTACTCAGCTTTTAATTTCTATTGAGATCAATAAATTGTAGTTGTTGCACTAAAATATTCTTAATACAAATAGAAAAGTTGTGTTAAATATCCAAAGTCTTCTTCTTCATTCCTAAGGTAGCTAAACGGTTTAGGCAATACTGATAATCATAGAGTGGAGAATTGTGTTTCATGAAGTATTATCAGCTTTTATGTTAAGAGTACATGTTGTATGCAACGAGGTATGCAATCCCTAAATTCCATCGTTTTCTTCTATCATTATCGAACTTACTTGCTTTAATGCCATATGCCCACCGTACAAGGCTGTCTTCTTTATTCAGAGCTGCTTCCATCACGAAACTTACAAATTTGATAGTGTTGAAGATGCTTTAGCTTTAGCTTTATTTAATTTCATGGTTGATATGCATCCACAACCACCGATTATGAAATTAACCAAAATCTTAGGAACAATTGAAAAGATGAGGTACTATGCTATGATTATTTACCGGGAAACGTTAGTATCAGTGGCGAGATGGCCTTCTCTGGTGATGAATTCCTAAGCCGACAACTTCGACGGAAGAGAGGGAAGGGGTGGAAGAGCGGATTAGGGATTTTAGTTGTTATGTTTTGGGATTTTGTGATGTCTTTATTTTAAAAATAGGGATAATTTGGTCATTAGCCTCGTTTTAGCTTCTGTATTTATATTAAACCAAACATGATACTGAGACATAATTCAATCTTGTACACTTTTTTACACCAAACATAATACTGAGACTTATTTCGGTCTCTGTCCTCTAATCTCAGTCTCAGTCTCTCTTCAAAACACTACCTATCAACTGTCGTCATTTTATCATAATGAATCAAATAAGACGTGTGTAATGCATACAACCTATACAGGTTATTTCAGTAGGAGAAGAACAATTCCTCTTTCAGCACCATAGATGCTTCTTACGAACAAATATATAAGAACAACCTACACATGATCTTTTTTCTTCCTCTCTAGATAAGCCAACTTTTTTAAATTAACCATTCTCTAATCTACTTTATTCTTGCACAAATACTCTTCCACATCATTAACTTCATTTTTTTATAATTGACTTGCCCATGTCTCCAATTTTTGTAACATAATCATCAAATCAAACAAAAAGCTTATAACGGGATGGATTTTTTAACTGCAAGTTTATAAAGAAAATCAAATTTTAATGAATTACATCAATCTTTTTCAAAATTTATAACCATCTTACCTTAAAGAAAAGGCACCCAGAGAATAATCTATTGGATTTGGTTAGTGTCCTGGACTTATACAATATAGTATAGATTTCGGATTTGCTAATCAGAGTAATACAATCATTCTCGTCTCCATCTTACATATAACTGATAAACCACTATTTTATGGTTTATATTGTATTTAATTGAGTGGTTTTATCAAGCTTTTCACCCACTTATTCATATGATTTGCATGATTTTACAATTCCTTCCTAGTTTAGTTCTATGATTGAAAACATGCTTCTTTGGTCTTAATTTAGCTAATCTTAATCCTCTCCTATTACCATGCGATGCCTTGATCTATGTGTTAAGTGTTTCAGGCTTCATAGGGCAGGAATGGCTTAGAGAATAAAGAGGAAGCGTGCAAAAATGAAAGGAACACAAGGAATTAAGGAGATGACCAGCGAGAAGTCACGCGGTTGCATGGCTCACGCGACCGCGTGAAATGGAAGAAATCAGAGTGACGCAATCGCGTGCCTGACACGACCACACAGATTGGAAGCTGCACGAACAACGCGAATGCGTGAACGACGCGCACGCGTGATACGAAAAACGCTGAGTGACGCGATTGCGTGGACGACGCGGATGAGTGACGTGCGCGATCTATAGAATTAGAAAAGTTGCTGGCAGAGATTCTGGGCCGCATTTCAACCCAGTTTTTGGCCCAGAAACACAGATTAAAGTCAGGGAACATGCAGAGACTCAACAGGTTTTGGAAAATTCACAATTTTGGTTTTAGATGTAGTTTTTAGAGAGAGAGGCTCTCTCCTCTCTCTTAGGATTTAGGATTAGGATTTTTAGAAATTAGGATTTATTTCTTCTTCATTACAGGTTCAATAATTTATGTTTCTCTTCTACTTTTATTTACTCTGATGCTTTCATTTGTATCTTATTTGTGTTGCCCAATTGGCTTATGAACTTTTCATGTTAGGATTGATTTTCATATTTAATACACATTATTGAGATGTTTTCAGACATATGATTTTCATTTAGCTTTCTACATTGTTGGCTTTGGTTGATTAATTGGTTACTCTTGAGTTATCAAACTCATCGTGATTGATAATTGCTATTTTTGCTGATTGAATTGAATTCCAATAACTCTAGTCCTTTCTTGGGAATTGACTAGGACCTGAGGATCAAACTAATTAGTCCACTTGACTTTCCTTTGCTTTAGTAAAGGTTAACTAAATGGGATTAAAACTCAATTCTCATCACCATCGATAAGGATAACTAGGATAGGACTTCCAATTTCTCATATCTTGCCAAGAGTTTATTTTATAGTTATTTATTTATTTTACTTGTCATTTAACATACTTCTTTCTTACTTTCAAAACCCCCAATTTACAAGACTCATAACCAATAATAAGAACATACCTCCCTGCAATTCCTTGAGAAGACGACCCGAGGTTTGAATACTTCGGTTATGAATTTATTTAGGGGTTTGTTACTTATGACAACCAAAACGTTTGTACGAAGGGATTTTCTGTTGGTTTAGAATCTATACTCACAACGCGACTATATTTTTACAAAATTCTTTACTAGCAAAAAAGCCTAACGTCAAAATGGCGCCATTGCCGGGGAGTTGTAAACATGTGCCTTATTATTGGTTATTGTAAATATTTTTCAAAAAAAATATCAAATTTTTTTCAAAATATTTTCTTTTTATTAATTTTTGTTTTTATTTTCTCTTACTACCATGAACTCTCACCCCTTTGGCTATGAGTCTGGTTACAACTGTGTTGCAGGAAGAGGAAGCTATAACAGGAATATGCATCAAGGTCAAAGCAATCAAAGATAGACGGAGCCAAGAGGATCTGATCAACCCTTTAGGCAACAACACCTTCCAAGATATCATGGACGAAGACCATTCTATAAAGCATACCAAGATTATAGATATGGTGGACCCCTTGTAGTTACCAACAAGCCCCATTATATGCCAATGAACCACCTCTTCAACATAGCTTTGAACCACCACACTCATAAGCCCATTTCCACCATTCACCTCCATATGACCCTAACCCGTATCCACCATACCAACCACCTTATGAGCCAAATGAACCATACATAGAACCACCACCTCAATATACACCATCTCCTTATTATTATTATCAAGATGAACCACCTTCCTACCATGAACCCCTTTTCCCAACAAATGAACCCTCCTATCCACCCCAAACCTCCATGGAGAAAGCATTTACCGATCTAAACTCTACTATACAGGCTCTCACCGCCCAAATCGGACCACCAAATACCTTCAACAATCAACCCTCAAGCTCTAGTGCACTTCCTTTTCAACCACATAATGATCCACCCATCCCATCACCACCATCCATGGAAGAGCACCCACATCCATCAATCCAAGAGTAAGATGATCCCAATGATGCTATTGATATGGAACAAGAGAGAGAGGATCATCTTCGCGAATCCATACTTCATAAGGAGCTAGAAGAGGCACTAAAGGTGAAGGTATGAGAGACCCTTGAAGATGAAGGAGTAATTGAAGGGAGTTGTCATGGAAAGGTAATCATCAAGGAGGAACAAGAGTCAAGGGGTCATTTCCAGGAAACAGTGGATCAATTTCACGCAACCCTTCATCAATTGAATCAAGCGATAAATCAATTAGCTTCCCAATGTTTGGACACTCAAGGAACCCCCATGACTTCATGTGGACAATCTAATAAAGAACGTAGCATGAAGGAGACATTAGAAACTTCGGTGGATAGTAAGGAGCATGAATTTGTACTGGAACAAGTGGAGGAAGCTGGAACTATTGAAGAAGAAGAAGTGGTTGAAGACTTAGGAGATGCTGAACCTCCATTGGAAAGTCCATTCATAAAGCCTCCTTCCAAGATGCTTGAAATTAATGTTAAGAAGGGTGTACAACCTCCAAGGCATGTCATGGTTGAAGACTTGAAAGAGGTTGATCAAGAGATGGAGTTTAAAGAAGAAGACGAAGTACAACCTCCCATGCCCTTGGTAAACAATGAAGAAGAGGTTGAAATTGAAGAAGCTTACAAAGAGGTGGAAGTTGTCAGAGAAGAGTACAAGGGAGTGGAGCTTGCAAATTCATTAGAAATATCTCTCCCAAGACCATTACCGTCCAGCACAACATTCAAGTGGGTAAAATTCCTATCCTTATCCTTTACTTTCCCACTTGAATATGGGCTACTAGAGACAGATGGTCAGCTTAGAGCTCTTTTTGGCATTAAGAGTAAGAGGAAGATGGTCAGTGGTAAGAATTGTCCTGCAAAGTTCATTATGGTTGGAAGCTTTAAGTTTAAACGCAAGGGTTGGTATAGAGCTCAATTGAATGGGTTTAAGATGTTGTTTGGCCGCTTCAGTGAGAATTCAAACTGCTTGCCACCCGGATGGAATCATGATGATCAACAAGAAGATGGGTGCACAAGCAAGGTTTGGGATCCTGGAGGATATTGGACGTACAAACATTGGTGGAGATTCCTGGATCAATACAAGCACAAGCCGCCATAACAGGGAGCTCACCAAATGTCCAACTTAAGGACTTTAACTAAAAGTGCTGGGTGGGAGACAACCCACCATGGTATGATCGTTCCTTTTTCAATTTAGTTTTGTTTATTTTTGAGTTTTATTTTCTCTTATTGAACCTGGAATTGTTCATAACATTTGCATCTGCATACTACATTTTGCATCTTGTATATTAAAAAAAAAATTCGCACGCGACGCGTCCGCATCGCAGGTGCTTTAGGGAGAAACGAAAAATTAACAGAGAGTCACGCGAGAGCGTGGCTGGAGGCGTGCCTTTGACACAAATTTGACCCATACGACCGCGTCGCTGACGCGTCCGCGTCATGTGAGAAAAATGCCTCCCACGCGTCCGCGTCACCCACGCGAACGCGTGCCCTGTAAATCGACGTAAAAAGGGTGTATGGCCAAAAGTTGAGCTGGATCGTGGCTGGACTCGTGCTGGAAGCACAAGCCTTACCACGCAGACGCATGGATGACGCGTCCGTGTCAGATTCCTATAATGGCTACTCACGTAATCGCGTCGACCACGCGATCGCGTCACCCTGGAATTTGGCAATAATGAATTTTGAATAGAGAGTTGTGCGAACGCGAGGGTGCCCTCGCGCCAGTAGCACAAAATGCGTCACGCGTCCGCATGACCAACGCAACCGCGTCGATTAATTTTAGTGCAAGTCGTGCGATAGCGTCCCCCACGCATCTGTGTCGCTTGCGTCGCACAACTTATCCAAAACAGCCAAATATCTTATCTTTTCTTCCCTATATCTAATTCTTTTCTTCCCTTCTTATTTCTTTTCTTCTTTCTTCTTCCTTTTCTTACTTTCTTCTTCTCATCCCTCTTCACTTCCATTTAATTTATTTGCATAGTTTCATTCATTGCATTATCTTCATTGGTGTTAGAAAATTATTTATTTTACTTGTGGATTATTCAAGGAATTGTTTGACAATTATATAATTTTTTTTAAAAGGTTTCTTGCATGTTCAACTACATACTTTCAATAACTTATTTACCATGCATGCTATGTGTTTGTGAAAAAGTCCGTATGGCATCATGCACTACTTTTATGTTATCCTACTACTCTAATGCCTATTTTTCACAAAACCCTTTCCACATTTTATTTTTAATTATAATTGTCAATACAAACGTGGTTATCGGTTTGTTACGAGTAATAATACATTTTTAATCTTTGATGCTTGATCTATGCTACTCATGCCCTTGCCGGCATGCTAATAAACATCTTGCATCCAATACTCCCCATGCCTTGCTATATTTTCATTGATGAACTGATCACATGGAATCGCGACCATGTCTTGCATTCACTATTTCCCTTACTTGGCATGATTATCACTCGTACCGCCCTCCTCTTTGCTCTATCCCTTTGACTTCATGTCCTTTTCTCTTCTCCCTTTTTCAGGTTGGCCACCAGAACGGGTAAAGTGAATGCCTCTACAATGAGCAACAGCTGAGGAACCACAACCCCCGCCACCTGCACATCTTTGCATGCACCGAGGACGGTGCAATCTTTAAGTGTGGGGAGGTCGATACCGATCTCCACGGGTTAGTTAGTCCCTTCTCAACACCAATTTTTGTTTTTTATTGTTGCATTTGCATGTTTGATTGCATATATGTTTTATTTTGTGCATATTTTACCACTTGGTTGAAGTAACATTTTCTTTTTCAAGAAAATTTTTATAGCATTTCACTAATTTGAATTAAACTTTTTGAAAAACTTGTTTGGAAAAATATTATATTGGAACATGGTTTAGAGCTCGAACACACAAAACCAGTGAGATTTTGAGCCTATTTGATTGGTTGCATTTTATCAACCAATATATTTTATTTTTATGTGTTTTTTCTCTCTAAAATTGTGATCTTTGTCTTGCTTAATTCTATATTTCTATTATTTGATGTATGCATGCACTTATATGATTGAGGCCTTGTTTCACTGAGCTTACATACCCATATGGCCTTACCTTTTATTATCCTTTGCAAACCTATGTTGAGCCTATTTTACCCCTCGTTCTTTACTTTAGCTCATCACTAACTCTAAGCGAAAAATAATAATGTCCTTAATTTGAATCCTTGATTAGCTTAGACTAGTGAGAATGCTCATGAATTAAGTGTGAAAAAAAGTGGGTTTGGAAACGTTTGGTTTGGGAATTGAGTATGTTAGACTTTGTGTGAAAATGTGAAAAATGTTAAGAATATGTTTATGCATTCAAAACCTTAATCATATGCATTGAGAAGAATAAAAAAAGTGAAAAAAAAAGCAAATAATAAAAGGGGACAAAATGCCCCAAAGTAAGTGTTGGTACCAATGCATATGTACTGAACTCAAATTTAGGATGCATGAATATGTGAAAAACACGGTTAATGGGAAGATAGATTTTGTATTTTAATTAAATGGATTGTCTTAAGTTAGGTGGAAATTTTATGTTAATTAAGGATTCAGATTTTAGTCCACTTGGCCAAATACAATCCTACCTTGACCCTAACCCCATTACAACCCTTAAAAGACCTCTTGATTTGTGTATTGGTGCATTAATTTTTTGTTGAATGTTAGATGAAGAGCAAGCTATAGAAAGCATGATTAGTAGAGAATTGAGAGAATTGACCCTAGACACTTGAGAGTTAGAATGATATACACTACCAAGTAAGGGTTCAGTGCTTAATTCTATGTTCCCTGCTTTCATGAGCTATCTTCTTCTTGCAAGTTATTTGTATTGTATTTTGTGATTTGAATTAGTGAAAGACAGTTCATATTTATTCTTGAAAGATTTATTTACTTTTTCACTAAGTAGGTAGAATCATTTTAGCATGTAGTTGCATTCACATTCATAGGTTGCATTGCATGAGTCTTGCCTTTCCCTACTCATTTATTTGGTCTCCTTGAGTTTAGCATGAGGACATGCTAATGTTTAAGTGTGGGGATATTGATAAACCACTATTTTAAGGTTTATATTGTATTTAATTGAGTGGTTTTATCAAGCTTTTCACCCACTTATTCATATGATTTGCATGATTTTACAATTCCTTCCTAGTTTAGTTCTATGATTGAAAACATGCTTCTTTGGTCTTAATTTAGCTAATCTTAATCCTCTCCTATTACCATACGATGCCTTGATCTGTGTGTTAAGTGTTTCAGGCTTCATAGGGCAGGAATGGCTTAGAGAATAAAGAGGAAGCGTGCAAAAATGGAAGGAACACAAGGAATTGAAGAGATGACCAGCGAGAAGTCACGCGGTCGCATGGCTCACGCGACCGCGTGAAATGGAAGAAATCAGAGTGACGCGATCGCGTGCCTGACGCGACCGCGCAGATTGGAAGCTGCACGAACGACGCGAATGCGTGGACGACGCGCACGCGTGATACGAAAAACGCTGAGTGACGCGATCGCATGGACGACGCGGACGCATGACGTGCGCAATCTGTAGAATTTGAAAAGTTGTTGGCAGAGATTCTGGGCCGCATTTCAACCCAGTTTTCGGCCCAGAAATACAGATTAAAGTCAGGGAACATGCAGAGACTCAACAGGTTTTGGAGAATTCACAATTTTGGTTTTAGATGTAGTTTTTAGAGAGAGAGGCTCTCTCCTCTCTCTTAGGATTTAGGATTAGGATATTTAGAAATTAGGATTTATTTCTTCTTCATCACAGGTTCAATAATTTATGTTTCTCTTCTACTTTCATTTACTCTGATGCTTTCATTTGTATCTTATTTGTGTTGCCCAATTGGCTTATGAACTTTTCATGTTAGGATTGATTTTCTTATTTAATACACATTATTAAGATGTTTTCAGATATATGATTTTAATTTAGCTTTCTACATTCTTGGCTTTGGTTGATTAATTGGTAGCTCTTGAGTTATCAAACTCATCGTGATTGATAATTGCTATTTTTGCTGATTGAATTGAATTCCAATAACTCTAGTCCTTTCTTGGGAATTGACTAGGACCTGAGGATCAAACTAATTAGTCCACTTGACTTTCCTTTGCTTTAGTAAAGGTTAACTAAGTGGGATTAAAACTCAATTCTCATCACCATCGATAAGGATAACTAGGATAGGACTTCCAATTTCTCATATCTTGCCAAGAGTTTATTTTATAGTTATTTATTTATTTTACTTGTCATTTAACATACTTCTTTTTTACTTTCAAAACCCCTAATTTACAAGACTCATAACCAATAATAAGAACATACCTCCCTGCAATTCTTTGAGAAGACGACCTGAGGTTTGAATACTTCGGTTATCAATTTATTTAGGGATTTGTTACTTGTGACAACCAAAATGTTTGTACGAAGAGATTTTCTGTTGGTTTAGAATCTATACTCACAACGCGACTGGTGGACGAAATTGTGATCAACAATATTGGCTCTTGGGCATGTACACAAAAACTATTGTGACTCTTGTTCATTCAAAATCCTTATTATGGCACTGGTTGAATTCACAACTCCGTTCAACTAACCAGCAAGTGTACTGGGTCGTCCAAGTAATACCTTACGCGAGTAAGGGTCGAATCCACAGAGATTATTGGTTTGAAGCAATCAATATTTATTCTATTAATCTTAGTCAGGATGTCAATAGGATTATTTGGATTAAAAGTGAAATTACTGGATTTGATTATAAAAATAAAAGAGGGAACAATGTTACTTTGTTTTGCAGTACTGGGGAATATGTTGGAGTTTTGGAGATGCTTTGTCCTCTGACTTCAACTCTTCCTTGAAATTCTCTTCTCACACGCAGGTTCCTTCCATGGCAAGCTCTATGTAGGGTGTCACCGTTGTCAGTGGCTACTTCCCATCCTCTCAGTGAAAACGTTCCTATGCTCTGTCACAGCACGGCTAATCATCTGTCGGTTCTCAATCAGGTTGGAATAGAATCCATTGATTCTTTTGCGTCTGTCACTAACGCCCAGCCCTCAGGAGTTTGAAGCACGTCACAGTCATTCAATCCCAGAATCCTACTCGGAATACCACAGACAAGGTTTAGACTTTCCGGATTCTCATGAATGCCGCCATCAATCCGGCCTATACCACGAAGATTCTGTTGGGGAATCTAAGAGACATTCATTCAGTCTAATGTAGAACGGAGGTGGTTGTCAGGCACACGTTCATAGATTGAGGAAGGTGATGAGTGTCACGGATCATCACCTTCTTCACAATTAAGCGCGAATAAACATCTTAGATAAGAACAAGCGTGTTTGAATGGAAAACAAAGGAATTGTATTAAATCATCGAGACGCTGCAGAGCTCCTCACCCCCAACAATGGAGTTTAGAGACTCATGCCGTCACAAAGTATGTAATTCAGATCTGAAAATGTCATGAGGTACAAGAAATGTCTGTAAAAGTTGTTTAAATAGTAAACTAGTAACCTAGGTTTACAGAAAATGAATAAGCTAAGATAATTGGTGCAGAAATCCACTTCTGGGGCCCACTTGGTGTGTGCTGGGGCTGAGACTAAAGCTTTCCACGTGTAGAGGCCTTTCTTGGCGTCAAACTTCAGGTTATGACGTGTTTTGGGCGTTCAACTCCGGATAATGACGTTTTTCTGGCGTTTAACTCCAGACAGCAGCATGAACTTGGCGTTTAACTCCAAGTTACATCGTCTATCCTTGCGCAAAGTATGGACTATTATATATTGCTGGAAAGCCCTGGATGTCTACTTTCCAACTCCGTTGAGAGCGTGCCAATTGGACTCCTGTAGCTCCAGAAAATCCATTTCGAGTGCAGGGAGGTCAGGATCCAACAGCATCAGCAGTCCTTTTTCAGCCTAAGTCAGATTTTTGCTCAGCTCCCTCAATTTCAGCCAGAAAATACCTGAAATCACATAAAAACACACAAACTCATAGTAAAGTTCAGAAATATGATTTTTGCCTAAAAACTAATATTATTTTACTAAAAACTAATTAAAACATACTAAAATCTACATGAAATTACCCCCAAAAAGCGTACAAAATATCCGCTCATCACAACACCAAACTTAAACTGTTGCTTGTCCTCAAGCAACTAGATAAATAAAATAGGTTTTAACAGAAATAAAGAAGTAATAATATTCTCGAGTTTTAAATGAAGCTCAGATTCTTATTAGATGAGCGGGGCTTGTAGCTTTTTGTCTCTGAACAGTTTTGGCATCTCCCTGTATCTTTAAATTTTCAGAATGATTGGCATCCTTAGGAACTCAGAATTCAGATAGTAATATTGACTCTCCTAGTGTAGTATGTTGATTCTTGAACACAGTTATTTTATGAGTCTTGGCCGTGGCCCTAAGCACTTTGTCTTCCAGTATTACCACCGGATACATAAATGCCACAGACACATAACTGGGTGAACCTTTTCAGATTATGACTCAGCTTTGCTAGAGTCCCCAGTCAGTGGTGTCCAGAGCTCTTAAGCACACTCTTTTGCTTTGGATCACGACTTTAACCACTCAGTCTCAAGCTTTTCACTTGGACCTTCATGACACAAGCACATGGTTAGGGACAGCTTGGTTTAGCCGCTTAGGCCTGGATTTTATTTCCTTGGGCCCTCCTATCCATTGATGCTCAAAGCCTTGGATCCTTTTTATTCTTGGCTAGTGCCCATGGCTTGTGAATATTGTGTTTTTTTTTTTTACTGCTTTTTCTTGCTTCAAGAATCAATTTCATGATTTTTCAGATCATCAACAATATTTTTCGTGTTCCTCATCCTTTCAGGAGCCAATATTCATCAAATTCAAAGTACATATTATGCACTGTTCAAGCATTCATTCAGAGAACAAAAAGTATTGCCACCACATATAATTAATTATAAATTTATTATTAAGAACTCGAAAAATATAGATTACTTCTTAATTCTAAAAAAAATCTACTACTTTATTCATGCCTGATGATGATGAGAAAATTAAATTATAGCTTAATTGGAAATAAAATCAAAATAGACATCCTAATTACTACTAAATATCTTCTAAGGTCAATTTCTAAAAGGAATAATTATCACTAAGTTAAAACAGAAAAATTGGAACTCAGCAACCTGTTGTTTTGAGGAGTGGATGCTCCTCTAATTCTTTGGGGTGTGGTTCAAGGATTAATTTTTGGCGCTTCAGCTCCCTTAGATCACGCCCTTGCTCCTCCTGTTCCTTGAGCAGTTTGCAAATCATGCTACCTTGATTATTCTGTTCTTCCTTTATTTGATCCATAGCTTCTTGCAATCTGGAAATAGAAGCCTCAAGCTGTTCCCAATATTCGAATTGGGGCAGTTCTGGGAGGGCTTCTTGTGCTCTCCTTCTGGCAGAATCCTCTTGTTGCTGTTGCCTGACCATTGATGTTCCAGTAATGGGCTTTTCAATTAGGATATATTCAGTTATTCCCATCTTTACTCCAGCATCTTTGCAAAGCATAGAAACTAGGCTTGGATAAGCTAATTTAGCGTCCTTAGAATTCCTGTTTGCTATTTTATATAGCTCACAGGAGATCAGCTGATGGACTTCCACTTCTTTTCCCAACATGATGCAGTGAATCATGACAGCTCTTTTGATGGTAACTTCAGAATGGTTGCTGGTGGGCAATATGGAACGACTAATAAAATCCAGCCAGCCTCTGGCTACTGGTTTTAGATCTTCTCTTTTGAGTTGAACTGGGATGCCAGTTGTACTGGTAGTCCACTTGGCTCCAGGGATGCATATATCCTCCAGAACCTTGTCCAACCCTTTATTGACCCTCATCATTCTCCTATTAAAGGAGTCTGGGTCATCTTTCAGTTGAGGAATCTTGAATATCTCCCTGATCTTGTCAGAATTGGTATGAATGATCTTTCCTCTGACTAAGGTCTTATGGTCAAAGAGAGCAGCTCCAATGATTCTTTGCCTTTCTGTCTGCCATAGATTAGCATAGAATTCCTGAACCATATTCTTCCCCACTTTCGTTTCAGGATTGGCCAGAATTTCCCAATTCCTGTTTCGAATTTGCTCTTGGATCTCCGGATATTCATCTTCTTTCAGATCAAATCTGACTTCCGGGATCACTGATCTGTGACTCATTATCTTGTAGTAATGGTCTGAATGTTCTTTAGTTAAGAACTTCCCTTGATTCCAAAGTGGCTTTGGAGCGCTTTCTTTCTTCCCTCTTGGGGTGGTTTGCTTTCCTTTAGGAGCCATGATCTTAAGTGAGTATATTTTTGTGATCACGGATAAGCACACCAAACTTAGAGTTTTGCTTGTCCTCAAGCAAAGGAGAAGAAAGAAGAGGGATAGAAGGAGAGCAAGTGATGGATGAAGATGAGGAGGGGGAGGCCGAATATAATATAAAGGGATGGGGGGGTGGAAAATTTTCGAAAAATAAGAAAGAGATAAGATAAAAGATATGATTTTAAAAATTAAGATCAGAAAAAGATATAATTTTAAAAAGGAAAAGATATGAATCATAATTTAAAAGATAATTTTGAAATTTAATTTTGAAGAGGATTTTCTTAAAAGGAATTATTGATGTGTTGGAAACAAATTTGAAAAGATGATGGCTTGAATTGGAAAGCCATTTGGATTTATGGATTAAGATATATTTAATATTTTTGAAAAAGGGATTTTAGAAATTAGGATAAAAACTTTTGGAATTGGAAGTGATAATTTAAAATATGTTTATGCAAGAAATCATGAATTGAAACATAAAAATTTTGAAAAATGCAAAGAAAAACGAAATTGTACCTCCTCCCACCATCCTGGCGTTAAACGCCCACATGGTGCATGGTTTGGGCGTTTAACGCCCACATGTTGCTTCTCCTGGGCGTTCAACGCCCATGTGATGCTTCTTTCTGGCGTTGAACGCCAGGAAGTCCTTCTTTACTGGGCGTTTTTCTAAACGCCCAGAATGCTAGCAGATTGGCGTTAAACGCCCAGAAGGTGCATCTTTCTGGCGTTTAACGCCCAGAAGATGCTCCTTTCTGGCGTTTAACGCCCAGGAGGCTACCCTTACTGGCGTTAAACGCCCAGTGGGTGCTTCTTTTGGGCGTTTAACGCCCAAAGTGTTTCTTACTGGCTTTTTCGTGCCAGTGAGCTTCCAAATTTCTCTGTAACTCTTGGGACTTCAGTAAATTTGCTGTTTCACCTTTGAAGATACTTAGACCTAAACTTGTAAAGAAAGAAAATTTATTTAATTAGTAATTAAACTTTGTACATGGCTGGGTTGCCTCCCAGCAAGCGCTTCTTTAATGTCATTAGCTGGACTATCACTGATCTTCAAGTAAGTCTCAGTTTTGAGCATTCTTGCTCGAGATTACCTTCAAGATAGTGTTTAACTCTTTGTCCATTAACAATGAACTTTTTGTTAGAGTCACTATCCTGAAGTTCTATGTATCCATATGGTGATACGCTTGTGATTACATATGGACCTCTCCACCGGGATTTTAATTTCCCAGGGAATAATTTGAGCCTTGAATTAAATAGCAGAACTTTCTGTCCTGGCTCAAAGACTCTGGATGACAATTTCTTATCATGCCATCTTTTTGTTTTCTCTTTGTAAATTTTTGCATTTTCGAAAGCATTGAGTCTAAATTCCTCTAGCTCATTTAACTGGAGTAATCGTTTTTCTCCAGCTAACTTGGCATCAAGGTTCAGGAATCTGGTTGCCCAATAGGCCTTGTGTTCCAGTTCCACTGGCAAGTGACATGCCTTTCCATACACCAGCTGGTACGGAGAGGTCCCTATAGGGGTCTTAAATGCTGTTCTGTATGCCCATAGAGCATCATCCAAGCTTCTTGCCCAATCCTTTCTACGGTTAATTACAGTCCGTTCCAGGATTCTTTTAAGTTCTCTATTTGAGACTTCAGCCTGCCCATTAGTTTGTGGGTGATATGGAGTAGCCACCCTGTGGTTGACTCCATAACGTACTAGAGCAGAGTAGAGCTGTTTATTACAGAAATGAGTGCCCCCATCACTGATTAACACTCTAGGGATACCAAATCTGCTGAAGATATGTTTCTGGAGGAATTTTAACACTGTTTTAGTGTCATTAGTGGGTGTTGCAATAGCCTCCACCCATTTGGATACATAATCCACTACCACCAGAATATAGGTGTTTGAGTATGATGGTGGGAAAGGTCCCATGAAGTCAATGCCCCATACATCAAACAACTCAATCTCCAAGATTCCTTGTTGAGGCATGGCATAACTGTGAGGCAGGTTGCCTGATCTTTGGCAACTATCACAGTTAAGCACAAATGCTCGGGAGTCTTTATAGAGAGTAGGCCAGTAGAAGCCACTTTGGAGGACTCTTGTGGCTGTTCGTTCACTTCCAAAATGTCCTCCATACTGTGATCCATGGAAATGCCAAAGGATCTTCTGTGCTTCTTCTTTAGGCACACATCTACGGATTACTCCGTCTGCACATCTCTTAAAGAGATATGGTTCATCCCAAAGATAGTACTTTGCATCTGTGATTAATTTCTTTGATTGCATCTTACTGTACTCTTTGGGTATGAATCTTACTGCCTTGTAGTTTGCAATGTCTTCAAACCATGGCACTTCCTGGATGGCTAGTAGTTGCTCATCCGGAAAGGTTTCAGAAATTTCAGTGAGAGGGAGGGACGCCCCTTCCACTGGTTCTATTCGGGACAGGTGATCTGCTACTTGATTCTCTGTCCCTTTTCTGTCTCTTATTTCTATATCAAACTCTTGCAGAAGCAACACCCATCTGATGAGTCTGGGTTTTGAATCCTGCTTTGTGAGTAGATATTTAAGAGCAGCATGATCAGTGTATACAATCACTTTTGATCCTACTAAGTAGGATCTAAATTTGTCAATGGCGTAAACCACTGCAAGTAGCTCTTTTTCTGTGGTTGTGTAATTCTTCTGTGCATCATTTAGCACACGGCTGGCATAGTAAATGACATGCAAAAGCTTGTCATGCCTTTGTCCCAACACTGCACCAATGGCATGGTCACTGGCATCACACATCAATTCAAATGGTAATGTCCAGTCTGGTGCAGAGATGATTGGTGCTGTAACCAATTTAGCTTTCAGAGTCTCAAATGCCTGCAGACACTCTTTATCAAAGATAAATGGTGTGTCTGCAGCTAGCAGGTTGCTCAGAGGTTTGGCGATTTTTGAAAAATCTTTTATAAACCTCCTATAGAATCCTTCATGCCCCAGAAAGCTTCTGATTGCCTTAACATTAGCAGGTGGTGGTAATTTTTCAATTACTTCTACCTTAGCTTGGTCCACCTCTATTTCCTTGTTCGAAATTTTGTGCCCAAGGACAATTCCTTCAGTCACCATAAAGTGACATTTTTCCCAGTTTAAAACCAGGTTGGTCTCTTGGCATCTTTTCAAAACAAGTGCTAAATGGTTAAGGCAGGAGCTGAATGAGTCTCCAAATACTGAAAAGTCATCCATGAAGACTTCCAGAAAATTTTCCACCATATCAGAGAAAATTGAGAGCATGCACCTCTGAAAGGTTGCAGGTGCATTGCACAGGCCAAATGGCATCCTTCTGTATGCAAATACTCCAGATGGGCATGTGAATGCTGTTTTCTCCTGATCTTGGGGATCTACTGCAATTTGATTATAACCTGAATATCCATCCAGGAAGCAGTAGTATTCATGACCTGCTAGTCTTTCTAGCATCTGGTCTATGAATGGTAAAGGAAAATGATCCTTTCTGGTGGCTGTATTGAGCCTTCTGTAATCAATGCACATACGCCACCCTGTAACTGTCCTTGTAGGAACCAGTTCATTTTTTTCATTATGAACCACTGTCATGCCACCCTTCTTAGGGACAACTTGGACAGGGCTCACCCAGGGGCTGTCAGAAATAGGATAAATAATCCCAGCCTCTAGTAATTTAGTGACCTCTTTTTGCACCACTTCTTTCATAGCTGGATTCAGCCGCCTTTGTGGTTGAACCACTGGCTTGGCGTCATCTTCCAACAAGATTTTGTGCATGCACCTGGCTGGGCTAATGCCCTTAAGATCACTAATGGACCACCCAAGAGCTGTCTTGTGCGTCCTTAGCACTTGAATTAGTGCTTCCTCTTCCTGTGGCTTTAAGGTAGAGCTTATAATTACAGGAAAGGTTTCTCCTTCTCCCAGAAATGCATATTTCAGGGATGGTGGTAATGGTTTGAGCTCGGGTTTTGGAGGTTTCTCCTCTTCTTGAGGGATTTTCAGAGGTTCTATTATCTTCTCTGATTCCTCCAAATCAGGCTGAACATCTTTAAAGATGTCCTCCAGCTCTGATTCGAGACTCTCAGCCATATTGACCTCTCTTACCAGAGAGTCAATAATATCAACACTCATGCAGTCATTTGGGGTGTCTGGATGTTGCATGGCTTTAACAACATTCAACTTGAACTCCTCCTCATTGACTCTCAAGGTCACTTCCCCTTTTTGGACATCAATGAGGGTTCGGCCAGTTGCTAGGAAAGGTCTTCCTAGAATGAGAGTTGCACTCTTGTGCTCCTCCATTTCCAGCACCACAAAGTCAGTAGGAAAGGCAAATGGCCCAACCTTGACAATCATGTCTTCAATCACGCCTGATGGGTATTTAATGGAGCCATCAGCAAGTTGAAGACATATCCTGGTTGGTTTGATTTCTTCAGTCAGACCAAGCTTTCTGATAGTAGATGCAGGTATTAGGTTGATACTTGCCCCAAGATCGCATAAAGCTTGCTTGGTACAAACACCTTCTAGTGTGCATGGTATCATAAAGCTCCCAGGATCTTTAAGCTTCTCAGGTAAGCTTTTCAGAATGCCTGCACTGCATTCTTCAGTGAGGTAAACTTTTTCAGTTTCCCTCCAATCCTTCTTATGGTTTAAGATCTCTTTCATGAACTTAGCATAAGAAGGTATTTGCTCAAGTGCTTCTGCAAACGGAATCTTTATTTCAAGAGTCCTGAGATAGTCTGCAAAGCGGGCAAATTGCTTATCCTGTTCCGCTTGGCGGAGTTTTTGAGGATAAGGCATTTTGGCTTTGTATTCCTCAACCTTAGTTGCTGTCGGTTTATTACCTACAGAAGTGGGTTGGGAAGCCTTTTTAGAAGGGTTGTTATCAGCACTTGTATGTGACTGATCACCCACTGGCGTTTGAATACCAGGGGTGGAAGCTGGGGTGGCGTTAAACGCCACCTCCTTGCTTGTTACTGGCGTTTGAACGCCAGAACCATGTTCCTTTTGGGCGTTCAACGCCAGATCCATGCTTGTTTCTGGCGTTGAACGCCAGAAATGAGCATGGTCTGGGCGTTCAGCGCCAGCTTTATCCCTTTCTGGGCTCTGCCTGTCCTCAGAGGGATTTTGAGTAGCTATTTGTTCATTTCCTGTCTTCTTGCTGCTTTGAAGTGAGGTATTTAATGTTTTCCCACTTCTTAATTGAACTGCTTGGCATTCATCTGCTATTTGTTTTGACAGTTGCTTTTCTGTCTGTTTTAATTGCACTTCCATGTTCCTGTTAGCCATTCTTGTTTCCTGTAACATTTCCTTGAATTCGGCTAGCTGCTGAGTTAGAAAGTCTAATTGATGATTGAATTCATTAGCCTGATCCACCGGACTGAGTTCTGCAGTTACTGTTTTAGCTTCTTCTTTCATGGAAGATTCACTGCTTAGGTACAGATGCTGATTTCTGGCAACTGTATCAATGAGCTCTTGAGCTTCTTCAATTGTTTTTCTCATATGTATAGATCCACCAGCTGAGTGGTCTAGAGAAATCTGAGCTTTTTCTGTAAGCCCATAGTAGAAGATGTCTAATTGCACCCATTCTGAAAACATTTCAGAGGGGCATTTTCTTAGCATCTCTCTGTATCTCTCCCAAGCATCATAAAGGGATTCATTATCTCCTTGTTTGAAGCCTTGGATGCTTAGCCTTAGCTGTGTCATCCGTTTTGGAGGAAAATAGTGATTCAGGAATTTTTCTGACAGCTGTTTCCATGTTTTTATGCTGTTCTTAGGCTGGTTATTTAACCACCTATTAGCTTGATCTTTTACAGCAAATGGAAACAGTAGTAATCTGTAGACATCCTGATCCACTTCCTTATCATGTACTGTATCAGCAATTTGCAGAAATTGTGCCAGAAATTCTGTAGGTTCTTCATGTGGAAGACCAGAGTACTGGCAGTTTTGCTGCACCATGATAATGAGCTGAGGATTCAGCTCAAAGCTACTAACTCCAATGGAGGGTATACAGATACTACTCCCATATGAAGCAGTAGTGGGGTTAGCATATGACCCCAGAGTCCTCTTGGACTGTTCATTCCTACTTGCTTCCATGATGGAATACAAGTTGAGAATTTATATGTTGAGAATTATTTATTTTATAGTAATGGAATAAATAAAAATGGAATAAATAAAAAGAAGTTAAAAATAAAATTTTTTTTTTTGAAAAAAAAAATGAAATTAAAATCTAAAAATTTTAAAAAAATTTCGAAAAAGTAGTTGGAAAATATAAAATTTTTGAATTTTGAATTTTATGATGAAAGAGAAAAACACACAAAAGACACAAGACTTAAAATTTTTAGATCTAATGCTCCTTATTTTCGAAAATTTTTGGAGGGAAAACACCAAGGAACACCAAACTTAAAAATTTTAAGATCAAGACACAAGAAAAACTCAAGAACACCTTGAAGATTCACAAGAACACCAAGAACAAAAGAAAGAACACCAAACTTAAAATTTTTAGAAAACTTTAAGAAAATTTTCGAAGTTTATAAAAAAAATTAACAAGAAAACACCAAACTTAAAGTTTGGCACAAGATTCAATCCAAGAAAAATTATTTTTGAAAAAGGTTCCAAAGGGTATAACCAATTATCAAGAACAACTTAAAGATCAAGGAAGAACCAAGAACACTAACACGAAATTTTCAAAGAACATATAAAATATGCAATTAACACCAAACTTAGAATAAGACACTAAACTCACGAAAAGTTAACACTTAATTAAGAAAAATAAAATTTTTGAAAAGAAATTTTTGAAAAGAAACTATCCTATCAATATTGATTTAATGACTCTATAACAATAAAAAATAAAAATAAATTATTCCTAATCTAAGAAATAAAATAAGCCTTCAATTGTCCAAACTCAATAATCCCCGGCAACGGCGCCAAAAACTTGGTGGACGAAATTGTGATCAACAATATTGGCTCTTGGGCATGTACACAAAAACTATTGTGACTCTTGTTCATTCAAAATCCTTATTATGGCACTGGTTGAATTCACAACTCCGTTCAACTAACCAGCAAGTGTACTGGGTCGTCCAAGTAATACCTTACGCGAGTAAGGGTCGAATCCACAGAGATTATTGGTTTGAAGCAATCAATATTTATTCTATTAATCTTAGTCAGGATGTCAATAGGATTATTTGGATTAAAAGTGAAATTACTGGATTTGATTATAAAAATAAAAGAGGGAACAATGTTACTTTGTTTTGCAGTACTGGGGAATATGTTGGAGTTTTGGAGATGCTTTGTCCTCTGACTTCAACTCTTCCTTGAAATCCTCTTCTCACACGCAGGTTCCTTCCATGGCAAGCTCTATGTAGGGTGTCACCGTTGTCAGTGGCTACTTCCCATCCTCTCAGTGAAAACGTTCCTATGCTCTGTCACAGCACGGCTAATCATCTGTCGGTTCTCAATCAGGTTGGAATAGAATCCATTGATTCTTTTGCGTCTGTCACTAACGCCCAGCCCTCAGGAGTTTGAAGCACGTCACAGTCATTCAATCCCAGAATCCTACTCGGAATACCACAGACAAGGTTTAGACTTTCCGGATTCTCATGAATGCCGCCATCAATCCGGCCTATACCACGAAGATTCTGTTGGGGAATCTAAGAGACATTCATTCAGTCTAATGTAGAACGGAGGTGGTTGTCAGGCACACGTTCATAGATTGAGGAAGGTGATGAGTGTCACGGATCATCACCTTCTTCACAATTAAGCGCGAATAAACATCTTAGATAAGAACAAGCGTGTTTGAATGGAAAACAAAGGAATTGTATTAAATCATCGAGACGCTGCAGAGCTCCTCACCCCCAACAATGGAGTTTAGAGACTCATGCCGTCACAAAGTATGTAATTCAGATCTGAAAATGTCATGAGGTACAAGAAATGTCTGTAAAAGTTGTTTAAATAGTAAACTAGTAACCTAGGTTTACAGAAAATGAATAAGCTAAGATAATTGGTGCAGAAATCCACTTCTGGGGCCCACTTGGTGTGTGCTGGGGCTGAGACTAAAGCTTTCCACGTGTAGAGGCCTTTCTTGGCGTCAAACTTCAGGTTATGACGTGTTTTGGGCGTTCAACTCCGGATAATGACGTTTTTCTGGCGTTTAACTCCAGACAGCAGCATGAACTTGGCATTTAACGCCAAGTTACGTCGTCTATCCTTGCGCAAAGTATGGACTATTATATATTGCTGGAAAGCTCTGGATGTCTACTTTCCAACGCCGTTGAGAGCGCACCAATTGGACTCCTGTAACTCCAGAAAATCCATTTCGAGTGCAGGGAGGTCAGGATCCAACAGCATCAGCAGTCCTTTTTCAGCCTAAGTCAGATTTTTGCTCAGCTCCCTCAATTTCAGCCAGAAAATACCTGAAATCACAGAAAAACACACAAACTCATAGTAAAGTCCAGAAATATGATTTTTGCCTAAAAACTAATATTATTTTACTAAAAACTAATTAAAACATACTAAAATCTACATGAAATTACCCCCAAAAAGCGTACAAAATATCCGCTCATCAGCGACTATATTTTTACAAAATTCTTTACTAGCAAAAAATCCTAACGTCAATAACCAAGGATGATTCTACTTGTATTAGTGTGAGGGTAAGTGCCCCCATTATAATTTAAAATTTTTTTGAGTAGTACATGATAATAATATGGGTTAAGTACGATTTTGGTCCCTAAGGTATAGGTCAAAAATATTTTTCGTCCCTAACTTTTTTTCTATACAAAATCGTCTTTAAGATTTAACGTAATTTTAAAATCGTCTTTTTGTAAATCTTAAAAGTCTGGACTAAATTACTTCTAACAAAATATTATAAAATTTAAAAAATAACAAAGAAGCCATTATTAGAAGAAAAAGGAACCACAAAGAAGCCACTAATGGAGCACTAACAACAACAACAATACACAATATTCAACAACAACAATAACATTGTATTTAAATTCAAGAAGAACAACAACATCTCTTCTTCTTCTTCATCACAGCATCAGCAACAATAACAATGGAATCATAAGCAAAGATAAAAGAAACAAAAGTAGAAATAGAAGTGAAACAGCGGCAACGAGCGTGGAACAACAGTGAACATGTGAGGAGCAGCAACAACAGCAAGGAGTAGTAGTGGTAGCGACTCTATCTTCTACATGACGACATCTCTAGCACGCCTGCTCATGGACGTGCTTCTCCTCCGCGAATGGTTTTAGATATCCTCTTCTTCCCTTCTTTGGTGGAAATTTCGGGGCATAAAAGGCAACAACGGCAGCGCGGCAATTCCAATGAGCTCGTACACACACACATTCTCTCTCCCTCTCTTCCCCACATTCTCCATATGTTCTCAATCTCTCATATTTCTTTCTTTCTTCATTTCAAAAAAATTTTGTGATAAAGAAGAATAGATGTTGTGATAAAGAACAAGAAGAAACGTTGTGATGAAAAAGATGAAAAGGAGGAAGGGAAGAGTATTTTAGTCCGAAAGACAATTTTAAAACTACGTTGAACATTAGGGACGATTTTGTATGCAAAAAATGTTGAGGACGAAAAAAATTTTTTTGGCCTATACCTTAAGGATCAAAATCGTACTTAACCCTAATAAATATGCTCCCATTAAATTATTAATTTTGACCACACAATAATATTTTACTCAACTTTTAGAACTTGATATTCAATTTGAGAACTTCATATTAGATGTGTGTTATAATTATCAATTCTCAAATTTAAATAAGATTAGTATTCTTTATTAGAAATCAACTCAAAAGGATATTATTTATCCATTGATGTTTCTTCTTTTAAAGTTAGTTTTAGTTTTTCCTGTAACAACTTTATTAATTGAAAGAACTTTCTAAACGATGAATATCATCAAGAACTAATTGTATGGGATGTGAATTTTTAAATGATCATTTAATGACATATATAGAAAGAGAGATATTTTTGATTGTATTGTTAAGAAAAAATTTATTCAATTTTTCTAAAATATATTTATTATTTAAATTAGTGTTTTAGTATTTTAATTTGATAATTATATATTTTGAAGATTAATTATATTTTACAATAATAATAATAATAATAATAATAATAATAATAATAATAATAATAATAATAATAATAATAATAATAATAATAATAGTTATGCTATGTGTACATAAAAAATAACTATTCGTAAAAATATATATTGAAGTACAAAATATACATTGAAAATAAGTTAAATAACATATATATTTATATACAGACACATAATAAATGATTTGATAGATAATTTTTATGTAACATACATTACAAGAAAATGAAACATTTGTAATAAATTTAAAATTATTATAAAAAATTCTTTTTTCGTAACAAAATTTAGTGATTGTTACATAATAATAATAATGTTTTGTAACAACAATATAATTTGTTACAAAATGTTTTGATATTTTGTCGACTTGATTTTTTTTGTTACAAATTATATTGGCTTTTGTAATGAACCAGTATTTTGTTGCAAAATTTTACAATATTTTGTAACAAAAGATGAAGTAGTTGTAAAAGTTTAAAATATTTTGTAACAAAAAATTAATTTGTCACAAAATTCAATATTGTTTGTAACAAGTTATTTGTTTGTCACAAAATACAAGAATTTTTATAACTAAAAAAATTATCTTAAAATGTTAAAATCTTTAAGATAATTTTATTTTGTTTTAAAATTTTTACTTTTTAAAATATTATTTGTATTAATTAATTATTTTTTATAAAAAATTAAAGATTAAATGATTAATTTTTATAAATAGTATATATTATTTTATATTTTTTATAAAAAATATATTTAATTTTTACTAATAATTAAGTCTTAAATGTTAACTAAAAATTAATTTTTTAATTAAAAAAATTAATTGTTAAACATAAATAAAAATAATTTTTTTTCTCTACTAATCCTAAACCCATTATAACGCAACACTCATTATTAAGTCGGTAAAATTTTGAATTGTTACAAAATAAATAATAAATTATTTGTGATTTATTATAATTATTCATGGTTTTATTTTTAAAATATGGTTTATCAAAAAATAATTAAATCAAAATTATGAGATTTTGAATTTAAAATTAATTAGAACTCATATCATTTTCATAGATATTTTTTATTTAAAATTTAAAACTTTAATAATTTAATTACTTTTAATTTTATTAAAAATACTTACTTTATACTCTAATTTTATTAATATTTCTAAATAAAAATCTAATTTACACAAATTGTACAAATTCTAGTCCTGATCCTTAATTTTTTTCCCAACTACCCCACCTACACACACAGAAAGAAAAGCAAAGAAAAGAGAGAGGGGGAGCTTGAAGGGGGAAGAAGGACAAGGAAGGAGAGGGAAAAAGGGGGAGGCGGCGCCGGTGGGTGTCACTACCATCGTCGATGCCGTTGTGTCTCCGTCGGGAGAGTCATAACACAAGGGGAGAGAGACGAGCTTGCGAGGGAGAAAGGAAGTAGCGCTGCTGTCACTGGAGGGAAGCCTGGCTGCCCTCGTCACAGCCAGCTCCGTCACCGTCATTGCCATTAGAGCTGCGCGAAGCCGTCGTCACCATCGATGCTTCTCCTCGTCGTTTGGGGTTGTCACCTCTTCTGCTTCTGCTGTCATTCCGTCGTCTTTCCCTCTGGACGTCGCTACTTTTGAATCGCGTCCTGTCACTCGAATATGCTACAAGAATCTATCAAAAAGTGGCATTGATGAGAAGAAGCACAAACCCTCCACTAGCAATACCACTGCCTCTAAATCCAAAGATAGAATGAAAGATTATAATATTGCTATGAAGAGAATGATGAGGGATCCTTATGAGTATCACCACAATCTGGGTTAGTTTCCTCTTTTTTTCCCTATTTGTTAGTTATGAATGCCAACTGTTTGATATAATGATGGGTTTCCTTTGTTAATTACTTGCATTTTGTATAAGGTGCTAGAAGGAATAGTTAGTGCTGTATAATTTGTATGACAGATTAGTTTACAATTTTTTAAGAAGTCTTAATTATAAAAAAAGAATGTGTTATCTTTCTTGTGACAGCTAATTACCTTTTGTTATCTTTCATGAATGCATTGTTAATTGCCTTGTATTTACTGTAAAATAAAAAATACAAGACAAAATTAGCAATTTTTTATGAATGCATTGCTAATTGCTAATTGCTTTGAACCTTGCTTGATTTTCTGCAGCCGCCATTCTTTATGAATGCATTGCCAATTGGCAATTGTTGATTGCTCTAAATCTTGCTTGATTTTCTATAGCCGTCACATGCTTTGTGCTTGTTTTTTGTATTTTTTGTGCTTGTTTTTTTCTAAATATAAGTATTAAGGGACTAAAAGCTTTTGTTGAAAAAAATAATAGAATAGGCTAAAAATTTCAAAAGAAATTGAATAGTATAAGTCTACTCCTAGTAAAAATTGTTTTGAAATTATTTGGGTGGCTACGACTCTTCTTATTCGGTAATGGTTTGACTAGTGTCAATGTGTAGTTTAAGCTTTGAAGTTTTTCGAGTGACCAGGTATAATGTTGCTGCTTCTGTTGTTAAGTTTTTTATTTCTATAATGTTTATAAAACTGAAACAACTGTTGATAGTTGATTTTAATGATTTTAGTATAATTTTATTGATAGTACTGTTAAGGATAATGATGAAATGCAGGAGCAATTAGAATTCAAGAAAGCTCAAGATAGTGTGGCTTAGCTGTCAAGTTATTATTTAGTTTGTTAAAAGTTGATTAGGGAGCCTTTAGCTTTATTATCAACAGTCTCCCTCTATATAAGCTTAATACTCATTGTAATCAATTAGCTCTTTTTACTCATTGTCAATTTTAGTCAATTTAGTTTTATTTTTTCGTTCTTGCTATACTTCTCTTTTTCAAACTTTCTTTACATCACTATTGCTTCTGCAATAACAGAAACTCTGTTCAGGTGCTTCTCTATGTTCTTATCTTGTGTTTTAACATAAATCTTATTATGAAACTTTATGAGTGTAAAAGTATTAAAAAAAAGTCAAGTATATTTGTTACGAAGATTTTGGTAAAACTTGTGTTTTGTAATGATTGTTTGGCAATTGATACTTATGTAAATTTAATGAATTTGTTCACTAAGTTGTGATTGAAATGTGATTAGTAAGCCCAAGTTTATATATTGAATTGTTAATTCTTGATAATTTGCATTTTTGATTGGCTAGTTTTGAACTCTGAAAATAGATTCTTAAAGAATTAGTTAATTTTAACTTGTAAGTTCTAAATTTTTACTCAGATGAAGATAGTGTTATGTGTTATTTTTTAATTTTGGTTTTCATTGTTCATATTTACAGGGATACAAAATTGACGCCAACATGCTAGACTTTAAATTGACTGAAATATGCTAGAAGAGTCAAGAATAATAAATTCGATATGATATAATTTTATGTTAGGAAAAAGTTGTGTTTAGTTGAATTTGTAGAATTTATTTTATTGTAAAAGATTCTTAATGACATGTAAGATATTTTAATTATTTATATGATTATATATCATATAAATGTTGAGTTAGTGGGATTAGAAAATTAATTGATATATCAATTATTTAATTAAATGTTTTAAAATCAACTTTCTATTTTTGTAACTAAAAGAATAAAAAATGTTACAAAAGTAAGTAGTATTTTGTAACAAAATATTATGACACAAAAAATCTAAATTATTACGAAAAATATTTTAAAGGTAAAAAAGTGTTACCACTTTCATAACAAATTTTAGTTTTTGTATAAAAAAAATTTGTTACAAAATATTACTTTGAATTGTAACAATTTTATTTTTTGTTACAAAAATTTTTTGTAACGGGACATATTGCAACGGCCCATTTTTTTTGTTACAAAATCTTTTTGTTTCAAAATTTAGATTTTTTGTAACAAATTTTTTATTACAAATATTGCGTTTTCTTGTAATGATAATATTTTTATAAAAATTATTGTCAAGTTATATATACTTTGTCCCTACTATCGAAATTTATGGATCCGTCACTACATACAATGAATGGTAAAGAGCAATGTGACTCATTACGTGCTTAAAGAAGGTCTTTCACTGACCACGGAACACAATCCTAAACACAAAAAACCTTTAACAATGACGCTGTAACGGAGTCTGTCTTCAATTTGAAGAGTTAGGTAGTTCATAAAACAACGTCATTTTCTTTGTAGAAGGACTTTTTGTTCTCTAATTTTTGGGAAACATGCCATCTTTGAACTGTAACGTATGTATAGCTCTGTAATGGACACATGGGTGCCATATCAGTTATTTGTAAAAGTTTGGAATGTATTTATAATTAAAATTTGTGAAGAACTTATTTATCACGATTTTAAAAAGTCAAGAACTTATTTATTATTTTTTATTTTATTAATTATCTCATGTTGACTCCGACATTGTGTGAATACTGAATAATGTTATTTTGTAGACATGTATCTATTCTTAGTGACTATTAAATTGAAATTTATGGTGTTGTTATCCATCTTTATAATTATAAATAGATATTATTTAATTTTAAATTATAATTTAACATATTTTAAATAATATTAAATAAATAATTATTAATTTAATTTATTAATTTTAAAAATAGTAACATTAAATTTAACTAACAAAAAAAAATCGGGCTGGCCCACGGAAAAGAGAGAAACCAAGGTGTACTTACGGGATATATAAAAGGCCGAGAGGGAAATAAATGGGCGCAAAAGAGTGACAAAAAGAGAGGGAGACGGAGAGAGAGTGAGACGGCGCTTTATGGTCGTGGCTTAATCGTTATGTGTGAAGTGTGAAGTGTGAAGTGTGAAACTGTGAACTGAATTCATCAATTTTTATTAATAAATATTTTTTCCTTTTTCTATGTAGAAAGCAGCACAAAGCAGAGATAGATAGTGAACTACTTAGTGTTATATAGGTTTATAGCTTCTACAACTCACTACAGAGAAACACCGATCTCTCTCTTCTCTATAACGGTTATTTTTATTTTTATTCTCATTCTGTATGTCATCACTGTGTTGTTGGAAAAAACTAAGAAAAGAAGAGACTCTGATCAGCTGTGACTAGAGAGACTTGGCTCCTGATTGTTTCCTTTGAAATGGATTGCGACAACAATGAGAAGTAAATCTAAATCTCTCTCTCTCTCTCTCTCTTATTTATTTATTTAAAAATCTGGGGTTTTAGTTCTGGGGCGTGATTGATTTGTTTTGATAGCTGCATTTATGTCTTTCCTAGGCTCTGATTTTTTAAAAATAAATGAAATGGGTTTTCTGTTGTCTTGGAATTAGGCCTGAGTGTGGTTTTTTCCAAAATCATTTATTTGATTTGTTTTTTCGTTTCATCTTGCTTTGGTTTGGTGCATTATCTGCTACATGATGGGTTCAATGCTGTAGATGGTGGTGCTTGATTCACTAGTTTTGATTTGCCTTGTGCCTTCTGATTTGCACTCTAGATTGTTTGTTTTTGTGTCAAAGTTTATGTACAAAGAATGAATGATGATGATGATGATGTGGGTTCTGAGTAAATTTGTGGGTCATAATTTATGCCTTTTTTAATCTGTAGCTGTTGATGCTTTTCTTTTCTTTTTCTTTTTTTTTTCGCTTTTTTTTTTTCTTTTGCCGTTATTCCATCCTATGTAAATATATTAATGCATGCAAGAAAATCTGCCTAAGTACATCCTAAGATCTCAATTGTAGAGACTAACGATTCATTTTCTAGCACCTTGTTTGGTAATTTAGTGCTTCAGTTTACAATGTGTTCAATTTTTGTTTGTGTATATCTTGTTTTGATAATGTGTGCAATTATTGTTTGGAGACTGAGGCCACTTTCACCTTTGATTTTTCTACATTGGTTTTGGAATTTGCTTCTAATGTATTTTGTTTAACTTTTAATATTTTCTGTTTGTTAATTTATGCCAATGCTCCACGGCTTAACTATTGCATTTACATGTTTGTTTTATCAGTGGTGCTAAAGAACCATGGGATTGGCACAGGAATGATTGTAATCTCAAAAAGAACTCCAATTTCGGTAACTCTCACTCTCATGTTAAGTTGATTCTTCCATGTAATTGATGCCTGAAATTTCTCTGTTTCTTCTTCTAGGCCAAGATATTTCAGAAGATCTATGGAATGACATGCCCCAAAATGATGAATATATTTCCTACATGTTCGAAGATGAAGAAGCTACACCAGTTAAGGCTTGTGGTGATTTGGGATACGGTGTCAATGATAGTGGTAAGGCCGACGCTTTCTCAGTGACTTTAAGCCTTGTCAATATGTGCAAGTTGTTAGATTGTTCTTGTTACTTTATTGGTGTTATTATGACTTGTCTTGGTTTAATTCAAAGAAATATTGGATTTCAGTTTTGGATGATGTACAAAAGGAAGTAGAGGAGTTGAGGGAGACTTCTTCTCAAGTCAAGAGGCGGCGCATGCTACAATTCAACATCCAGGATAGCGATCATTCTCTTTCCAGTGAAGAGATGTCTTTAGCATATTTAAAATCAGATGTTGGTGCTTCTAGCTTTTGGATTAACTTTTCACATTCCTAGCATGTTAGATGGTTGTAAAAATGTGACAAGACTCAAGAAGTAGAAATCTGTTCATGTTGTGCAACTATTTGAATTTGTCATAAGTAATAAATTAAATTTCTTGATATATTACCATTATGTTGTTGACTGGTAAACGAATACGTATTATCTTCAGTTTCATGACTATACTTATCTTTGTTCTTTATGTTAAGCCTCTAGTTTGTGATGCTAGATTTCATAACTATTGTTATAAAGCAACATTTTTGTTTTTGCTACCTCCTTGTATTGGTTCAAACGATCAGCTGGGAAGTAGAATTTTTCAGTATTTAGATGTGTTAATTTAAAACCTGATGACTCATACAGAACACTTACCCTTAATATGCAGCATGATTGTTAGTGAGGCATTTAGTTCAAATCTTTGTATCTTCTTTGTAACTTTTACTTTAATGAGTTCCCTTTGTGGTTATCTGTCTTCTGTCTCTTAAAAATGGGGAGGTTTGGCTTGATCAATACTCGAGTTTGCTTCTAACCTATGTCTAGTAAGTAGGGTATGTTAGTCTCAATGAAATGTAGTTAATGATTACATTATGAAGTTCTGAATTTGCTGACTCTTACTTCATTCGTATAATAGGAGGAGGTGGACTCGCTTATGGATCCTTTTCCTGAAGTGTCAGAATGGGTGCCCGGGTCATCAGGTTCGTCTTCTGCAAGATTTTACATACTGAATTTCTTGTTCGGTCGGAGATAGCTTCAATAAGTTTTTAAAATCTGATATTTTCTTAACCATTACAGAATATGCATTGGGAGATTTGCCTGCCTCTAGTTATGAAGACCTTGAGTCAACTGAAGGGTGGCTAGCAGAATGCCTTAACGATGCTGCGATGCAATTCAGTCCTGATGAACTGTATGCATCATTGGGCCGCTGATTTTTGACATATAGTCGGTTATACAAAGTAATCTGATGATTATATTGTTTGATACCAGGAACTTTTCAGGGGCAGAAGATATTCAGATTGATATTGCAGGTATCTGGCATTTGTTTTCGCCATTCACTATTGTCTCTCCAGTATTGTTTGATTTGTTTCTTTCTTTGTTCCTTCTTTCCTATTTGCATTGTATTTTTGTTTGCCTGAAGAGCTCAGTGACATCACGGCACCTTCAGAACAAAATGTAGTTCAGCAGCAGCAGCAGCAGGTCACTCAAACCCCCAAAAGAATTGTGTTCAAAGGTTTGGTTTTGTTCTTGTTATAACGTCACTTGCTGCTTTATTAGTTTGCATGCTGCATTCATTGATGAAATTTTTTGACAGGATAACAAATTCGAAGTTTCTTTTTTTCTTTTTGAATGTTTAGGGAGGAAATCGTTTATACGGACACCTACAAAGTTGGCTTCGTCCGTGGCCTACCCATTCGCCTTCATCAAACCTAGTGGTACCCATGGAGACATAACTCTGAAGGAAATTAATCAGCGCATTCGAATTCCGCCTCCTTCGAAAACAAAGCAAAGCAGTGAAGATCCATCTGCTTATCCCAAATCAGCCTTCTCTGGGAAGCCTGTTGTTAACAAAACAAAGATACGCACCGAAGGTGGAAAAGGTAGCATCACAATTATGAGAACTAAAGGCTAAGTTTATCTTCTGATTTTCTAACTTTTGGCTCACCCCATTAATGTGTGGTGATGGCTTTATTTCTGTAATATACCTGCCAGATTTTAGAAGTTGATACTGCAGTTTTTTCTTCCTATTGACACTTATTATCATATTACACCACCTTAGTGTTTACTTCCTCCTAGTGAGGTCTTAGATAATTTTCTTATAGCTCTTATTTTGGTACATGATTTTCTTGGAGCTGAGTATGTAATCTGAACTTGATACTTCTTACCTTGTTAGGAGTCCCTAGTTGTTGAATTGACAATGTTACTAAGCTTGAGCTTTGCTTTTGTAATTGATACATACAGATTTAGATGATGCCCTTGTTTCTGAAGCTGCAAAGGGATTGCACGCTTGCATATTTCTTGTCTTGTTATACTTTGCTACAGGAAATCAAATAACCACATCTTTAATTACACTGACTACGGGTGGCCAGCGGGAAGCCCGCCCCGCCCCGCCTAGTGAGGCGGTCCCAAAATTCTAGCCCACCTCGGCTAACGGCGGGCTAAGCCTGCCAAATATCCTTTTTTTTTTTTTTACTTTTAACTATTAAATCATATATATAAAGGTATAAAAATTTTTTTTCTATTTTTTACTTTTAACTATTATAATTTTTAAAAGTATAAACAGATTATAATTTTTATATTCACAAACATTAAAGTCTTTGTAATTATAAATATTTGATAAACACAACTATAAACCATGTTTTCATCAAAAACATAATTATAAATATTGTCTCTAAAACAAAATAAACATAATTCAAAACACTCAATTTTAATTTTCATTCTCTTGTAAGTTAGGTTGGGGAAAGTTGGGTTTTGGCAAAAAAAAAAATTGTAAAAATACCCCTTGCCAAAAAATACTAAGCCCGGCGGGGAAGCCCGCTCGGCTCCGCCAAAGCCCGCGGTTTAAGCGGTGTGGGTTAGGTGGGTTTTTGCTATTTGGCGGTCCCAATTTTCCAGCTCAGCTTGTCTTTTTTGGCGGGTTACGCAGGCTGAGTCGGCGGGTTTAGGCTTGTTTGTCACCCCTAATACTGACTCATTGTTAAATGATAACCTTACTTTTGAAAATGTCATAATAATATTTTCTTTTGTAACAGCTAAGTATAAGGATAAGCATAAGGTAAAGGGAGAGTATATACCCATTTTTGTCCTTAAAGAATTTTGGACTAGACACTCTAGTTTCCAACTAAAATTAATTACTCGATTGGTCTCTAACAATTAATTCTATCAGTCACTTAAATCATTGGCTCCGTCAATTTTAACGGATGACAAAATAGTCCCTGTCAACTCTAACAGGGGACAATATGATCCCTGACAACTCTAACAAGGGACAAAATGATCTATTACCCCTTTATTCGAAAACGACGTTGTTCTTCCCCAATTTTTATCAATATCTCGTACAACCCTAACATTCATATTCTCCTTCTTCACTTTCACAGTCTTCTTTTCCTTTCACCTCTTTAGCTCCAAGATTAAACCATGGTGTAATTGCCACACGTATCGCACCTACCTCAATATGATATGGACTATACATTTTCTAAATCTCTATAACTGGTACATCCACTTCCTCTGTACTTTACCCACCAAAAGCATCCACTTCCACGTCCTGGATAACATCACCTCCAACTCTGACAACATCCACGACATCCTCAAGACCAAGTTCCACAACTACTCCAAGGGCACGCCTTTCTCCACTCTCCAGCAAGTACTATAGATTGTTGGACATTAGGACATCATGAGAAGATTATTCTTCGACATCATATGCAAATTCTCATTTGAAATAAACACTGAGTGCTTCATTTCTTCTTTTCCAGAGTCCAAGTTGGCAGACAGCTTCAACCTCGCATCCAAGCTATTAGTATAATGAGCAATGTCGCCATTGCCGCTCATATGGAAACTGAAACGATTATTGAACATTGATTCGGAGAAGAAGCTGAAGAAAGCGATCGGAGTGATTGATAATGTGGTCATGGAGATGATAGGGTAGAGGAGGAAGGAGATGGCAACGACGATAACGGGTCTTGACAAATCAGACTTGCTGTCTAGATTCTTGGGATCTATCGAAGACGACAAATAGTTGAGAGACATAGTCATTAGTTTCCTGAGTATGAATTGGTTGAGAATAAGTTGAGGATTTTTTTTTCTTGTGAACATTGAAGTTGTAGAGTGTGCATTCTGTACAGTATTAGACTATTAGTGTTATGCGAGATATGATGGA
Organism: Arachis hypogaea; assembly: GCF_003086295.3. Taxonomy (NCBI): domain Eukaryota; kingdom Viridiplantae; phylum Streptophyta; class Magnoliopsida; order Fabales; family Fabaceae; genus Arachis; species Arachis hypogaea. The sequence continues at coordinate 67,155,417 of NC_092037.1, forward strand.
AATTGGAAAAGAATAGTGTCGTTTTCGAATAGAGGAGATCATGGATTATTTTGTCCCATGTTAGAATTTTCAGTGACTATTTTGTCCTCCATTAGAGTTGACAGAATAAAAGATCTAAGTGACTTACGAAATTAATTGTTAGAGACCAATCGAATAATTTTAGTTAGAGACTAAAATGTCTGATTTGAAATTCTTTAAATATCAAAATAGGTATATACCCTTTGAAGGGAGAAGGGAGTTAAGAGTTTGGTTTTAAGAAATTGAAACGGGAAATTTTTTTTTCAGCATAATTAATAATGCCACATAATTAAGTATTATTTAGAGTTTGCAACCTCACCTCTTTCGATAGCCTGTTCAACGTTACGACTTCGGTTAATGTTGGATCATTTTTTGTAAAACTTAATAATCTTTTAGGAGTTGATTTGTCTCTTAAGTCTTTTAGAGTTGTTTTTATTTGGACCAAAATTTTTCAGATACCGTTTTAATAGTTTAATCCTAAAATTATTATGTGTGGATAAAACTACCCTTAAATAAATGGATACATGTAAGTATGGTTGGAAGTGAGTCAAGTTAGTTTTTGAGTTAGTTCGAACTGGATTCGTTAATAGTTCAATAAGTGGAATTTATGAGCTGGTAAGTCAAGTTTAAGTTTGGAATTGAGCTCATAAATTAAATGAGGTTTGCCTGAAATTGAGCTCATGAATTAAATGAGTCGGGTTTGAATTTGAATAAGCTCAACTCATTAGCTCATGAGCTGGCTCGATTATATATATATATATATATATATATATATATATATATATATATATATATATATATATATATATATATATATATATCTTAATTATTTAAAATATTATATTTATTTTTTTATATAATTTTGATGTAGGACATAAATAAAAAATTATAATTTATTGATAGATAAATAATATATAAAATTAATCTTTTAAAATATATAAGTTATAATTTATTAATATAAAATTATAGATTATGTTCCTATTATTTAAGTCAGCTAGTGAGCTCGAGTTATTTCGTGAGATTTCGATAAGCCGAATTTGAATTTTAAAAATAGACTCGATTGTTAATGAGTCTAAACGTAAGTCAAACTTAATTTTCGAACTTAAACTTAGTCTAATTTAACTCAACTTGGTTCAGATTTAACCCTACATGTAAGTAATAATTGAAATAACTAAAATGCATAAAAAGGTGCTGCTTTAAGAGTTTTAGATATTTGAGACTTGTGTCTATCAAGTCTTCAATAATAATTGAGACTTATTTTACAAGATACTATTCAAAGTATTACCGAGTTAAGACTTAACTAAGGTAATATAAATCTAAGAATTATATATATATATATATATATATATATATATATATATATATATATATATATATATATATATATTTAACACTTTTAACTACTAAATATTTACGAGTTTTAGATATTTTTATCTCAAATTTTGTTAGACTAAGCTTAATTACTATTAGATTAGGGTACAAAAGTACAATAATTTTGTATATGAAATACACATATAAGCAAATATTATTTAAAATAAAAATATTATTTATACATCAATATGTATTTATAATTTTATTTTAGTGTACACGTAGCATAACTTTATTTAAAAATATGTTTGGTAGTATAGTGTAAGTTAGTGTAACTTAAATTGCAAACAACTAGGAAAATACTCTTACGAGATGAGAAGAGATTTTACAAAATAAAAAAAAAAAGAAAATATGATAACTAAAACAATTAGCACTTGGAATTTTTTTGGTAGTATTTCACCAGTTCTTTTAGGGTTTATTTTTTGACCAAAATATATAGTGTGAAAGAGTCATTTATTCCTTGATAATCAGATCTCTTTTTCTTTTCTTGTTACTTCATTTCTCAATCTGGATGAAAATAAATTTTTTCTTTTTTTTTTCATATGAGGTTGTTTTATAAATCGAACCGTAATATGCATAGTTGAGAGACAACATTTCAAATGGTTAGCTTGTTGAATACACTCATACATATTTGGAGTCAAAACTATATATTTTTTATGTAACATCATTTCTAGGATTCATTTACATGTGTTCTTCCATTTCTAAGGTACACTAGTGGCTCTGAAGCTTATTATGAGATTATGACTTCGTAGTATTGTCAGGTCTCAGTTTAATCTATGTATTTATATAACTTGAGAAAAAGATTTCTAATAACTTTAAAATATTTGGGCAAATTACTATAAAAAAATGTGTTTAATACTATCGGATTTATCGTCGGATTTAGTGACAAATATTACTGGCAGGTTTAGCGGGGGATTTTCCAACGATAACAATTGAAAATTCGTCCTTGGAAAACATTATTGTCAGATTCAAAATTTTGTAGCTAAATCCGACGGTAAATAATGACACAAGAAATAATTTTATTAGCGTTGGATTTTTTGTCGAAAAGTTTTTATGGCAACACGAACTAGTGAAACACAACATTTAGGCAACAACCAACACCTTACCATTGGATTTATCTACTGAAAAATCCGACAGCATAATTGCCTTAAATTCTAAATCAGAAACCCTCCTCGTTCCCTTACTTCCACAACTTCTCTCCCTCTCGTCTCTCTTTCTCTTTCGATGTTTTTCCTCCATTGAAACCTCGAGGAATGCCTTTTCATTGTCGGCCACCGTTCCAGTGCTTGCAGCAGTGCTTTCTCTCTGCAGCAAACGACTTCCTCTCCTATATTGTCTTAATCGAGCCACCAGACGTCGCTGCCAGGGGTCCATTGCCGTCACTGTTGCTGCGTGGCTCACCGTTGTCGTTGTTCACTGACATTCATAAATTCTCTCCATTCTTTAATTTGTTAATCTTTTGTTAAAAACATCGTAACACTACTACCCAATAATGATGGAGGTGGGAGAAGTTTGACATTGTCACTGCACCATAAACATTGTCATTGCACCTTTACCACAACTAATTATCAGCTTTGTTTTTTTTATGTATTTTTATATGTATTTTATTAATTTTGTATTTATTTTTTTTACTTTATAATGTAAACCTATTTGAAATTATATATATTTTTTTAATTTTTGTTTCAAATTTTGTGTTTAAATTCAATTTTTTTAATTTATTGGTTAGGGTATTTTGATTTTAAAATTCAAGTTTAAAATTTAGAATTTGTAATTTTTTTAAAATTTGTGTTTTTATTTATATTTATTAAGGTTAATTCAATCAATTAGGTTGTTAGGGTTAACTTTATTTTGTAATTAGATTATTTTAGGTGAATTAAATTATGTAGTTTAAATTAATATGTTTTTATCAATTAAGTTTATTAGATTAGTTAAGTTAAATATTTTTTAAATTAGTTTCATTTAGTGAATTTAATAAGTTGTCTTTTTTCTTAGAACGATGTTATTTTTTTATAGATTCATTGAAGTTCACTTCTTTCGTAGTTTCTATAGTTATATTTTGTGGGTTGTTCGTGTAGTGCTCAGGTTAGTTCTCTTAATAATTGTTTAAATTTTTTGCCAGACCCACTTTTTCTTAAATAGAGTTTTAGGATGGAAGTAGGAGAAGATTGCCTAATGGTGTCTTCTCGAAATCCTTGTTTGCTGGAAAATTGAAGATTAATAAGGGGACGCACACTTGAATGACTAGGATTTGATGTTTACTTGAATATATGTTTGTTTTAATTTATGCTTGCAACTGTTTTTTATGTAAAAATTGATAATTTTTTGGTAGAGATCTCTAAATTAAGAGAAAATTCTGTCGAATTTTCGTTAAAATTGTTTAAAGACATGTTTAGTTTGTGAAAAGATAAAAATTACATTTGGTGGAGGTTTCTAATTATAAACGAAACTCTGATAAATTTTCTAAAAAATTAATAAGTTGTATTTTTGGTTGAATTATATTTTAAGTTGTTTATTGCAAAATGATTCCAAATCATCGTTTGTATACATATAATAGGGGTAACGATCGACCGGGAGGGGGAGGGGGTTAAAACCCGAGTTCTTTAAGGGTGTTGATCAGTTTGTGGTATATGTTTTCAACATGGAATCATTTAGTTTTCAAAGAGAGTATCTAGGTATCTATGTTATAAGTGTTAGCTGACTAAATAGTTAAGATCTTTAGATATAATCCTTCACCTTTACTATAACGGGTTTAAGGATGAGTATTGGGTGTGGACTGAATATGAAGAAGTTGATGAGTAGAAAATCAATTGGTCTGCACCGAATTTCAATAGGTCTGAGGGTTAATCAGGAAAGGTTAACTTGGTTAGAAAAGGATTGGGAAGGTAACCGAAAAACATATAATGAGATAATATTTGATGCAATCGATGTTAAATGGGCTACCCTTGTAACCAATAAGTATTAGTCAGGAATACTGACATCTCCTTGAGCCATTATGAGGCAAAGGATCTAGCTTCAAAATTAGGTTTAAATTGGGTGAAAATTGATTGTTACTCGAATGGTTGTATGTTGTATTATAAAAGAGATGTAGATCTGATTATTGTAATGCAAACACTAATACCACCACTTAGACCGCCGACTTAGTTGGACCAGGGGATGACGACAACGATGATTATCAAGACCTATGGTGATTAGAGTGTTGTTTTACTTTGTTTGATAGTATTGATGGTTTATCTCTTTGACTTTTTTTCCTGTACATTTGTTATTTTAGATTATAGTTGACTATTTTAATTAAAAATACCATTTGATTTTCATTAATTGGAATTCGATTATTAGTTCTTGATACATTGATGATGATATATCAGGTTATAAAAGGTATTTTGTATAACCAATAAAAAATTAAAATTTAAGTTTACTGTCGATTGAATTCGCAGGTATTTATTAATTTAACTATTAAAAAAATAATATATTACTGTCGGATTTACCAAGAGATAAATCCGATGGTAAGAATGCGCAAAACCCTAATTCACGACGCCAAAGTTACCATAAAAAAATTTTCCAAAGTAATGACCTCAAGAAATTTGCCAATTAAAAGTTTAAATTTGTCGCTAAATCGGTTAGTAATTAGCGAGTGACTAAAAAAATCCACCGATAATTTTTTATCAGCGAAGATTTTATCGCCAAATCTGTCTGTCGCTAAATTCAACAGTAATAAATATATTAATAGATTTTTTTGATGATCATGCTGGTAAATTTGACAGTTTTTAACGACTTTCTTGTAGTGTATTATTAAATCAAAATTAATAAAAATTTTTAATTATATTTGTCTTGTTTATTATGAAAACTCAATATAAAAGATATGAAGCTAAAAATAATCGTTTCTTATTTCAACTAAATATTTAATATATAATTTTCTATTAATAAATCTTTCTTACATTATATATTTCAGAAGTAGAAAATAATTTCTAACACAATTTTATCCTCGCCTTGAATCTCTTCCTTTTTATTTGTATATAATATATACGCAATAATATTCTCAATTTCTAAAACCTTTCATTTGCAGACCAAAGCTAAGCTCTTCTTTCTAAACCAATTGGGTTCTTGAAATTAGCGATCACTTGATTTTTATGAAGCACCTTCTGGTCGTTTTGAATGTGTTTGGGCGTATTCAAAACCTTTGTGGTCTATTTTTTTTTTTTAAATCAAAACATAGATATAAAAGACATGTCACACAAAACCTCTCTGTACACCTAAAAAAAAAAAAAAGACATGTCACACAAATATATAACCTAATGGCCATAATATATTTTCATTGTGTGAGATAATGTCCAGTTTAGTCTTCAAAATTTTCAGTATACATTAAAATAGTTCTTGATTTTTTTTAAAATAACTAAATTGGTACTCAAATTAAAAACGTGAATTTTCATTGGTCCCTCGCTAAATTGTCATTTATACTGTGATGATAAATACTATTAAATGACAAACTAGTATTCAATTGGTTAACTTATATGGACACAACATAAATATGATAAAATAAATATATGATGTTGTCATTTATACTCATTTTTAAGAGTTTAATTTTGATACACTAATAGTATAAAATATTTTATATAATTATACAATTACATCAGTTTTTTTAGATGACTATTTACACAGTCAATATCAAAGACAGTTATTTTTGTTAAGAGAAAGTATAAGAGAACAACGTTTTTTTTAACAATCTAAACAATAGGTTAAAAAAAGAAAGTTAATTTTAATTTTAAAAATTAAATTTTGAATTAATTGGATATAATCCTTATTTTAAATGATTAGTGGACCTGAAATGCAGTCAATTGTTCATGTTGTTCGCATATTTCATTGTTCACCTAAAGGGGTATTGGTTTATTAATGTAACATTATGTAGGATGCATGTGTAAAATTACTTTACACTAACTGACAGTACATCAAAATTAAATTCATCATTTTAATCCCTATGCCATTATAAAATCGTAACCCGCATGTTTACTCCAAATCTTCATCTCGATTTTCCATTCTCCCCCACTCATGTTTTATACTTTTTATGTGTAAAACTGTATTACAACAATTTTTTCTTTTTGGTGCAGTTGATTATAATTCTACAAAATTCTAAACGTTTCAAAATCAACTAAAAAGTTATTTCCATAATTTTAAAAATCAGACCAAATCGACTGGTCAAATTGATCCAACTGTAAACCGTCAACTTAAGCGGTTCGATTTATATTATAAAGTTGTTGGGAAAAAACTGCCATTGAATCGTTGAATTGGTTAAAAACCGGTCAGTTAGACCGAATCAGAATCTAACTGATTTTATCCGATGCCCAAAAAAAACATCGTTTTGAATCTCCCTACTACTACATTTCTCTCGCGTTCGGTGAAAGGATCTCGTTCATCTCCCACAGCATTGCCGCCAGCATCCTCGCCAACACCGGAGCTTACTTTGCCTTCACTCTTTTCCCGCCGGATTGTGACAGCGGGTACTTAAGGGAGTCAAGTGCACAAAAAGTCAATGCGGTCAGAGATCTCGAAGCCAAGAGCTTTCAGGTTGGGACGGGGTGGTGGATCCGTCTCTCTTGCCGACGAGTATGGCACTCTTGAACTTGTGGTTATGGAGCACGCTGGAAGAGGACAATGACACCGGGGAGAGCAACCTCCTTTCTTCATTTCTAATTGTTTGAACTTTTGAACTTTGAAATCAAAGCACGCACAAAAAAAGGAGGGAAGGAGAGAGGGAGAGAGAGAGAACAAGCTGTTCTTTGTGTTTTTTTTTTCAAATAGATTGGACAACTCCCAATTTTAGGTATTACAATACCACAACACACCCACACTACACACTCACTCACACAATATTAAAAAATCCATATTCAATACTTGGCATACTCGCTAAAATTTGAATCCGAGTGCAGCATATTAAGAAACATATGATTTTATTACTTGAGCTAGGGCTAAGTTGCAGCTGTTCCTGTGTTTAACACATGAAGATATTAGGGTTAATAGATATGGGCTTTTATTTGGTCCAACATATTTTTTTTTTCTTTTTAAGATATACACTTTTTACTGCTACTTATTTGCTGGGCTGAGCCATTTAGGCTTTAAATATGAACTTATAAAAATATATACATTTCAGGTATAATATATATATAATTTATTTTTTATTTTTAGGTTACACTTATGTTTAAAATATTAATATTAACATAAATAAATTATAATTTATATAATTTAAAATAATTATATATATATTAAAAGATATATTTATATTTTTAAAAATTTAAAATAATTAAAACTTTTAAATTTTTAATAAATTCAATTCGAATTTAAATATTATAAATATAAAAAAATCTAGTCAAATGATTCTAATTATAATATAACACTAGTATAAAATTTTAGTTAAAAAATCACTAATTTTATGTAACTAGACTTTAAATTTAAAAAATATTTTAAGATTTATATTAAATTATAATTATGTTTTAGAATATTTATTTATATTTTATTTATTATTTTATTATAAAATTTTTTTTTGATTGAACTATAATTAAACTAATTAAATTAATAAACTAAAAGACTTGCAGCCGATTCATCTATTATATTAGTTCTTCTCTTACAGAACATTCTCTTTAAGCCCTAATACTGATCCTATTGCCTTTACTCCTACTGCCCTACCACCAGGTAAGACCAACAGCAGCGGTTGCTGATTCAATAGCATCGGCGAGAGAGAGAGAATTCCTATTGAGTTAGCTTTCCCGGGGAAGAGGATATTCTATAAAGGCTATACCACGACCACCAAGAAGAGAAGACATCATTCTCGAAAAGGTCGAAGGACGAAGAAGAGCTCCAAGGCAAAGAAATGAAGCAAGACAAACTGAAAGACAGACAGAGCCAAGCTCAATTCATTGTTACAGGGTGCCACGCGCTGATAAAAGCACAAGAGGCACAAAGCTGCAAGGATGAGGAAAGGACAAGAACGAGAACATCGAAGCCAAATTATTTATATATATAGTATAATTTTTTTAATATTAATTGCTCTTTTTTCTTTCTGTTTTTCTTCTCCTGTTGCTTCTTACTATACTTTTTTCCCTAATAGGCTGTTAGCAATAAGAAGAATAGGCTGCCTCCGCTCAAGCTTGCTCTACCACCTATGCAATCACAGCTCAGTCATTGACTGGCGAACTCAAATGGATAGCTGCTGGGAGAATTGCGACTGATGAATCGCGATCAGCCGCTGATTCCCTTGCCGTTAGATCCGTGCCTCAAGACTCTGTGGGACTCGGTCGGAAGAATCTACTGCAGCCATCTCTACCCGAATTCTAACCTCAACCAGCCATGACAAGGCTGAATTTCTTAGAACCCGTTGTTGTTTAGAAAGACCGGGAGCTGGGAAAGACGCTCACTCATACTGACAGAAGGCATTTTTAAAGATAGCGGACAAGCAGAAGAACAACTGGTTAGTAGCGCTAACGGACCTCCATAGCATAAGGGGGGAAGTGGACCTTTCTTCTGATCAATCAAGTGCCCTTCCCTGGGAGGGTGAGAATAACTAGTATTGGTTGTGTTTCTTTCATTGAAAAATAAATGTTTTAGAATAATTTAGTGTTTCAGCTGCGTTTACTACAAATGGACTGAGCCCGGATCTCATTAGCTTGGCCTTGGCCCCAACCGGAGGGACTAGAAGGGGGAGCCCGGCGCCAGAGAACCAAGCTCGCTCTCACTACTTATGGATAGACGTGGTAAGAAAGCAAGACCTATTATGCAACTATAAAGGTGGCTCCTGCCTCTCGGGCGAGGGAGTGATTTCCCTGCTTTGCTTGCATCCCTTGTTTAAATTAAACCAAAGGCAATGAATATTGGATTCGGAAGGTCTTCCACGTCTCTATGTCATCCGGTGATCCATATGCATAGTACAAGCGCTTATCTGTGGCAATCAACGAGTGAAGCCGATTCAAGACCGTGGAAAAAAGGCTATTAGTCCTTTTATCTCGCTAGATAAGGGGCATTACCGGTATTAGCACTTTACTGCATTCCTGCTGCACATGAATTGGTGGTATGTCCCTACGGCCACTTCAAGCTTAGTAAGGCCCCCAACTTACTCTGTTGGTTAGAGTCACTGCCCCGGCCCGGTGTTAATGCCGTTGCTTCTGATCACCAGTTAGAGTTGAATAGGCGGTTTGGATACAAGCGAATACTTTTTTATCGATAGGAGGTCTACGAGGTACGAGGTAAGAGGATAGTTTCCCTCCCGGATCTTTGAGTTGGAGTTTGTTTCAGTGCTTCTCGCTGCAAGTTTTGTTACACCCCTTTCTGCTACATCCCATAAGCCAGCAGCATCAGTCCTAAAGGGTACCTTAATATGTTTTCTTCCCATGGTTTGGAGGACTACTTCACCAGCGAGTGTGAGTTCCTCGTCTGAGTCTAGGATTTCCCTTCCCTGATGGCTTGTGATGTGATAAGATACTGTTGGCTTAAGACTGGCTGGAGGGGAATTGGTACACTCGTAAGGAGTTTACTTTTACTTGTAAGAGTAAGGAACTGGATGAAACTCTGAACTCCTCAAACAAGGGGACAGCAGAGGAATGCGACTATAGAAAGTTTTACCTGGAACACTGGTTTAAATAAAAAGTAGACTCTTCATATAAACTTTTTACTCGGGGACTGAGACTAAGGCCTTCGACTTCTCTTGCATATGCATAAAACTTTACATTGAAATACGCCCTTTTCGCAATTTCAAGTTAAAGTTAAAGCTAGCGTTTTTCAGCTTGCTCTTTGCTTTGGTCGAGTAGCTTTCTTCCTTCGCTTTTGAATGAAATCAGCAGTAAGTAAGTGTTTTCTTTCTTTCCTCTGCTCGCCCAACGAATCGGCTTTCCGCTCGACAAAATTCCAATTAGGATATGTGGGGAAGAAGCACCTAGCATATTTTAGGAAGACTTTCGTTTCATATTTTTTTCTTGCAAAATCCGAATAGGATTGAAATGCTATGAATGTCGAATGGTCCCATAGGCGTTTTCGCCCGCCCTTGAATAAGCAGTAAGGCGTGGGCACCTTGGAACGATCCCGCTTTGAAAGCTCAACCTCGAGAGAATCAGTTTCGCCGGTCCAGTGACTTGGCATACAAAGGCGAGTAGGGTTCTCCTCTATGTGGTGCACTCCCGCTTCTTCATACCCGGAATAAGTTTGAGCTGCTCCAAGGAATTGTTAGCTTATTAGTGCTTGCGCTAGTAAGGAACAGCTTTTTGCTGCTGGATGAAGGTCTTACGTCGGCTAAGAAGACGGAAAATTCCATCTTTTTGCGGTCCTGGAGATTGGGGAGATAAGAGTTAGCCCTCCCTGGGGTGCTCGCAAGGTGAAAGTCAAAAATTCTATTCTTTCATTAATACAGGGATAGGGGGAATAAAAAGTTTAAGTGATTTACACCTCGAAGTAGAGAGTGTAAATACCGGATGCATAGGTTGAGTCATTCGCTAAACAACTCTTTTGTTGGGCGATCAACCTGGTGCTCCTACCCAACCGGACTAATGAATGCCAACTGGAAGAACTAACTTTCCTATCGTTCAGTAGGAGATACCTTCTTGTGGCTTGAAAATGATTACCTCTTGTTAATGGGGAGAGATCTTTCATTAGGGTTTGATGCTCCTCAATGGAGATCCCCAGAATAATAGCTTGCTTGTGGAACCCTTTAGTTCAGGATCTCCCTACTCATATGTAGGAGGAGCTACTGCCTTCCTTCCAATGCTACAGTTTTCATGTTAATGGAAGAGAAAGGATTTCTACAGCTCCCACTAAGCTTGTTCACATTTAAACTAAACTGATAGTAAAAAGAAGAGTTTGATCCGGAAGACTAGCAATATGCTTTACAAAATCCACTCAGTCAGAATAAAAGGAAAGTGCCAGCAGCAGTTCTATTTGTCAATAACAACCTGCGATCAACATATAGTTTGTGTGCCGATATGTATGTTTAGTAGGTGCTCTCGAAACATTATTTCGTATGTATGTGCTTTCTAGTCTGCCTTGGATTTGTAAGCGATTGCCGGTATGCGGAAGAATTTTTGGCAAAAACCTCTTACTTGGCCTTAGCACGAATAAATCTCATTACCCCAAGCCTCTTCAGGCGGGCTATGTGTTCGAAGAGGGGATCGAGCTCAGAGTGTTGGTAAGACTGTCTTAGTAAGGTCGGCTAATCCGTGTAGCTAAGCACAGCTAAATAGAAATGCTTTTCCGGATGAGTGGGCATCCTTTTTTCTAGAGCACCGGGGAAGCAAGAGCGATTGTCTTCAAAAGAATTCCCCAAGAGGAGAAGGATAGTTACTTTGAGTCCTAAAAGGACCTCTGTACCCCACGGAAATCCTAATGGTTTGTGACTTTCCGATTAAGGAGCTTGTTTGATCGGTCTTCTTCTCTTGTCAATCTGCAACCAAGTCAAGAGGTAGAACAAAGGCATCCTCAAATGAGACAGATGATAGGATAACCACTGACTCTGGCGTGGGAAATAAGAAAGGTGGATTCGATCAAACTCCTTTGCCCGCTACAGATTCTGTTAACGAGTTTAGAGCTTCCGGCTTATTCCTGGCTCAGAAGAAAGGCTTTAGATAGAATGTTAGAGAGTGGCTGGCTCGCTTCTTTATTTCTTGAATTGAAAGCGATTAGAGTTAAGTAAGTGATAAGTGAATGGCCGTTGGATGCCTTGTCTTCACCATCTGGTTGGGCGACTTAGTAAACTCTCTTCAAGAAGCCCGAGAAACCCTATCCTTGGCCGACTTCTCCTCAATCAATTCGAGTCTTCTAGCTAAGGCGAGAAAGGCCCTGACCCTGCCAACCAAGTCAAAATCAAAAAGAAGAGAACGAAAGGAGAAAAGAGAACTTCGTATTTTTGTAATTCTCTAGGAGTCATGTTTAACCTTGAATGCTATTAATAAATTCTACAGCAATAGTCCCTCGGACTCGGAAAGTTATAACGAAAATGGCTAACCCAATAGCTGATTCCGCAGCAGCCACCGTTGAAACCAATGAAGCAAATGATTGACCCATCATATCATCCGAAGAAACGGAAAATACCAAAAAGTTCGAATTCACAGCTAATAACATTGATTCAATTGGCATTGACATAATAGGAATATTTCGTCTATTAAGGAGAATTCCCCGAATACCTAAAATAGAGATGATCATAGAAAAAGTAAAATATTTGATAGGATCCGTTTCGGAAACGTGGAATGGTTGAGAAATTCAAATGTTATATCCTATCCAGTGCGTTTGACAAGATCTCCTTCTTTTATAGCGGTATCACTACCAAAGACCACAATTCCGACATTCTCATTCGGTTGGGGGCTATTTTTTTTTAATAACTTCAATGCCCCACATACCTATCTTGACAGACTCAATATCTGGCCGGTCAATCAATTCCAATAAGAACAGGTTACATTGTGTTATAAAATAGACTGAAAACAAAATAAGCATAGTCAAAAGGAGGAAGATTATAAATTGTGCCCTGAAATCAGATAAGACAGACTTTAGTTTTTCTAACTTCATTTGCTTCATTTTTGAACTGCTCTGCTCCCCCCAAACAAGAGGAAAGACTTGTTTGTTGTAAATCGCTGGTTGGGTTTACCAATCGAGAAAGACATGGGACTTTTGGGCATTCCTGGGACATTTTTAAGACTGACTACAAGAAAATCACGGGACACACACTATATATCTGTTTTCAGTCTCAATCAAAGACAGAGCATTTTCGATCTTAGGCGAACGAGGGTTACCAGCTCTACGACCCCGCAAGGCACTGCACTACTGTAGAGCTCTTTTGGCCTGCCGCTGTCTCAATCGAGAAATTCAACTAGTGCGATTCTTATCTATTATCTGATTTTTAGAACTTTGGTGGTTTCGGACAGCATATCAACAACCACAACGTCCTAAGTCTCTGCACTAATCTTAACCAGCAAATATTTGCTCCTCTGTTAAACTCAGAAAACAACATACATCCAACCACTCGAAATTATCAATTCAAGTTGAGATGAAACTTTCATTGCTACCTTGAAAACTTTTTCGCTGGGATAACCAACAATTTTGGATTAGAGACAAAGATTGCGCACAAGAAGATCTAGACAATGTCTTCCCCACTTAATGCATTAGGTGGATGGTGATGCAAGTTCAGTGATAAGCTTAGTTACACCCTTATCCTCGCTACAAACACACTTTACAGTAGTTTTTCAGCTCTCCATGTCAAGTTCTACCCTTCTCTTCTCCATATCTTCCAAAAGAAAGCAAGCACCATCAACATTCCCAACATTGTATTCAAGATGCGGACAATGTCCACTGTGTAAAACTCGGTCAAACCGTAATTAATTAAATAATAAATTAAATAGAAGAGAATATGTTTAGAAAATTTAACAATCAAAATTTGATAATTTAAATATGATATTTGGACTCAGTAAATTTTTCTGAGTCGAAAAACATAGTTTTCAGCGTAAAAGTGTGCACTGGAAACTTGACCGGCAATACTGGCTAAGACCTATCCAGTACTGTAATTGAATAAATTAATTATAAGTGAATAAGGTTAAGAAATGAGAAATTATAATTTGGAAAGCTAGAAATATTTAAAGTACGATTTAAAACTCTAATCTTAAAGATTTTGGCCCAAAGTTGGGCCAACGGACTAAAACAAGTGAACCGGGTCCAAGTGGGCCCAAGACCCAACATATATAAATATTAGTTATGAGCATTTCACCTTATTAACCCTAAAGAAAGAGGTGTGGGGCGCTAAAATGGAGAAGAGAGGAAGAAGAGAGAAAATCCTAAATCCATCAAACTTTAAATCACCATAACTTTTGATTTGGAACTCCGATTGACGAGCCGTTTGTGGCCACGCGTTGCTCTTCTTATCCTCTACAATTATATCTAAGTTTTGTGGTGAGTATTCTACTTTCTTCTACCCAGTTTTCATTTTTCTCCTTAAATTTGAGTTTGCTTATGGGTGTTGAGTAATTTTATGATTTTGGTTGTTTAGGAGTACTCTAGTATGAGTCATTGGTGAGTTTCATCAACTAATTTCTTGAGTTAAGATAAAAAAAACTCTCTAACCCTTATTATTTATCAATTTTATAAACCCTAGGTTGATTATAAGTACGAATATTGATTATGTTAGAGTATTGGGTGATTTTGGTACACAATTGGAAGATTGATATTGCTTGTGGGGCTTTAGTGAGGTTTGGAGCTAAGGGTTGGTGGAGACTTCCAAGAAGAAGCTCAATTATTTTGGCTACAAGAGGTACGGTTTAAGTTTCATTTAAGTACCGTGTGGTGTGATGAGAATTCATAGGCTAGATACCCCTAGGATTAAGTTTGGATTGTGTAAATGGTTGGTACTAATATGTATAGTTGATATGTAATGTAAATTAATGATTGGATTGAGAATTGTGTGAATTTGTATGTTTGGTGTGTTGAGAATTTGATAAATTGGATAATGAATATTAGTTTGTGGAATATGCATTTAAATTGTGAATTTAGGCTGGAGGCCGTGAATCTTGGGTCGGAGGCCAGAAAGAGGTAAGGAAGGCAAGTGATGTGTGTATTGTGTGATATCATATGATATTGAATGGAATTGTGATTGTTGTTATTTGGTTACAATGGATTGTATGAATTATGTGGCTATTGGTTTTGAGGGAGGAATTGATGTCCTTGTTGATAATGCATGTGAGTTGTATATGATGATATGAATTTATATGTATTGGGGGTTGATGGAATTGGTATTGTTAGAATGTAAGATGTGGAATGAAATATATGATATGGTATTTTGTTTGAAACTGAGTTATTTGTTTGAGATTGGTCAAAATGGTAGATTGGTGGATTGTGAATTTAATGAGAATGTTGAAGATATGAGTTGAAGAGGCTTGAGGTTGATTTTGGTAAGTTTTGGTTGGTTTTGAAAAGGTTTGAAATTGGTTTGTGTTGAAAATTTAGTTTTGTTGGTTTTTATGAAAGTTGTGATTTTGGTCTACTTTGACGGAGCATAACTTGGTCTCTGGATTCCCGATTTGTATCAAACTTGTTTGGAAAAAAAATTGGATTCGAGATGTTTATGCTGTTCGAAGAACGGGTGGAAAATGATTTGAAACAAAAAAGTTATGCCCGTCGAAAGTTTGGGGTTTGAAAATGTAATCCTACAGCTTTTTAAACTTAGTAAAATTTTTGGTAAAATGTACTTCGACGCGCACGCATCACTCACGATTTTTACTCTCTCACACGTGCGTCTGGCCAACCTGTACGCGGTGCTGTAGTGATGCAGGTGCGTGGTATAAATTCCAGAGAATTGTGATGGTAGTGTACTGGTTTTGTGCGAGGAGCACAAAATGCATCCACGCATATGCGTGGCTAACGCACACGCGTCACCCTACCTCTCTACTTTCCACGTGTACGCATGGGCGACGCTTACGCGTCACCCGCTTTTCTCCGCTTCCCATGCGTGCGCGTGGGCGACGCACACCCGTAACCCCGTTTTCAGCAAAAATTGATTTTTGAGTTTTTTAAAGCCGAATTTCAGACTTCTAAGCCTCCATTTTCATCGGTTTAGTCTTATATCTTTATAGTATGCCTAGTAATGAAAAGAAGCTAAGACATGTGATAACTTGTGGATGAAGTAAAGTGAAAATCAATGATGAATGATGAGTAATGATGATTATATGAGTTGCTGAGGATGATGGTGAAAGTGTTGTGTATGTTATGAGCCAGATGGCTGTGATAAGCATTGAATTATGGCTGAGTATGTATATGTATATGATTAATGATTAAATGATTATGATTGATTGAGGAAGCTTGAACATGTGGCGAGTATGTTGGAGATTCATATATGATTAACGAATGAATGTGGTAAATGAATAATAATGAAAAATGTTGAATGTGAATATGCTTGTATTGTCTCTCTAGTTGTAATGGTGACAGGACACAGATACCCTCTAATGTGACAGGGCACGGATTCCTTCTAATAGTAATAAGGTGCAATAGAGAGACTGTGCCCGAGTAGTAGGCAGTGGTGTTGACCACTTGCTCCGGGTATGAGATGGGGAAGGAGAATTATGATAAATGAGTTTAATTATGGAGTTTTGAATGAATGTGTATTTGTCACACCTGGGTAGTAGCAAGGGTCGCGATTCATCCCACTTGCTCCGGGTCATTGTTTGAGAATTGGTAATAATGAAGAGTGCTTATGAATGAATGTAGTAAATGAATAATGATAGAAAATGTTGAATGTGAGTATGCTTGTGTTTTCTCTCTGGTTGTAAGGGTGACAGGGCACCGATACCCTCTAATGGTGACATGACACATATACCCTCTAATGGTGACAAGCACAGATACCCTCTAATGGTGACAGGGCACAGATACCCTCTAATGGTGACATGGCACATATACCCTCTAATAGTGACAGGGCACATATCATCAGTCATAGGGCAGACATACATCATTTGCATATGTTTGAATTGTTTAGGTTTGCCTATTTGTTTTGGATTGCTATATCATATATGCTATGTTACTTGATTATGTGCTACTTGTTCTACTTGTACCCCATTGTGTATTACTTGCTTGTATTGCTTGTGTTTGTACAACTAAAAGGTCCCTCATGCTGGTGTTGGTTGACACTGAGGGGTGTTCTTGATGAGATGAGTTCATGATGTGATTGAATAATGATGATGATATTAAATAAGGTAATTGAGCTCCCTGGGTAGACGCAACTTGCTCCAGGTAAAGAATGAAATAATTTGAGCTTCCTGTGTAACACCCTACCATGCAGAGTCTTATGCTTAAGTCATAATTCAGAGATGGCAAGGTATTACGACCTCTAAAATAAAAATTTAGTACATATAGTAGTATGAATGATTGATTATAACTAGGAGCCTTTGTAGAAAAAGGGGTAAACAAAAACCATCGCAACTCTAAAGCGCAACACTCCGATCGAAAATGTAACGAATAAGGATAAACCAACGCGAGATTATATATATACAAAGGAGTGTCAAAAACAGGAATATCAAGACTCAAGATCTGGCTGCGAAGATAACCGGTCCGAGCATAGCAATATATACATATGATAAAATAAGGAAAACCCCAAAGGAAACCCAAAGGGACACAAATACATAAAACCTATTCTCCAAAATCTCCCATAAGAGGAGTCATCACAGTTTGTATTATTTAATGGAGATAAAAGTATCTAAGCAAAACATATAAACCAAAACATAGCCCCGAGAACAAAGGATCTTCGCAAATCTAGAAGTCTCCAGCATGCCTCAGCGGGAAACCTCACGTCCTGCATCTGAAAACCACAAAATCCGCATGGGTGAGAACCAAAGGTCCCCAACATGGTAACAGCTTCCACATATATAATACATAATAATGGAGGAAAGCCAAAGGCAATCCTAGAACTTCCTCCAAATAATATCAAAGCTTATAAACAGGCTAAACCATAAAGGGCATCTGACTAAAGATTCTTCAGTCTAACTAATACTTTCCTTTCCAATTCTTTCAGACCTCCCAACCACCAGCAGGAGTATAATGTAGCAAACACAGTTATATCAGACAAAGAAATATACAATTAGTAACAATTAAGGTATTTAGACAATTAGCAAGTAATATGCAGTCAAATAGGCAATCTCAAACAATTCATATAGTATGCATATGATGAATGCCTGTCCCTAGTGGCTGATGATATCATCTGTCGGTTATAAAGCCAACCCGACAAGTCCTGGCAGTTAACCCTTGGACTGTCCCTCTGTCACGCATCCCCAACTCAAGTTATACTCATCATAAACTTGATCATAATCATGATCTATATCCATCACCTTCACTGGTGAATATTTACGGGGGCGAGCTCATCCGGGTCTTTCACAGTGCCCGACCACACTTATGACATAGGGTCAAAAGAGCTTCGAGTCTCAACCTGGAGCACGTGGTGGCTAGCCACTGCTACTACCCAGGGAAACTCGTATCTCCGATAGTGGAAGTGCAAAATCACATTTATCAATAATTCAGCATAAACATGCATGAATTCTCATCCATGGATCAACATCCATATCAGCCATCCGGCTCACGGTTAAATCCATAACCAGCCAATATTCGTAGCATACACAGCTATTCCGGCTCACAGTTCAATCCAGAACCAGCCAATTCATAAACAATTACGGCTCTTCGGCCAATGGCATACAAGCACTTCCACCACCATCCTCCACATCTCACATAATCATCAATGATCCTCATTGATCATTCATTTTTCCCTTGCTTCACTCGCAAGTTACCTCATTCACTAGCCCCAAGGTTTGAGAATGGGTCCTATAACATTTTTCATAAAATACACTAGGGTTGAGAATCTTACCACACCCAAGGTCCAAGGAGACAAGATTAACCTTCTCCTTCAAGAGAGTTTGGTCCTATAACATCAAAGAACCCCAAAATCTCAACATTTCACCCATGAAACTCGAAAATAAGGGCTGAAATTTCGAACAGAAACTTGTGGCTTACTGACGATTGGATTTTTGACGGTTTAGAATTTCTCAAATAAAATCTCGTCGAAGTATAGTTTCTAAACCAAACAATAATCCTTTCATACAAAAAGTTGTTTGTCACTAAAACAAACCCCTAAATTTATAAACCGAAGTATTGAACCTCGGGTCGTTCTCCCTAGGAATTACAATAGAGTGTCTTGTTATTGGTTGTGAGTTATTTTGGGGGTTTTGATATGAAGCAAGAAAGATAAATGGCAAGAAAGTAAACTGAGGCCTAAAAGGTCTTGGCAAGGGTTGGTGGTCAAGAATCTCTATCCTAATCACTAACCACAATATGAGAATTGGCAAGGATTAATCTCATCAAATCATCCTCTAACTAGTAGTAAAGGAAAGTCAAATGAGCTATATCAATCCTAGTCCATAAGTCCTAACTCTCCACTAATTCAATTAGTGAGAACTAGAGTCAATGGCTCCCAATCATCAATCACTTGGACATTAGTAACTCAAGAGGTCCTAAGTTACCTTTCCAAGCCAAGAGTATAAAATCCTACTCTAAAATCCAACCAAGCATTTCATCAAACACTTGGAAGGCATAAAAGGAAAACATAGTAAATCAACAACAAGAACAAAATCTAACAACAATTATTGAAAGGAATTAACAACACAAATCAAAAGGAACACAATTATTATGATTTACCTTGAATTGAATTGAAAGAGAAAGGAAGGAACAAAAGTGGATCTACAATCAAAGTATAAGAACAACATAAAGGAAGTTACAACAAAAGAATAGAGAAAGATGAATGTAACAACAAAGAATTGAAAGGTAGAAGTAGAAGAAAGCAAAGATTAAAACCTAGATCTAAGAACTAAACCTAATCCTAATCCTAATTCTAGAGAGAAGTGAGAGCTTCTCTCTCTAGAAACTACTTCTAAAACTAAACTATAACTAATGGTAAAAGTTAGTTGATTCCTCTTCAATCCTTGGCTTAAATAGCATCAGAAATGAGTTGGATTGGGCCCACAAGGCTTCTAAAATCGCTGGCCACATGTTGCATTAAGTGAACCACGTGCACCAACGGCGCGTGCGCGTACTTTGCGCGTGCGCGCCACCATACGTGTAGCAACTATAGCAAATCTTATATCGTTTCGAAGCCCCGGATGTTAGCTTTCCAACCCAACTAGAACCGCATCATTTGGACCTCTGTAGCTCAAGTTATGGTCGTTTAAGTGCGAAGAGATCGGCTTGACAGCTTTCCGGTTCTTTCATTTCTTCATGAGTTCTCCAACTTTACATGCTTTCTCTTCATTCCCTTGATCCAATCTTTGCCTCCTAAATCTGAAATCACTTAACAAACATATCAAGGCATCTAATGGAATCAAGGTGAATTAAATTTATTTATTTTAAGACCTAGAAAACATGTTTTCACTCTTAAGCACAATTAAAGGAGAATATACAAAACCATGCTATTTCAATGGATAAATGTGAGTGAAAGGTGATAAAATCCCCTAAAATTGACACAAGATAAACCCTACAAATGGGGTTTGTCAACCTCCCCACACTTAAACCAAGCATGTCCTCATGCTTAAAGCCAAGAGAGAAACAAAGGGTATCAACATTTATTCAATGTAAATAAACTATATGCAACCTAAACTATATGCAACTAAATGCGAAATGGTTTTACCTACTTGGTTAAAAATAAATCAATCTCCAAGACATATATGCACAAGTAGGGCCAAGATCATATAACGATTCATGAGTCCTACCAATTCGAATATCAAAATGGAGTTCAAGTAGACTTGCAAGAAGAACGCTCATGAAAGCCGGGAATCAAGGAATTGAGCATCGAACCCTCACCGGAAGTGTTTGCACTCTAGTCGCTCAAGTGTTTAGGGTTGATTCTCTCAATTTCTCCCCTAATCATGCTTTCCAAGATTTGTTCTTCTTCTAACAATCAACAATTATTCAATGCACGCATACATGTATCATGAGGTCTTTTCTTTAGGTTGTAATGGGGTTAGGGTCAAGGTAGGATCATATATGGCTAGTGGACTTAGGACTTGAATCTTTGATTAACTTAAACTTTCCCACCTAACCTATATAATGACCTAATACAATTAAGTACTAATCTAACTACCCATTCCTCACTTTTCCACATACTCATGCATTTTTTTATTCATTTCACAACACTTATGCATTGATTTTATTTGAACTTTACTTTGGGGCATTTTGTCCCCTTTATTGCTTTTTCTTTTTCTTTCTTTTTCTATTTTTTTTCTTTTCCTTTTCCATATTATTTTTCTTTTCTTTTTCTCATTTTTTTTTTCTTTCTATATACAAGAGCATCAATGCATAAGGTCTATACATTTGATCAATACATGAGCATGTACCCAATTCCCAAATATTTTCAATAAAAATACAAAACTACCCTTTTATTCACCCAATGTCCCAAAGTTCCCACACTTGAATGATACTCACACACACTTGCCTAAGCTAATCAAAGATCCAAATTAAGGACATTTATTGTTTTTCGCTTTGGCTTGTAATGTGCTAAAATTAAGAATAAGTGGATTAATCATAGGCTCAAATTTGGCTAACAATGGGAGATAAAAGTTAAGGCTATTTGGGTAAGTAAGCTAATGAAATAATGGCCTCAATCATATAAATGCATGAATACACAAAATAATGGACATAAAGAATCAAACAAATCAAAGATTACAATTATAGAAAGAGAATAATGCACACAAGAAGGAAAAATAAGTGGTTATAAGATGTAACCACACCATTAGGCTCAAATCTCACTTGCTTGTGTTCTTAGCTCAAAAACCATGTTCCAAAATACATTCTTTCAAGCAAGTTCAACAAAAAATTCTCAAATTGGTAGGTTGCCCTAAAATAGTTTCTTGGAAAAGAAATCATCACCTTAACCAAGTAGTCCTAACAAAAAAAAGAAGTGGTAAAAATATGTACAAATTCTAACTAACATGCAACCTATCATGCAATGCAATAGCTAATCTAACAAAGAAAACTAAGAATTGGTGTTGGACAAGGAAATTGTTACCCATGGAGATCGGTCGACGACCTCCCCACACTTGAAGATTGCACCGTCCTCGGTGCATGCAAAGAAGAGCAATGTGGACGGGTTGCTACAATTGATGAGCTTCTTCAAAAGGTTGTGCGGATGACTTGTCTGTTGCCCCATGTAAAAGCTTTTCCTTTCTCCCTTCTTGGTGGCCAACCTAAAAGGAAAGAAAAGGAAAGAAAATTAAGCCTATAACAAAGATATCAAGGCAAAAGAACATAGGCGGGGGCTAATGCCAAATAAAGGGATGAGACTCTACTACATGGTAGCTACAACATGTAGAGGGGGAAACAATAAGAGAAAATGGCATATCAATGATACTTGATGCAAGAGTAAGGTCAAAGCATGAAGAGTGTATGGCACATCAAGTTCACATAAGAAGAAGTGGGTCATGAGAGACAATATGAGGTCATATCAATGCACAAAGGCACAAGAGTCATAATCATTGATTTAAAAGTTTCATCACCCAACAATATCAAACAAGTCAAGAAGCACCAAAATAATGCAAGAATTTCTCAACAATTGAGTAGGAAGATGCAACACCATTATTAAAATGACACTTAGAAAAAAAACGAAAACATGCTACAAAAACTAAATGAAAATGGGAAGAGTAGAAGTATGCGAATGTGATAAGCAAAAGAAAATGGAAGGGGAGAAAAAAACTCTTTTTTTTTTTTTACCGACGCGTGCGCGTCATGCGTGCTTACGCGTCGATGTGCATATTGGTTGAAGGACGCGTACGCGCCAGGTGCGCGCACGCGTGCATCGAGTTAGGCCGGAGGCATAATGTCGGCCCAAGTCTGGCACAACTCTCGGGTAAAAGTACCGGGGGTGCAGATTGTGCAATCGACGCGTGCGCACAGTGTGCGTGCGCGCGCATTGCGAATTTAAGATCATTTGCGCGTACGCGCCAGGTGCGCTCACGCGTGCATCGACTTGTGCCTTAGGCCCAATGTTCGCATAGTGCAGGCCTAACTCTCGGGTTTTTGGCTGGAGGTGAAATTTTGCATCCACGCGTACGCGTACAGTGTGCGTCCACGTGGGTGGTCGAAAATGCTCAGGTGCGCGTACGCGTTAGGTGCGCGCACGCGTGGATGGTGTTCTGTTTTTCAAAATTTTTCTAAGTTCTTGCACCAATCCAAGCCTTTCAATCCTCCAAACAACTACCAAAACACCCTAAAACCTTATTTATCAGATTATACTTCTAACTAAACTTAACAAACCAATAAAAACATGAAATTAAACTAATTCTACCAATATTTACAAAGAAAAAAATGAAAAGATGTTACCATGGTGGGGTGTCTCCCACCTAGCACTTTTATTTATTGTCCTTAAGTTGGACTTATGGGGAGCTCCTCTCAAGGTGGCTTGTGCTTGAATTCATCTTGGAACTCCCACCAATGCTTGGTTCTCCATTGTGCCCCAAGATTTCTCATGGATTGAGCCAAGTGTTGATGGAGTTCTTCACAAGCTTGGGGCTCCCAAAGTTGATCCTCTTCTTGTGATCCGGGGTCCCACACTTTGTTCTCACACCCGTCTTGAGGTTGATCATCATTATTAGTCCAACCGGGTGGTGAGTAAGGTGAATTCTCTATGAAGTGCCCAACAATCCTCCTAGACCCATCTATTTGAGCACTACTCCAACCTCTATATCTCATGTTTGATGCATCAACCATAATGAGCCTTGATTTGCAACGCCAACCACGAAACCTTTTCCGCTTACGCTTCATCCCACAAACTTCCCTAAGTTGGCCATCCGTTTCAAGCAAACCATATTCAAGTGGGATAATAAAACTAATAGAAATGAATTTCACCCACTCCAATGAAGGTGTAGATGGCAACCTAGGCAAAGATGTTTCAAAAGATCTTGACAAAGCGTAACCAACCCTCGTTCTTCTATTTCTAGGGACTTCCACCTCTTCACAAGATCTCTTGATCTCAATCCTTTGTTCAACAATTTTATCTAAACATTTTCCTTTACTCAAATCATAATAAGGAGGGTGAGAAAAATTTACCTCCTCAACGCTTTCAAATCCAACCGGAGAAGGTTCTTCATGCTCAAAGGATTCTTCACCACTAAGACTTGATGCTTGATCTCCATCACCAAGGGAACTCAATTCTTTCTCTATCCCATCCAAGCCTTCATATGGAATATGCCTTGGAAGGTGTGCACTTTCCTCCCTAGCATCAATTTCAATCATCTTGAAGGGGTTTTCTTCAACTCTATGTTCCCATGGAGGCTCCGCATCTCCCAAGTCTTCTACCACTTCTTCCTTGTCTTTAACAATTAAAGCTTCCTCCAATTGTTCCAATACAAAGCAACTTCCCTCATTTCCCACCGGAGTTTCCAATCTCTCCTTCATGTTATGTTCTTCTTGAGCCATGGGAGTTCCTTGAGTGTTCAAGCATTGGGAGGCTAATTGATTTGTTACCGCATCCAAGGCGGCCATGAAATTTTGCACATCCCTTTTCATCTCTTCTTGCCCTTGAACAAGAACACCAAGGATGTCATCCATTGGAGGTTGGGGTGGATGGAAGGATTCATCATTTTGGGGGAAGGGTTCATAGTAGGAAGATGGTTCTTCTTGGTAGAGTTGTGGTGGTTCAATGTTTTCCATTCTTTCCACTTGTTGCACAACACACTCCATGGTTGCTTGAAATTGATCCAATGCTTCCTTGAGATGATCCCTTGACTCTTGTTCCTCTTGGATAATATGATTAGGATCATGTGGCTCTTGGTTCAATGGATATGAGTATTCTTCCATGGGAGGTTGTGGTGGAAAGTAGTATTCATCTTGTGGTTGAAAATTTTCATTTATTGGAGGTGGTTCATCTTGGTAATAATGTGGGAGAGGTGGCTCTTGAAAATGTTGATGTTGGAGTTGTGGTGGCTCTATATGTGGTTCATATGGCTCATATGGTTGTTGGTAGGATGGATATGGATTAGGGTCATATAAAGGTGGTTGGTGAAAATAGGCTTGTGAGTGTGGTTGAGGCTCATGTTGAGGATATGAATCATAGGCATATGGTGGTGGTTCTTGAAAATCACAAGGTGATTCAACATAGCCATTGGATTGATATGCATCATAGAATGGCTCTTCTTCATAGTGCATTGGTGGAGGTTGTTGCCAAGAGCATTGATCATAAGCATATGGTTCCTCCCACCTTTGGTTATCCCATCCTTGACACACATCTTCATTGAAGCTCTCATTACCTACAACATAGTTGTAACTACACTCATAGCCAAAGTGAGAATTCATAATGAAAAGAGAAAATAAAATTCAAAAGCTAATAGAAATCAAGAGAAACAAAATTCTACAACTAGCAAATAAAGCAAAAGGCAATATATTCACAATATTCACATATATACAATAACCAATAACACAACACCATTGCAACTCCCCGGCAACGGCGCCATTTTGACGATTGGATTTTTGACGGTTTAGAATTTCTCAAATAAAATCTCGTCGAAGTATAGTTTCTAAACCAAACAATAATCCTTTCATACAAAAAGTTGTTTGTCACTAAAACAAACCCCTAAATTTATAAACCGAAGTATTGAACCTCGGGTCGTTCTCCCTAGGAATTACAATAGAGTGTCTTGTTATTGGTTGTGAGTTATTTTGGGGGTTTTGATATGAAGCAAGAAAGATAAATGGCAAGAAAGTAAACTGAGGCCTAAAAGGTCTTGGCAAGGGTTGGTGGTCAAGAATCTCTATCCTAATCACTAACCACAATATGAGAATTGGCAAGGATTAATCTCATCAAATCATCCTCTAACTAGTAGTAAAGGAAAGTCAAATGAGCTATATCAATCCTAGTCCATAAGTCCTAACTCTCCACTAATTCAATTAGTGAGAACTAGAGTCAATGGCTCCCAATCATCAATCACTTGGACATTAGTAACTCAAGAGGTCCTAAGTTACCTTTCCAAGCCAAGAGTATAAAATCCTACTCTAAAATCCAACCAAGCATTTCATCAAACACTTGGAAGGCATAAAAGGAAAACATAGTAAATCAACAACAAGAACAAAATCTAACAACAATTATTGAAAGGAATTAACAACACAAATCAAAAGGAACACAATTATTATGATTTACCTTGAATTGAATTGAAAGAGAAAGGAAGGAACAAAAGTGGATCTACAATCAAAGTATAAGAACAACATAAAGGAAGTTACAACAAAAGAATAGAGAAAGATGAATGTAACAACAAAGAATTGAAAGGTAGAAGTAGAAGAAAGCAAAGATTAAAACCTAGATCTAAGAACTAAACCTAATCCTAATCCTAATTCTAGAGAGAAGTGAGAGCTTCTCTCTCTAGAAACTACTTCTAAAACTAAACTATAACTAATGGTAAAAGTTAGTTGATTCCTCTTCAATCCTTGGCTTAAATAGCATCAGAAATGAGTTGGATTGGGCCCACAAGGCTTCTAAAATCGCTGGCCACATGTTGCATTAAGTGAACCACGTGCACCAACGGCGCGTGCGCGTACTTTGCGCGTGCGCGCCACCATACGTGTAGCAACTATAGCGAATCTTATATCGTTTCGAAGACCCGGATGTTAGCTTTCCAACCCAACTGGAACTGCATCATTTGGACCTCTGTAGCTCAAGTTATGGTCGTTTAAGTGCGAAGAGATCGGCTTGACAGCTTTCCGGTTCTTTCATTTCTTCATGAGTTCTCCAACTTTACATGCTTTCTCTTCATTCCCTTGATCCAATCTTTGCCTCCTAAATCTCAAATCACTTAACAAACATATCAAGGCATCTAATGGAATCAAGGTGAATTAAATTTATTTATTTTAAGACCTAGAAAACATGTTTTCACTCTTAAGCACAATTAAAGGAGAATATACAAAACCATGCTATTTCAATGGATAAATGTGAGTGAAAGGTGATAAAATCCCCTAAAATTGGCACAAGATAAACCCTACAAATGGGGTTTGTCACTTACCTCAAGATTGATTGTATGGGTTTTGTAGAGCTCTTCGCGGTGAACGCGTGGCCGCAAACGGAGCGGCAATCGGAGCTCTAGATCAAAAGTTATGGTGGTTTGAAGATCAACCAAGGGAGAGAACTTGAGAGTGTTCTTCCTCCCTTTCTCTCTAATTTCAGCGTGTTTGAGTATGTTGTGAGGAGAGAGAGTGCTGAAAACTAGGGTTTTGGTTAAGTTATGTTGGGCCAAGGGCCCACTTTGGGTCCAATTGGCCCGGTTTGGCCCGTTCAGTCCAATCTTGGTCCGAATTCTATAAAATTGGTACCGAAATTCTCGTCTCAATCTCCTCTATCATATTTAGCCACAAAAATCACATTTTGGGCTTTCTAGAATAAATTCTCATTTATGGGTTAATTAGCCGTTAATTAACCGGGTTTTACATTCTACCCACCTAATTGGGAATTTTGCCCACAAAATTCAAATGCAATTACCTGAGAATAAATGCGGATAATCCGTTCGCATCTCCGACTCAAGTTCCCAAGTGTGTTCCTCAACACCGCCTCGACTCCATGCCACTTTGACTAATGAAACCTCTTTTCCACGCAACCGTTTGATACTGGTATCATCAATTCTGACTGGAGCCACTGGAAGTGTCAAATCTTCCCTTAACTGAACCGACTCAGGTTCCAACACATGGCTAGCATCAGGAGTGTACTTCCGAAGCTGCGACATGTGAAACACGTCGTGCAGATTCGAAAGATGAGGTGGTAGAGCCATCCGATACGCCACCGGTCCAATCCTCTCCAGGATCTGAAATGGACCAATGTATCTAGGATTCAACTTCTTTGCCTTAATCGCCCTACCTACTCCTGTGGTCGGAGTAACCTTAAGGAAAACATGATCTCCTTCCTCAAATTCTAAGGGCTTTCGCCTCTGATCGGCATAACTCTTTTGACGACTCTGCGCCGTAAGCATCCTATCACGGATTTTCTTGACTTGTTCAGTAGTCTCAGCTATCATTTCCGGCCCCAACAAGCTTTTCTCTCCAGCTTCATACCAACATAGCGGAGATTGACATTTCCTCCCATACAAGGCCTCATACGGAGCCATTCCAATGCTCGCATGATAACTATTATTGTATGCAAACTCCACCAATGGCATATACCGATCCCAACTCGCCGGTTGGTCCAAAACACAAGCTCTCAACATATCCTCTAATGTTTGGATCGTTCTCTCAGATTGACCATCTGTTTGAGGATGGTAAGCCGTGCTTAAGCTTAATCGGGTTCCAAAAGCTTTCTGAAATGCACCGCAAAACCTTGAAGTGAAACGAGGATCTCTATCAGAGATTATTGTAGCAGGTACACCATGGAGTCTCACAATCTCCTTTATGTATAACCGTGCTAGCTCCTCAAGGTTGTAAGTCATCCGAATGGGCAAAAAGTGAGCTGACTTCGTCAGTCGGTCCACAATCACCCAAATAGCATCAAAACCAGTCCTAGTCCTTGGCAATCCTGACACAAAGTCCATTGCAATACTTTCCCACTTCCATTGTGGAATCTCTAAAGGTTGCAACATCCCGGAAGGTCTTTGATGTTCAATCTTTACCTTTTGACAAGTTAAGCACTTTGAAACATATTCCGCCACATCATTCTTCATACCCGGCCACCAGAACATTGCCTTTAAATCATGGTACATCTTAGTACTTCCCGGGTGAATGGAGAATCCGCTTTTGTGTGCCTCCTTTAAAATATCTTGTCTCAAAGTGCCAACATCCGGCACAATGATCCTTCCCTTGAATCTCCATAACCCATCTTTTTCTTCCGACACTCTCCACCGTTTTCCTTGCTCAATAGCCGGTAACACCTTCCATAACGCTTCATCATTTTGATGAGCCTTTAGGAGTTCGGACTTAAAATCACTTGAGATCTCTAATCGGCTCAAACACAAGGTTCCGGATACTTCTCGAGCACCAATTTTCAGACTCTCGAATCCCTTGAGCAACTTCTCCTCTTGAAGCATCATCCAAGCCGCATATAACAACTTCCGACTCAACGCATCTGCCACTACATTCGCCTTTCCCGGATGGTAATGCAACTCAAAGTCGTAGTCTTTCAACAATTCCATCCACCTCCTCTGCCTCATATTGAGCTCTTTCTGATCAAAGAGATACTTCAAGCTCTTATGATCAGAGAAAACTTGGAACTTAACCCCATAGAGGTAATGCCTCCACACCTTCAGGGCAAACACAACCGCAGCGAGTTCCAAATCGTGCGTAGGGTAACTAACTTCATAAGGTCTCAACTGTCGTGAGGCATACGCCACCACATTATGATGCTGCATCAACACGCACCCTAGACCCTTCAATGAGGCATCACAATACACCTCAAATGTCTCGTTCGGCTCGGGTAACACTAACACAGGTGTAGTGGTCAACTTTTCCTTCAATGTCAGAAAGCTCTCCTCGCACTCAGGAGTCCAAACAAACGGAGTATCTTTGCGGGTTAACTTTGTCATTGGCAAAGCTATCTGTGAAAAGCCCTTGATAAACCTTCGGTAATAGCCAGCTAAACCCAGAAAACTCCTTATCTCCGTCACGGTGGTTGGTTGCTTCCAATCCATCACAGCCTCCACCTTAGTTGGATCTATGGCTATTTCCTTCTTATTCACCACATGACCCAAAACTTCACCTCACTCTTCCAAAACTCACACTTAGACAATTTTGCATAGAGTTTCTTCTCCTTTAGAATCTGCAACACGGTGCTCAAGTGTTACGCATGCTCTTCTTCAGTCTTGGAATAAATCAGTATGTCATCAATGAAGACAACAACAAATCTATCCAAAAACGGACGGAAAACTCTATTCAAGTAATCTATAAATACCGCAGGAGCGTTCGTCAACCCAAAAGACATTACAGTGTACTCGTAATGACCATAACGAGTCCTAAAAGCGGTCTTAGGGATATCCTCACCCCTCACCCTTATCTGGTGATAACCGGATCGCAAATCAATCTTGGAGAAAACTCCAGCTCCTTGTAACTGATCCATGAGATCATCAATTCTCGGCAATGGGTATTTATTCTTTATTGTAACCTTGTTCAGCTGCCTGTAATCCACACAGAGCCGCATACTCCCATCCTTCTTCTTCACCAGTAACACTGGAGCACCCCACGGAGAGACGCTTGGTCGTATAAAATTCTTTCCCAACAAATCCTCTAACTGAGACTTTAGCTCGTTCATCTCTAACGGTGACATCCTATAAGGAGCACTTGAGATTGGTCCCGCCCCGGGCACCAATTCAATAGCAAACTCAACCTCTCGGTTAGGTGGAAACTCATCAATATCATCAGGAAACACTTCTGCAAACTCACACACAACCGGAATCTGTTCCAACCTTTGATCATCACCCGAAACACCCGCGGCTAACAACAGGATACCCTGACATTCGGTTCCGGAACAGTTCACCATCATCGAATTCAAGTAATAATTATTCACCACGACTGGCCCTTCTGTATCTTCCGGCATAAAGTACACCGACTTTGTAGAACAATCAAGTAGAACATGGTTCTTAGATAACCAGTCCAATCCCAAGATAAGATCAAGACCAATCATCGGCAAGCAGATTAAATTATGAACGAAATCATGCTGCTTGAACCTAAAGGAAACTTCCGGGCATCCTAGCCTAGTTAGCATGGCTTCATGGGTAGCATTATATACTTTTAGGTCATAACCTAAGGTTACAATCTTCAGTCCTAACTCATGGGCTTTCTCAAATGCAATGAATGAATGTGATGCTCCCGAATCAAATAAAGCATTTAAAGTTTGACCAGCCATTTCATAGTTACCTCTAATGAGTGTCTCAGATCCCTCAGCTCCTACAGCTGAAGTGGTGAACACCCGACCAGTCTGCTGTGCCTTCCCAGCACCTTGTTTCTGCCTCTCCGGACAACTTGCAGCTTTATGCTCCGCTTTTCCGCAATTGTAGCACAAACCCCATCCGGCCTTGCATGGTACTCCCGGATGGTGACTTCCACACGTAGTACAAGCTTGTTCATTCTGAAGTTGTTTCCCAAACTTCTTCCCTTGGAAATTGTTGTTGTTATTGGGCCTCCTGAAAGAGCTTCCTCTCTTGAAAGACGGACCCCTAGGTGCAAAGCCCTTCCCTCGATTCTGTGGGAATGAACCTTTGTGACTCCCTTTCTCAGCGGTTGCCCTTTTTACACACTCTTCAGCAACCCTACACTTGTTCACCAATTCGGAGAAAGTCCTAATCTCCATTGGTCCCACTGAACTGAAAATATCACTCCGGAGTCCTCCTTCATACTTAACACACTTCCATTCCTCATATTCCACCGGAGTTCCTTGGCACATACGAGAGAACCTGAACAGCTCCTCAAACTTGTCAGTATACTCTGATATGGACATGGTACCCTGCTTCAGCTGTAACAATTTAAGTTCCTTAGCCGTCCTAGCAGAAGTCGGAAAGTACTTCTTATAGAACTCCTCTTGGAAGACATTCCAGGTGATATAATCATCACCCTACTGCAGAAAACGTCGGATACCTTGCCACCAATGCGACGCTTCACCGACAAGCATATAGGTAGCAAACTCGACACGCTGTCCTTCAGGCACCACTTGCGCTTGCAGCGCTCGCTCTATAGCCTGAAACCATGTATCAGCCTCAGTCGGACTAGTAGTTCCCTTGAACTTAGGCGGATTAACCTTCAAAAGGTTTGCCAGCGTCATTGGGCCCTGAACTCCACCTCCATCATTACCATGGTTGTTCATCTGTTGACCAAGAGCCTCAGTAGTGGCTTGCATAGCAGCAGCCATGTTCTCCAACGCAGTCATAAAGTTCACCGGGTCATTAGGGTTATTCTCCGGCGCACGAGCATTCGTACGACCTCTCG
Organism: Arachis hypogaea; assembly: GCF_003086295.3. Classification (NCBI taxonomy): domain Eukaryota; kingdom Viridiplantae; phylum Streptophyta; class Magnoliopsida; order Fabales; family Fabaceae; genus Arachis; species Arachis hypogaea. The sequence goes on from NC_092037.1 coordinate 67,187,208, forward strand.
CACTACCCCTACCGCGTCCACGAGGCGCCATCTGGTTCCTATACATACCAAACAATCGATATTAAGTTGATCAGTCTCAATATCGGAAGTCTAGTACTTCAAAGTCCCAAATGCATGCTCATGAACGTTTATGCCAATTATATCAAGCAGATATACTAACAGCACATAACACACACACAGAGAATGCACAGAAGCATAATCAGTCCATCCCTCAGGCTCTACAGGAACGAACTGCTCTGATACCATAATGTAACACCCTACCATGCAGAGTCTTATGCTTAAGTCATAATTCAGAGATGGCAAGGTATTACGACCTCTAAAATAAAAATTTAGTACATATAGTAGTATGAATGATTGATTATAACTAGGAGCCTTTGTAGAAAAAGGGGTAAACAAAAACCATCGCAACTCTAAAGCGCAACACTCCGATCGAAAATGTAACGAATAAGGATAAACCAACGCGAGATTATATATATACAAAGGAGTGTCAAAAACAGGAATATCAAGACTCAAGATCTGGCTGCGAAGATAACCGGTCCGAGCATAGCAATATATACATATGATAAAATAAGGAAAACCCCAAAGGAAACCCAAAGGGACACAAATACATAAAACCTATTCTCCAAAATCTCCCATAAGAGGAGTCATCACAGTTTGTATTATTTAATGGAGATAAAAGTATCTAAGCAAAACATATAAACCAAAACATAGCCCCGAGAACAAAGGATCTTCGCAAATCTAGAAGTCTCCAGCATGCCTCAGCGGGAAACCTCACGTCCTGCATCTGAAAACCACAAAATCCGCATGGGTGAGAACCAAAGGTCCCCAACATGGTAACAGCTTCCACATATATAATACATAATAATGGAGGAAAGCCAAAGGCAATCCTAGAACTTCCTCCAAATAATATCAAAGCTTATAAACAGGCTAAACCATAAAGGGCATCTGACTAAAGATTCTTCAGTCTAACTAATACTTTCCTTTCCAATTCTTTCAGACCTCCCAACCACCAGCAGGAGTATAATGTAGCAAACACAGTTATATCAGACAAAGAAATATACAATTAGTAACAATTAAGGTATTTAGACAATTAGCAAGTAATATGCAGTCAAATAGGCAATCTCAAACAATTCATATAGTATGCATATGATGAATGCCTGTCCCTAGTGGCTGATGATATCATCTGTCGGTTATAAAGCCAACCCGACAAGTCCTGGCAGTTAACCCTTGGACTGTCCCTCTGTCACGCATCCCCAACTCAAGTTATACTCATCATAAACTTGATCATAATCATGATCTATATCCATCACCTTCACTGGTGAATATTTACGGGGGCGAGCTCATCCGGGTCTTTCACAGTGCCCGACCACACTTATGACATAGGGTCAAAAGAGCTTCGAGTCTCAACCTGGAGCACGTGGTGGCTAGCCACTGCTACTACCCAGGGAAACTCGTATCTCCGATAGTGGAAGTGCAAAATCACATTTATCAATAATTCAGCATAAACATGCATGAATTCTCATCCATGGATCAACATCCATATCAGCCATCCGGCTCACGGTTAAATCCATAACCAGCCAATATTCGTAGCATACACAGCTATTCCGGCTCACAGTTCAATCCAGAACCAGCCAATTCATAAACAATTACGGCTCTTCGGCCAATGGCATACAAGCACTTCCACCACCATCCTCCACATCTCACATAATCATCAATGATCCTCATTGATCATTCATTTTTCCCTTGCTTCACTCGCAAGTTACCTCATTCACTAGCCCCTTTTTAATAGCTAGGCATGTCATAATGATTTAAGACATAAATGGTGAGATTGGAGGCTTAGAAGTATGAGATTTGGCTTTGAAAACTCAAAAATCAACTTTGGGATGAAAACAGGGCCACGCGTACGCGCACTCCACGCGCACGCGTGGATGGCCTCAAAAACTTCATCGACGCGCAAGCGTCTTGCACGCTAACGCGTGGATTAAAAACTTGCCAATCGACGCGTACGCGTCAACCACGCGTACGCGTGGATGTTCTCGTTCCCCAGGCACAACACTGGCACAGTTCTGGCATAAGTCTCTGGAAAATGGCTGGGCATTGGGTGCAGCACAATCGGCGCGCCCGCGCACATCACGCACACGCGTGGATGGCATTTTCGGGAGGAACGGCGCGTACGCGCCAGGTGCGCCCACGCGCAAGGGGTCATTCTGCTAAAAATTTTCTAAGTTAAAAGCTGCAGAATTTACAGATTTGGACCCCAATCTTCCGACGGACATAACGTCCTCATTAAAAATCATTTTTCACCCGTTCTTCGAACGGTACGGACATCCCGAATCCAATTTCATTTCTAAAAATATTTGGTACAAAACAGAGATCCGTAGTCCAAGTTATGTCCCGCCAAAGTATGCCCAAAAACCATGTTTTTCATAAAAACCACAAAGTGCCATTTTCAAAACAAGCAATTTCCAACTCTTTTCAAAATCAATCAAAACATGCCATTTTCATCCCTTTCCTTTGAAATCAATCAAAATACATCAATTTCAACATCAAGCCTCCTCAACTCACACATTGACACTTTACCACAATATACAAAATCACTATCCCATCATTTTAACCCACTTCACCCAAGTGGCTCAAACTCAAACATATTGACATATCATATACTCTTCCTTATGCCAATTCTCAACAATATCAATTCCACTAAAACATCATTGTACACAATCAATATCATATTCACCATCAACATGGTTCAACCCACAATTCAACCATAACCAATCATCAAGCATATTTCTCATACATCATACCATCAAGGCATCAATAATTATCATCACATATATGACCACATCATATATCTCAATCATTCAACAACATCAACCATTCAATGCCTATCTTAGGGCCTCTAGCCTAAGTATTTCCTACCACATTACATATTAGATACAGAAAACCGAAACCATACCTTAGCCGATTTTCCCAAGCTCCACCGGAGCACTTCCAAATCACTTATCCACAAGCTCTCAAGGCCTCAACACCTCCAAGAACAGATTTTTCACCATCAAATCCCTTATTCAAGCTTTTCAAAATCACCAATCAAGCTCCAATATCCACACATATACAACCTAAGCCACAACCATCATACCCATACACAACATCTCAAAACCCAAACATCATAAAACAACAAAATACACTAGGGTTGAGAATCTTACCACACCCAAGGTCCAAGGAGACAAGATTAACCTTCTCCTTCAAGAGAGTTGGGTCCTATAACATCAAAGAACCCCAAAATCTCAACATTTCACCCATGAAACTCGAAAATAAGGGCTGAAATTTCGAACAAAAACTTGTGGCTTACTGATGAGCGGATAAATTGTACACTTTTTGGCATTGTTTTTAGTATGTTTTTAGTAGTTTTAGTTGAGTTCTTAGTATATTTTTATTAGTTTTTAGTTAAAATTCACTTTTCTGGACTTTACTATGAGTTTGTGTGTTTTTCTGTGATTTCAGGTATTTTCTGGCTGAAATTGAGGGACCTGAGCAAAAATCTGATTCAGAGACTGAAAAGGACTGCAGATGCTGTTGGATTCTGACCTCCCTGCACTCGAAGTGGATTTTCGGGAGCTACAGAAGCCCAATTGGCGCGCTCTCAACGGCGTTGGAAAGTAGACATCCTGGGCTTTCCAGCAATATATGATAGTTCATACTTTGCCCAAGATTTGATGGCCCAAACCGGCGTTCAAAGTCACCTCAAGAAATCCCAGCGTTAAACGCTGGAACTGGCACCCAAATGGGAGTTAAACGCCCAAACTGGCACTAAAGCTGGCGTTTAACTCCAAGAGGAGTCTCTGCACGAAAAATGCTTCATTGCTCAGCCCAAGCACACACCAAATGGGCCCGGAAGTGGATTTTTATGTCATTTACTCATTTCTGTACACCTTAGGCTACTAGTTCTATAAGTAGGACCTTTTACTATTGTATTTTCATCTTTGGATCTTTAAATCTTTTGATCACTTTAGATCTCTAGATCATCTTCGGACATTTTAGTTCTTAGATCATTGGGAGGCTGGCCATTCGGCCATGCCTAGACCTTATGCTTATGTATTTTCAACGGTGGAGTTTCTACACACCATAGATTAAGGTGTGGAGCTCTGCTGTACCTCGAGTGTTAATGCAATTACTATTGTTCTTCCATTCAATTCCGCTTGTTCTTGTTCTAAGATATCACTTGTTCTTCAACTTGATGAATGTGATGATCTGTGACACTCATCATCATTCTCACCCATGAACAAGGTGACTGACAACCACTCTTGTTCTACAAGCAACCAAGGCTCCAGTGAATATCTCTTGGGTTCTTTAACCGGAATCTTCGTGGTATAGGCGAGAACTGATGGCAGCATTCAAGAGAATCCGGAAGGTCTAACCTTGTCTGTGGTATTCTGAGTAGGATTCAATGATTGAATGACTGTGACGTGCTTCAAACTCCTGAAGGCGGGGCGTTAGTGACAGACGCAAAAGAATCACTGGATTCTATTCCGGCCTGATTGAGAACCGACAGATGAATTCCGCTATGCTGTGACAGAGCATATGCAATCGCTTTCACTGAGAGGATGGGAGGTAGCCACTGACAACGGTGAAACCCTTGCTTAAGCTTGCCATGGAAAGGAGTAGGAAGGATTGGATGAAGACAGTAGGAAAGCAGAGAGACGGAAGGGAAGGCATCTTCATTCGCTTATCTGAAGCTCTCACCAATGATATACATAAGTATCTCTATCTTTATCTTTATGCTTTATTCGTTTATCACTATAACCATTTGAGTCTGCCTGACTGAGATTTACAAGGTGACCATAGCTTGCTTCATACCACCAATCTCCGTGGGATCGACCCTTACTCACGTAAGGTATTACTTGGACGACCCAGTGCACTTGCTGGTCAGTTGTGCGAAGTTGTAGTGATCACAATTTCGTGCACCAAGTTTTTGGCGCCGTTGCCGGGGATTGTTCTTGTGTATGAACAACTGACGGTTCATCTTGTTGCTTAGATTAGGTATTATTTTTCTTCAGAGTTCTTAAGAATGAATTCTAGTGTTTCAAGGTGATGTTCTTATCATCACCAAAGCTGATTGATCATTATCAATTTAGCTCTTGAATGCAATGTCCTGCTGAAGCTTAGCTAGCTATGTCTAATTCCTTTAGACTAAAGCTTTAGACTAACATTGCATGATTCCTGGAATTCTCATTAAGAATTTTGATACCTTTATTTTCTTTTTCACTTAATTTTCGAAAAATCCAAAAAAAAAATTTTCAAAATCATAAAAACCAAAAATATTTCTTGTCTAAGTCTAGTGTCTCATTTTAAGTTTGGTGTCAATTGCATGTTTTTGTTCTTCTTGCATTTTTCGAATTCATGCATGTGTCTTCATTAATCTTCAAGTTGTTCTTGATGATTTCCCTGTTTTGATCTTTAAATTCTATTGACTTGAGTATTTTGTTGTTTATCATGTGCATTCATATTTTATTATTGACAGTAGTATACAAACTGCTGAGTTTGGTGTCTTGCATGCATTGTTATTTGATTTTAGTTGCATTTTGATTATTCCTTATTATTAAAAATCCAAAAATATTTTTAATTTGTGTCTTTTCAAGTCAATAATACAGAGAATTGAAGATTCAGAACATACAGCAGAGGAATCACACAGAAAAAGCTGGGCATTCAAAAATGCCCAGTGAAGAAGACAGACTGGCGTTTAAACGCCAGCCAGGGTGCCTGGCTGGGCGTTTAACGCCCAAAAGGGTATAGTTTTGGGCGTTAAACGCCAGAATGTGCACCATTCTGGGCGTTTAACGCCAGGATGGCAAAGGGGGAAGATTTTGTTTTCAAAATCAATTTTTTTTAAGTTTTCAAAGTTTTTCAAAATCAAATCTTTTTCAAATCATATCTTTTCAATCAAATGTTTTCAAAATCAATTTCTTTCCTTTTTCAAATCATATCTTTTCAAATTGTTTTCAAATCATATCTTTTAAAATTGTTTTCAAATCATATCTTTTTAATCACATCTTTTTCAAAATAAGTTTTCAATCAAATCTTTTTAATTTCTAATTTCAAAATCTTTTTCAAAAATCACTTGATTTCTTTTCCACTCTTATTTTCGAAAATCAATTAAGTGTTTTTCAAAATGTTTTCAAAATCTTTTACTTAAATTTTCGAAAATTACTTCCCTTCTTCTCACATCCTTCTATTTATGGACTAACACTATTCCTTAATGCAAAATTCGAACTCCATCTTCTTTGATAAGTTCGAATTTTCTACCTCTGTCTTCCATTTTTCTTCCTCTGACACCTCAAGGAATCTCTATACTGTGACATAGAGGATTCCATATTTTCTTGTTCTCTTCTCTTTCATATGAGCAGGAGCAGAGACAAAGGCATTCTTGTTGAAGCTAACCCTGAGCCTGAAAGGACCTTGAAGCGAAAGCTAAGAGAAGCTAAAGCACAAATCTCTATGAACGGAGGTGGTTGTCAGGCACACGTTCATAGTTGAGGACCTAACAGAAATTTTCAAGGAAGAAGAAGCCATGGCAGCCGAAAATAACAACAATGCAAGGAAGGTGCTGGGTGACTTTACTGCACCTACTCCCGATTTCTATGGGAGAAGCATCTCTATCCCTGACATTGGAGCAAACAACTTTGAGCTTAAGCCTCAATTAGTTTCTCTAATGCAACAGAATTGCAAGTTCCATGGACTTCCATTGGAAGATCCTCATCAGTTCTTAGCTGAATTCTTGCAAATCTGTGACACAGTCAAGACTAATGGGGTAGACCCTGAGGTCTATAGACTGATGCTATTCTCTTTTGCTGTAAGAGACAGAGCTAGAATATGGTTGGACTCTCAACCTAAAGAAAGCCTGGACTCTTGGGAAAAGCTAGTCAATGCCTTCTTGGCAAAGTTCTTTCCACCTCAAAGATGGAGTAAGCTTAGAGTGGAAGTCCAAACCTTCAGACAGAAGGATGGAGAATCCCTCTATGAAGCTTAGGAAAGATACAAACAATTGATCAGAAAGTGTCCATCTGACATGCTTTCTGAATGGAGCATCATAGGTATTTTCTATGATGGTCTCTCTGAACTGTCCAAGATGTCTTTGGATAGCTCTGCTGGAGGATCTCTTCATCTGAAGAAGACGCCTACAGAGGCTCAAGAGCTAATTGAAATGGTTGCAAATAACCAATTCATGTACACTTCTGAAAGAAATCCTGTGAACAATGGGACTAGTCAGAAGAAAGGAGTTCTTGAGATTGATGCTCTGAATGCCATTTTGGCTCAGAACAAGATATTGACTCAACAAGTCAATTTAATTTCTCAAAGTCTGTCTGGAATGCAAAATGCACCAAGCAGTACTAAGGATGCTTCATCTGAGGAAGAAGCTTATGATCCTGAGAACCCTTCAATGGAAGAGATGAATTACCTAGGAGAACCCTATGGAAACACCTATAATTCTTCATGGAGAAATCACCCAAATCTCTCATGGAAGAATCAAGAGAGACCTCAACAAGGTTTCAACAATAATGGTGGAAGAAACAGGTTTAGCAATGGCAAGCCTTTTCCATCATCTTCTCAGCAACAGACAGAGAACTCTAAGCAGAACCCCTCTGACTTAGCAACCATGGTCTCTGATCTAATTAAAACCACTCAAAGTTTCATGAATGAAACAAGGTCCTCCATTAGAAATTTGGAGGCACAAGTGGGACAGCTGAGTAAGAAAATCACTGAACTCCCTCCAAGTACTCTCCCAAGCAATACAGAAGAAAATCCAAAAGGAGAGTGCAAAGCCATAAACATGGCCGAATTTGGAGAGGAAGGAGAGCAAGTGAACGCCACTGAGGAAGACCTCAATGGGCGTGCACTGAACTCCAATGGGTTCCCTAATGAGGAACCATGGGAATCTGAGGCTCAAAATGAGACCATAGAGATTCCATTGGACTTACTTCTGCCTTTCATGAGCTCTGATGAGTATTCTTCCTCTGAAGAGGATGAGTATGTCACTGAAGAGCAAGTTGCTAAATACCTTGGAGCAATCATGAAGCTAAATGACAAGTTATTTGGAAATGAGACTTGGAAGGATGAACCTCCTTTGCTCACCAAAGAACTGGATGACTTGTCTAGGCAGAGATTACCTCAAAAGAGACAAGATCCTGGGAAGTTTTCCATACCTTGTACCATAGGAACCATGACCTTCAAGAAGGCTCTGTGTGACTTAGGGTCAAGTGTAAACCTCATGCCTCTCTCTGTAATGGAGAAGCTAGGGATCTTTGAGGTACAAGCTGCAAGAATCTCACTAGAGATGGCAGACAATTCAAAGAAACAAGCTTATGGACTTGTAGAGAATGTTTTGGTGAAAATTGAAGACCATTACATCCCTACTGATTTCATAGTCCTAGAGACTGGGAAGTGCATGGATGAATCCATCATCCTTGGCAGACCCTTCCTAGCCACAGCAAAGGCTGTGATTGATGTTGATAGAGGTGAACTGTTCATTCAAGTGAATGAAGAATCCTTTGTGTTTAAGGCTCAAGGATATCCTTTTGTCACCATGGAGAGGAAGCATGAAGAGCTTCTCTCAAAACAGAGCCAAACAGAGCCCCCACAGTCAAACTCTAAGTTTGGTGTTGGGAGGCCACAACCAAACTCTAAGTTTGGTGTTGAACCCCCACATTCAAACTCTAAGTTTGGTGTTGGGAGGTTCCAACACGGTTCTGAGCATTTCTGAGGCTCCATGAGAGTCCTCTGTCAAGCTAATGACATTAAAGAAGCGCTTGTTGGGAGGCAACCCAATGTTTTATAATTAATTATTTTCTTTTGTTATTTTATCTTTTTTGTAGGTTGATGATCATAAGAAGTCACAAAAACAATGAAAAAAAGCAAAAACAAAATGAAAAACAGGAAGAAAAACAGCACACCCTGGAGAAAGATGCTGCTGGCGTTCAAACGCCAGTAAGCCTAGCAGTTGGGCGTTTAACGCCCAGTCTGGCACCCTTCTGGGCGTTTAACGCCAGAAAGGGGCACCAGACTGGCGTTAAACGCCAGAAAAGGGTAAGAACCTGGCGTTAAACGCCAGGAATGGGCATCATCCCGGCGTTTAACGCCAGAAATGGCTCAAAACGTGGATTTTGATGCCATTTGGTGCAGGGGTGACTTTTCCTTGACACCACAGGATCTGTGGACCCCACAGGACCCTCACCTACCCCACCATCACTCTCTCTCTTCTTCCCCCATTCACCAATCACCTCAACACCTCTTCCCCAAAAACCCTTCACCTATCAAATCCCATCTTTCTCTTCACCACTCACATCCATCCTTCATAAATCCCCACCAACCTCACCCTTCAAATTCAAACCACTTTCCCTCCCAAACCCACCCATAATGGCCGAACCTTTACCCCCCTCTCTCCTATATATATATCCTTCTTCAACCCTTCATTTTCACACAACCTAAACACCACTTCTCCCCCTCTTTGGCCGAACACACCACCATCTCCCTCTTCCTCATTTCTTCTTCTTCTACTCTCTTCTTTCTTCTTTTGCTCGAGGACGAGCAAACCTTTTAAGTTTGGTGTGGTAAAAGCATTGCTTTTTGTTTTTCCATAACCATTTATGGCATCCAAAGCCGGTTCAACTGAGAAGGCATGACCTCAAGCCCATCACTAAGAAAAAAAAGATGGAGCAAACAAGAGACCCCTCTCATCATGAGATCCCTGAGATACCTCAAGGAATGCACTTTCCTCCACAAGACTATTGGGTGCAACTAAACACCTCCCTAGGAGAATTGAGTTCCAACATGGGACAACTAAGGGTGGAGCATCAAGAACACTCCATCATCCTTCATGAGATTAGAGAAGATCAAAGAATCATGAGGGAGGAGCAACAAAGACAAGGAAGAGACATTGAGGAGCTCAAGCACTCCATAGGATCTTCAAGAGCAAGAAAGAGCTGCCATCACTAAGGTGGACCCGTTCCTTGATTTCCTTGTTATTTATTCTTCTGTTTTTCGAATTTTATGCTTATGTTTATCCATGTTTGTGTCTTGTGATCATTAGTGTCTTAGTGTCTATGCCAAAAAGTTATATGAATCCATCACCTTTCTTAAATGAAAACTGTTTTTATCACAAAAGAACAAGAAGTACAGGATTTCGAATTCATCTTTAAAACTAGCTTAATTAGTTTGATGTGGTGGCAATACTTTTGTTTTCTGAATGTATGCTTAAACAGTGCATATGTCTTTTGAATTTGTGGTTCATGAATGTTAAAATTGTTGGCTCTTGAAAGAATGATGAAAAAGGAGACATGTTACTGAGGATCTGAAAAATCATAAAAATGATTCTTGAAGCAAGAAAAAGATATGAATACAAAAAAAAAGGGGAAGGAAGCGAAAAAAAAAGGGGGAAAAGAGAAAAAGAAAGAAAAAGAAGGAATAAAGTTGTGATCCAAGGCAATAAGAGTGTGCTTAAGAACCCTGGACACCTCTAATTGGGGACTTTAGCAAAGCTGAGTCACAATCTGAAAAGGTTCACCCAATTATGTGTCTGTGGCATGTATGTATCCGGTGGTAATACTGGAAGACAGAGTGCTTTGGGCCACAGCCAAGACTCAATAAATAGCTATGTTCAAGAATCATCATACTTAACTAGGAGAATCAATAACACTATCTGGATTCTGAGTTCCTAAAGAAGCCAATCATTCTGAATTTCAAAGGATAAAGTGAGATGCCAAATCTGTTCGGAGGCAAAAAGCTACTAGTCCCGCTCATCTAATTTGGAGCTTAGTTTCATTGATAATTTGGAGTCTATAGTATATTCTCTTCTTTTTATCCTATTTGATTTTCAGTTGCTTGGGGACAAGCAACAATTTAAGTTTGGTGTTGTGATGAGCGGATAAATTGTACACTTTTTGGCATTATTTTTAGTATGTTTTTAGTAGTTTTAGTTGAGTTCTTAGTATATTTTTATTAGTTTTTAGTTAAAATTCACTTTTCTGGACTTTACTATGAGTTTGTGTGTTTTTCTGTGATTTCAGGTATTTTCTGGCTGAAATTGAGGGACCTGAGCAAAAATCTGATTCAGAGACTGAAAAGGACTGCAGATGCTGTTGGATTCTGACCTCCCTGCACTCGAAGTGGATTTTCGGGAGCTACAGAAGCCCAATTGGCGCGCTCTCAACGGCGTTGGAAAGTAGACATCCTGGGCTTTCCAGCAATATATGATAGTCCATACTTTGCCCAAGATTTGATGGCCCAAACCGGCGTTCAAAGTCACCTCAAGAAATCCCAGCGTTAAACGCTGGAACTGGCACCCAAATGGGAGTTAAACGCCCAAACTGGCACTAAAGCTGGCGTTTAACTCCAAGAGGAGTCTCTGCACGAAAGATGCTTCATTGCTCAGCCCAAGCACACACCAAGTGGGCCCGGAAGTGGATTTTTATGTCATTTACTCATTTCTGTACACCTTAGGCTACTAGTTCTATAAGTAGGACCTTTTACTATTGTATTTTCATCTTTGGATCTTTAAATCTTTTGATCACTTTAGATCTCTAGATCATCTTCGGACATTTTAGTTCTTAGATCATTGGGAGGCTGGCCATTCGGCCATGCCTAGACCTTATGCTTATGTATTTTCAACGGTGGAGTTTCTACACACCATAGATTAAGGTGTGGAGCTCTGCTGTACCTCGAGTGTTAATGCAATTACTATTGTTCTTCCATTCAATTCCGCTTGTTCTTGTTCTAAGATATCACTTGTTCTTCAACTTGATGAATGTGATGATCTGTGACACTCATCATCATTCTCACCCATGAACAAGGTGACTGACAACCACTCTTGTTCTACAAGCAACCAAGGCTCCAGTGAATATCTCTTGGGTTCTTTAACCGGAATCTTCGTGGTATAGGCGAGAACTGATGGCAACATTCAAGAGAATCCGGAAGGTCTAACCTTGTCTGTGGTATTCTGAGTAGGATTCAATGATTGAATGACTGTGACGTGCTTCAAACTCCTGAAGGCGGGGCGTTAGTGACAGACGCAAAAGAATCACTGGATTCTATTCCGGCCTGATTGAGAACCGACAGATGAATTCCGCTATGCTGTGACAGAGCATATGCAATCGCTTTCACTGAGAGGATGGGAGGTAGCCACTGACAACGGTGAAACCCTTGCTTAAGCTTGCCATGGAAAGGAGTAGGAAGGATTGGATGAAGACAGTAGGAAAGCAGAGAGACGGAAGGGAAGGCATCTTCATTCGCTTATCTGAAGCTCTCACCAATGATATACATAAGTATCTCTATCTTTATCTTTATGCTTTATTCGTTTATCACTATAACCATTTGAGTCTGCCTGACTGAGATTTACAAGGTGACCATAGCTTGCTTCATACCACCAATCTCTGTGGGATCGACCCTTACTCACGTAAGGTATTACTTGGACGACCCAGTGCACTTGCTGGTCAGTTGTGCAAAGTTGTAGTGATCACAATTTCGTGCATCACTTACCTCAAGATTGATTGTATGGGTTTTGTAGAGCTCTTCACGGTGAACGCGTGGCCGCAAACGGAGCGGCAATCGGAGCTCTAGATTAAAAGTTATGGTGGTTTGAAGATCAACCAAGGGAGAGAACTTGAGAGAGTATTCTTCCTCCCTTTCTCTCTAATTTCAGCGTGTTTGAGTGTGTTGTGAGGAGAGAGAGTGCTGAAAACTAGGGTTTTGGTTAAGTTATGTTGGGCCAAGGGCCCACTTTGGGTCCAATTGGCCCGGTTTGGCCCGTTCGGTCCAATCTTGGTCCGAATTCTATAAAATTGGTACCGAAATTCTCGTCTCAATCTCCTCTATCATATTTAGCCACAAAAATCATATTTTGGGCTTTCTAGAATAAATTCTCATTTATGGGTTAATTAGCCGTTAATTAACCGGGTTTTACATCCTGGGTAGACATAGTGAAGTGATTTCACTTGTTCCAGGTGAGCATATGAGGTAATGATATAGAATTGCTGAGATAGAATAGCTGGGAATGGTTTCATTTATAATTCTGACTGTGAATTGTCGAAGAGTTAGAAAGTTGGGAAGCATGAGGAACATGAATCAGATTTAGTATTCCCTTATGATAGTTGCCTATTCATGGATTAGCGAGGACATATGATGAATATTTGGTGAAAGAAAGTTTAGGATGCTTAGTGAGTTTTTATTACAATGCATTGTATTTATTTTGCACTTCTACCGTACTGGGAACCCATGGGTCGGGGGTTCTCATTCTGTATATATCTCTTGTTTTTTAGATGCAAGTTCAGGTGCTCAACAGTGAGCTGTGATTTGTCTGAAAGACGGCAAAGATCTTTATATTCTCTACTTTATATTTTGCTTAGAATCTCTCTACCTTTATTTTGAAAAGCTTATATTATGTATTGAACTCTTTTGAAAACTTGCCTATAGAGGCCCTTATGTATCATTTGGGAGAGACTAGGAGTTTGATGTCAACTACTTATATCTTGTACCATAACCGGCCTAAACTTCGTAGGTCGCATCTAGTGCTATCTACTTATGTCTACTTATGCTATATATACCTTCTTTCATTTTCTTATTCTCCTTTATGACTTTATCCTTATAACGCTTTCGACCACACTTCATCTTTTAGTTATCGACGCACGAGTGATACAACTTCGTGATTTTATTTTTACTCTTTCCATACTTCTCGTTTAATACTCCTTTTAATTTTATTTGTAATTATGTATTAAAAATCCCCTTTTCGAGTCGTACCATCTTATTATCATTGACTTATGACTCGAGCATAAGAATTTGAATGTTAGGGTGTTACACATTGACCAGCATTGCATTCAAAATACTCAAAGCCAAGTCAAAATCTCCAAGCCTACACAAACTGTCCATCATCGTCTTGTATGTTGCAGCATTCGACTCGCAGCCACCTATCTGTATCTCAACTAACATCTTATAAGCCCCGACTGCTCTACCTTCCTTGAAAACATGATGTATCAGTGTATTATACGTCAAAACATCTGGTTTAATCTTCCTCTTCTTCATCTCATGAAACATAGATTTCGCCTCATTGATTACAGAACACAACAATCTTACCTCAATACCTCCCCTGGTTTGGATGTCCTTAATGTAATAATGTTATAAGGTAACTACTCAAATGAAGATGGCAAAAACATATTCTCATGAAGATATTTTATTTAAAAGTGTGACTTATTTATTTAGTCACACTTTAACTAAAGATAATACTTTTATAAATATCAAAATCTAATCATATAATCCATCATCTAAGAGTCAAAAAGAAATATTTTCATACAAAGACAATTATAAAGTCTTCATTGTAGTATTCACCATGTTATAATTCCTCCCATTTGAGTTTCCTTGACTTCTCTCACTATCGCCATCATGATCCACCAATCAAAGAAGCAAAAAATAGTCTCAGTTTGAGAAGTTTAGAAAAAATGAACATGCATAATTGGGTAGAATAGAAGATGAAGATTTGGAGTGAAAATGAAGGTTAGGATTTTATAATGAATAGGGATTCCAATGAGTATAAATGAGCAGTTTCACATACCTATTTGATTATATTCATATTGTAATCTCGTCAACTAATCATTGGAATACTAGCTTGGCATTTAACAGTATACATCGTTAAGTATAAATGCCAGTTTAGTGAGAGACCTTCACATTTTGCAATTTGAGAACCAATTTGGTTATTTTAGAGAGTCAAAGACTATTCTAATGCGGGTTGGGAGTTGTGAGAACGAAATTGGGCATTATCTCTTTTAATATACAACGTAGTGGATGAGCCAAAAATTAATGTACTCGAATATTGGCAAGTACACCAAATTATTCAAATAATACTACAATGAGTGGATATCGTTTTCACGATGATTATTGAATTAAGGCAAACAACGTCTAATTAAACCTCTACTTAAATCAGTCAAATATTGGTAAAAGGATTGTGAATCTCAAAGGAAAGAAAGAACAGATAAGAGAGAATTGATTTTGTTTTGTTCATCGGGCGAGAGAAGACTTAGAGAATTGAGAAGTAATCAATGAATGAGAATATTGAAGACTTCAAAGATATTTAATTCTTAAAAAAAATAGTGTTTGTGTTTTCTTATTTTAACTCGATCATGCAAAAATTCTTTCACAGCAAATCATTTATAATCAAATTCTAATTTCTTAGTAATTTAATTTCTCTTAACTTGATTAATTTCTAATTCCTTGGTTAACTAATTAAAAGAAGGTGTGAAGAACGGTTTCGATTTTAAATCACACAATATTCAAAAACTTTTCTTAGCTAAATTATATATCACGTATTCAAAGACAGGTTCTAAATAATTAAAGATTATGAGATGAGTTTTAAGCTAATTTCAATATTAAATTTTTCAAAATAATAACAGAATCTAAGACAAAATTAGAATATTTTCCAATACTTTTAACCATTAATGATGAAAAACGAAATTCAATTTTAAAAAAGTAAAAAAACATGAATTAAAATAAAGAAAATAATCACATTATAAATGCATAAATCAAACGAAGCTTTTTACCTTCAACAATGAAGGTTTAGTTACTCATAATAATGAAAAAAACTAAAGAGATGAGAGAGATGCACGTATGTGGATTATTGGATATCCTCTTGTGAACCTTGTTCACTTATTTATATCCTAAGTTCCATAGTTATCAGAACCGAACCGATAATTAACCCGATCAGACTATTGGATCACTGGGTTACTGGTTCAACTGGTAGGTCACAGGTTGAACAGGTTGACTCGGTTATAATTAAATAATTATATAAAATTTAATTTTTTATAATAAATGTTTTTATACAAAATTAAGTTATTTTAATATTTCAATAATTTATTAATTAATTATATTAATCAAATATATATTGGAAAAGAGTTAATATTAATAAACATTATATAATTATCAAACAAAAATATGGTATGACTAATAAAAATATTTTTGTTTATCTTTTTAATTTAGAGATATTTAAAAACATTTAATTTTTTTAATAATTATGTAAAATTAAAAAAATAATTTAAGTGAGTAAATATAAAATAAAAAATCAATTAAATTAAATATAAAAATTATTCATTAGAATAAAAAGACAAAAGTGTAAGGAGATTTTAAATTTTGTATGACTAAAAGAGTTAATAAGATAAAGTTATTAATTAGGATATGTCTAATAAGTTATAATATATTTATAAAAAGACAACTATATTATTAAAGATCATCTTAGCCTGGTTGTTACAAGGTCCTTTATGCTCCAGTAATGCTAGGTTCGAACACTGACACCAATTTTTTGAAATTGGTACGTGCTGACTGCTGACGTCATCTTGCGGGCTGATTGGTCTGCGGTTCAAGCCGGTTTTAACCGAGTTTTCTGAATTTGACTGATTCGTTTATTTGCACGGTTTGAATGTTAGTCCATACTGGTTAAGGGTCTAGTTCACTGGACTTCTGGTCAAACTAACCGGTCTGATCCGAATTTGAAATTTGAAAAATGATAAATCCCATTTTTAGGGTTTATCTTGTGCTTAATTGAGTGAATTTTATTCACTATTTTCACACTTATTCATAGAATTCGCATGTTTTATATTTTTCTTCCTTATTTTGTGCTATGATTGAAAACATGCTTCTTTGGCCTTAAATTTTCTATGTTTAATCCTCTCTTATTACCATTCGATACCGTGATATGTGTGTTAAGTGTTTTTAGGGTTTATAGGGCAGGAATAACTTAGAGGATGGAAAGGAATCATGCAAAAGTGGAAGGAATACAAGAAATTGAAGGAATTGCTAAGCTGTCAATCATGACCTCTTTGTACTAAATCGATCATAACTTGAGATACAGAGGTCCGAATGAGACGGTTCCAGTTGCGTTGGAAAGCTAACATTCGAGGCTTCAAAATGATATACAATTTTCTATAGTTGCGCTGCAGTTAGACGACGCATACGCTTCGATCACGCGTACGCGTGACCTTGCAAAAGTTTAGCGACGCGTACGCGTGGGCGACCCGTACGCGTGACGGAGCCACGTGCTGCACGTATCAGAAAATGTTAAGGGCGATTCTGGACTATTTTTGGCCTAATTCTAAACCCGAAAACACAGATTAAAGGCTGCAAAGTGGGGGAATCAGGGTGTCACTTCTCATTCACATAATTTTAGGTTTTAGATGTAGTTTCTAGAAAGAGAGGCTCTCTCCTCTCTCTAGGTTTTAGGATTCTCTTTTCAATTTCTTCTCAAATTCAGGTTCAATGTTCTTTTAATTTAGTTTCTCTTCTACTTTTATGTGTTCTAACATTCTAGTTTATTTGTAAAACCCGGTTAATTAATGGCTAATTAACCCATAAATGAGAATTTATTCTAGAAAGCCTAAAATGTGATTTTTATGGCTAAATGTGATAGAGGAGACTGAGACGAGAATTTTGGTACCAATTTTATAGAATTCGGACCAAGATTGGACCGAACGGGCCAAACCGGGCTAATTGGACCCAAAGTGGGCCCTTGGCCCAACATAACTTAACCAAAACCCTAGTTTTCAGCACTCTCTCTCCTCATTTGTTACACACACAAGCTGAAATTAGAGAGAAAGGGAGGAAGAACACTCTCTCAAGTTCTCTCCCTTGCTTGATCTTCAAACCACCATAACTTTTGATCTAGAGCTCCGATTGCCGCTCCGTTTGCGACCACGCATTCACCGCGGAGAGCTCTACAAAACCCATACAACCAATCTTGAGGTAAGCCACGTGTTTCTATTCGAAATCTCAGCCCTTATTTTCGAGTTTCATGGGTGAAATGTTGAGATTTTGGGTTCTTTGATGTTATAGGACCCAACTCTCTTTAAGGAGAAGGTTAATCTTGTCTCCTTGGACCTTGGGTGCGGTAAGATTCTCAACCCTAGTGTATTTTGTTGTTTTATGATGTTTGGGTTTTGAGATGTTGTGTATGGGTATGATGGTTGTGGCTTAGGTTGTGTATATGTGAATATTGGAGCTTGATTGGTGACTTTGAAAAGCTTGGAAAGGGTTTGGTGGTGAAAAATCTGTTCTTGGAGGTGTTGAGGCCTTGAGAGCTTGTGGATAAGTGGTTTGGAAGTGCTCCGGTGGAGCTTGGGAAAGTCGGCTAAGGTATGGTTTCGGTTTTCCGTATCTAATATGTAATGTGGTAGGAAATACCTAGGCTAGAGGCCCTAAGATAGGCATTGAATGGTTGATGTTGTTGAATTATTGAGATATATGATGTGGTCATATATGTGATGATGTTTAATGATGCCTTGATGGTATGATGTATGAGAAATATGCATGTTGTAATATATGCTTGATGATTGGTTATGGTTGAATTGTGGGTTGAACCATGTTGATGGTGAGTATGATGTTGATTGTGTACAATAATGATTTATTGGAATTGGTGTTGTTGAGGATTATCATGAGGAATAGTATATGATATGTCAATATGTTTGAGTTTGAGCCACTTGGGTGAAGTGGGTTAAAATGATGAGATAGTGATTTTGGTAATTTGTGGTAATGTGTCAATGTGTGAGTTGAGGAGGCTTGATGTTGAATTTGATATATCTTGATTGATTTCAAAGAAAAGGGATGAACTTGGCATGTTTTGATTGGTTTTGAAAAAGAGTTGGAAATGGCTTGTTTTGAAAATGGCACTTTGTGGTTTTTATGAAAAACATAGTTTTTGGGCATACTTTGGTGGGACATAACTTGGACTACGGATCTCTGTTTTGTGCCAAATTTGTTTAGAAATGAAATTGGATCCGGGATGTCTATGCCGTTCGAAGAACGGGTGAAAAACGATTTAAAATGAGAAAGTTATGTCCGTTGGAAGATTGGGGTCTAAATTGGTGAATTCTGCAGCTTTTAACTTAGAAAATTTTTAGCAGAATGACCCCTTGCGCGTGAGCGCACTTGGCGCGTGCGCGCCGTTCTTCCCGAAAATGCCATCCACGCGTGAGCGTGATGTGCGCGGGCGCGCCGATGGTGCTGCACCCAATGCCCAGCCATTTTCCAGAGAGTCATGCCAGAACTGTGCCAGTGTTGTGCCTGGGGCACGAGAACACCCACGCGTACGCGTGGTTAACGCTTACGCGTCGATTGGCAAATGTTTAATCCACGCGTTAGCATGCATGACGCTTGCGCGTAGATGAAGTTTTGAGGCCATTCACGCGTGCGCGTGGAGTGCGCGTACGCGTGGACCTGTTTTCATCCCAAAGTTGATTTTTGAGTTTTAAAAGCCAAATTTCATACTTCTAAGCCTCCGATCTCACCACTTATATCTTAAATCATTATGATATGCCTAGCTATGGGAGAAGGAGCTAGTGGATGTGGTAACTTGCGAGTGAAGCAAGGGAAAATGAATAATCAATGAGGATCATTGGTGATTATGTGAGATGCGGAGGATGGTGGTGGAAGTGCTGGTTATGCCATTGGCCGAAGGGCCGTAATTATTTATATATTGGCTGGTTCTGGATTGAACCGTGAGCCGGAATAGCTGTGTATGCTATGAATATTGGCTGGTTATGGATTTAACCGTGAGCCGGAATGGCTGATATGGATGTTGATCCATGGATGAGAATTCATGCATGTTTATGCTGAATTATTGATAATTGTGATTTGCACTTCCACTATCGGAGTTACGAGTTTCCCTGGGTAGTAGCAGTGGCTAGCCACCACGTGCTCCAGGTTGAGACTTGATACTCTTTTGACCCTATGTCATAAGTGTGGCCGGGCACTGTGAAAGACCCGGATGAGCTCGCCCCCGTATATATTCACCAGTGAGGGTGATGGATATAGATCATGATTATGATCAAGTTTATGACGAGTATAACTCGAGTTGGGGATGCATGACAGAGGGACAGTCCAATGGTTAGCTACCAGGACTTGTCGGGTTGGCTCTATAACCGACAGATGATATCATCGGCCACTAGGGACAGGCATTCATCATATGCATACTATGTGAATTGTTTGAGATTGCCTATTTGACTGCATATTACTTGCTAATTGTCTAAATGCCTTAACTGCTCCTATCTGTATATTCCTTGCTTGATATAACTGTGTTTGCTATATTATACTCCTGCTGGTGGTTGGGAGGTCTGAAGGAATTGGAAAGGGAAGTATTAGTTAGACTGAAGAATCTTTAGTCAGATACCCTTATATGGTTTAGCTTGTTTATAAGCTTTGATTTATCTGGAGGAAGCTCTAGGATTGCCTTCGGCTTTCCTCTATTATTATGTATTATATATGTGGAAGCTGTTACCATGCTGGGGACTTCTGGTTCTCACCCATGCGGATTTTGTGGTTTTCAGATGCAGGACGTGAGGTTTCCCGCTGAGGCAAGCTGGAGACTTCTATACTTGCGAAGATCCTTTGTTCTCGGGGCTATGTTTTGGTTTATATGTTTTGCTTAGATACTTTTATCTCCATTAAATAGTACAAACTGTGATAACTCCTCTTAAGGGAGATTTTTGGAGAATAGGTTTTATGTATTTGTGTCCCTTTGGGTTTCCTTTGGGGTTTTCCTTATTTTATCATATGTATATATTGTTATGCTCGGACCGGTTATCTTCGCAGCCGGATCTTGAGTCTTGATATTCCTGTTTTTGACACTCCTTTGTATATATATAATCTCGCGTTGGTTATCCTTGTTCGTTACGTTATCGATCGGAGTGTTGCGCTTTAAGGTTGCGGTTTTTGTTTACCCCTTTTTCTACAAAGGCTCCTAGTTATAATCAAATATTCATACTACTATACGTACTAAATTTTTATTTTAGAGGTCGTAATACCTTGCCATCTCTGAATTATGACTTAAGCATAAGACTCTGTATGGTAGGGTGTTACATTATGGTATCAGAGCAGTTCGTTCCTGTAGAGCCTGAGGGATGGACTGATTATGCTTCTGTGCATTCTCTGTGTGTGTGTTATGTGCTATTAGTATATCTGCTTGATATAATTAGCATAAACGTTCATGAGCATGCATTTGGGACTTTGAAGCACTAGACTTCCGATATTGAGACTGATCAACTTAATATCGATTATGTGGTGTGTATAGGAACCAGATGGCGCCTCGTGGACGCGGTAGAGGTAGTGCGAGAGGTCGTACGAATACTCGTGCACCGGAGAATAACCCTCATGACCCGGTGAACTTTATGACTGCGTTGGAGAACATGGCTGCTGCTATGCAAGCCACTGCTGAGGCTCTTGGCCAACAGATGAACAACCATGGTAATGATGGTGGTGGAGTTCAGGGCCCGATGACACTGGCAAACTTTTTGAAGGTTAATCCACCTAAGTTCAAGGGAACTACTAGTCCGACTGAGGCTGATACATGGTTTCAGGCTATAGAGCGAGCACTGCAAGCACAAGTGGTACCTGAAGGGCAGCGTGTCGAGTTTGCTACCTATATGCTTGTCGGTGAAGCGTCGCATTGGTGGCAAAGTATCCGACATCTTCTGCAGCAGGGTGATGATTATATCACTTGGAATGTCTTCCAAGAGGAGTTCTATAAGAAGTACTTTCCGACTTCTGCTAGGACGGCTAAGGAACTTGAATTGTTACAGCTGAAGCAGGGTACTATGTCCATATCAGAGTATACTGACAAGTTTGAGGAGCTGTTCAGGTTCTCTCGTATGTGCCAAGGGACTCCGGTGGAATAGGAGGAATGGAAGTGTGTTAAGTATGAAGGAGGACTCCGGAGTGATATCTTCAGTTCAGTGGGACCAATGGAGATTAGGACTTTCTCCGAGTTGGTAAACAAGTGTAGGGTTGCTGAAGAGTGTGTGAAGAGGGCAACCGCTGAGAAAGGGAGTCAAAAGGTATCATTCCCACAAAACCGAGGGAAGAGCTTTGCACCTAGAGGTCCGTCTTTCAAGAGGGGAAGCTCTTTTAGGAGGCCCAACAACAATAACAACTCCCAAGGGAAGAAGTTTGGGAAGCAGCCTCAGAATGATCAAGCTTGTACTAGATGTAGGAGTCACCATCCGGGAGCTCCATGCAAGGCCGGATGGGGTTTGTGCTACACTAGTGGAAAGGCAGGGCATAAAGCTGTAAATTGTCCTGAGAAGCAGAAACAAGGTGCTGGAAAGGCACAACAGACTAGTCGGGTGTTCACCACTTCAGCTGTAGGAGTTGAGGGATCCGAGACACTTATTCGAGGTAACTGTGAATTAGCTGGTCAAACTTTAAATGCTTTATTTGATTCGGGAGCATCACATTCATTCATTGCATTTGAGAAAGCCCATGAGTTAGGGTTGAAGATTGTAACTTTAGGTTATGATCTAAGAGTGTACAATGCTACCCATGAAGCCATGGTAACTAGGCTAGGATGCCCGGAAGTTTCCTTTAGGTTCAAGCAGCGTGATTTTGTTCATAATTTAATCTGCTTACCGATGATCGGTCTTGATCTTATCTTGGGATTGGACTGGTTATCTAAGAACCATGTTCTGCTTGATTGTTCTACAAAGTCGGTGTACTTTATGCCGGAAGATACAAAAGGACCGGTCGTGGTAAATAATTATTACTTGAATTCGATGATGGTGAATTGTTCTGGAACCGAATGTCAGGGTATCATGTTGTTAACAGCGGGTGTTTCGGGAGATGATCAAAGGTTGGAACAGATTCCGGTTGTGTGTGAGTTTCCAGAAGTGTTTCCCGATGATATTGATGAGTTTCCACCTAACCGAGAGGTTGAGTTTGATATTGAGTTGGTGCCCGGGGCGGGACCAATCTCAAGTGCTCCTTATAGGATGTCACCGTTAGAGATGAACGAGCTAAAGTCTCAGTTAGAGGATTTGTTGGGAAAGAATTTTATACGACCAAGTGTTTCTCCATGGGGTGCTCCAGTGTTACTGGTGAAGAAGAAAGATGGGAGTATGCGACTCTGTGTGGATTACAGGCAGTTGAACAAGGTTACAATAAAGAATAAGTACCCATTGCCGAGAATTGATGATCTCATGGATCAGTTACAAGGAGCTGGAGTTTTCTCTAAGATTGATTTGCGATCCGGGTATCACCAGATAAGGGTGAGGGGTGAGGATATCCCTAAGACCGCTTTCAGAACTCGTTATGGTCATTACGAGTACACTGTGATGTCCTTTGGGTTGACGAACGCTCCTGCGGTATTCATGGATTACATGAATAGAGTCTTCCGTCCGTTTCTGGATAAATTCGTTGTTGTCTTCATTGATGACATATTGATTTATTCCAAGACTGAAGAAGAGCATGCGGAACACTTGAGGACCGTGTTGCAGATTCTAAAGGAGAAGAAACTCTATGCAAAACTGTCTAAGTGTGAGTTTTGGAAGAGTGAGGTGAAGTTTTTGGGCCATGTGGTGAGTAAGAAGGGAATAGCCGTAGATCCAACTAAGGTGGAGGCTGTGATGGATTGGAAGCAACCAACCACCGTGACGGAGATAAGGAGTTTTCTGGGTTTAGCTGGCTATTACCGAAGGTTTATCAAGGGCTTTTCACAGCTAGCTTTGCCAATGACAAAGTTAACCCGCAAAGACACTCCATTTGTTTGGACTCCTGAATGCGAGGAGAGCTTTCAGACATTGAAGAAAAAGTTGACTACTGCACCTGTGTTAGTGTTACCCGAGCCGAATGAGCCATTTGAGGTGTATTGTGATGCCTCATTGAAGGGTCTAGGGTGCGTGCTGATGCAGCATCGTAATGTGGTGGCGTATGCCTCACGACAGTTGAGACCTCATGAAGTTAGTTACCCTACGCACGATTTGGAACTCGCTGCGGTTGTGTTTGCCTTGAAGGTGTGGAGGCATTATCTCTATGGGGTTAAGTTCCAAGTTTTCTCTGATCATAAGAGCTTGAAGTATCTCTTTGATCAGAAAGAGCTTAATATGAGGCAGAGAAGGTGGATGGAATTGTTGAAGGACTACGACTTTGAGTTGCATTACCATCCGGGAAAGGCGAACGAAGTGGCGGATGCGTTAAGTCGGAAGTCGTTATATGCGGCTTGGATGATGCTTCAAGAGGAGAAGTTGCTCAAGGGATTCGAGAGTCTGAAAATTGGTGCTCGAGAAGTATCCGGAACCTTGTGCTTGAGCCGATTAGAGATCTCAAGTGATTTTAAGTTCGAACTCCTAAAGGCTCATCAAAATGATGAAGCGTTATGGAAGGTGTTACCGGCTATTGAGCAAGGAAAACGGTGGAGAGTGTCGGAAGAAAAAGATGGGTTATGGAGATTCAAGGGTAGGATCATTGTGCCGGATGTTGGCACTTTGAGGCAAGATATTTTAAAGGAGGCACACAAAGGCGGATTCTCCATTCACCCGGGAAGTACTAAGATGTACCATGATTTAAAGGCGATGTTTTGGTGGCCGGGTATGAAGAATGATGTGGCGGAATATGTTTCAAAGTGCTTAACTTGTCAGAAGGTAAAGATTGAACATCAAAGACCTTCTGGGATGTTGCAACCTTTAGAGATTCCACAATGGAAGTGGGAAAGTATTGCAATGGACTTTGTGTCGGGATTGCCAAGGACTAGGGCTGGTTTTGATGCTATCTGGGTGATTGTGGACCGACTGACGAAGTCAGCTCACTTTTTGCCCATTCGGATGACTTACACCCTTGAGGAGCTAGCACGGTTATATATAAAGGAAATTGTGAGACTTCATGGTGTACCTGCTACTATAATCTCTGATAGAGATCCTCGTTTCACTTCAAGGTTTTGGGGTGCATTTCAGAAAGCTTTTGGAACCCGATTAAGCTTGAGCACGGCTTACCATCCTCAAACAGATGGTCAATCTGAGAGGACGATCCAAACACTAGAAGACATGTTGAGAGCTTGTGTTTTGGACCAACCGGTGAGTTGGGATCGGTATATGCCATTAGTGGAGTTTGCATACAATAATAGTTATCATGCGAGCATCGGAATGGCTCCGTATGAGGCCCTGTATGGGAGAAAATGTCAATCTCCGCTATGTTGGTATGAAGCTGGAGAGAAAAGCTTGTTGGGACCGGAAATGATAGCTGAGACTACTGAACAAGTCAAGAAAATCCGTGATAGGATGCTTACGGCGCAGAGTCGTCAAAAGAGTTACGCCGATCAGAGGCGAAAGCCCTTAGAATTTGAGGAGGGAGAACATGTTTTCCTTAAGGTTACTCCGACCACGGGAGTAGGTAGGGCGATTAAAGCAAAGAAGTTGAATCTTCGATACATTGGTCCATTTCAAATCCTAGAGAGGGTTGGACCGGTGGCGTATCGGATGGCTCTACCACCTCATCTTTCGAACCTGCACGACGTGTTTCACGTGTCGCAGCTTCGGAAGTACACTCCTGATGCTAGTCATGTGTTGGAACCTGAGTCGGTTCAGTTGAGGGAAGATTTGACGCTTCCAGTGGCTCCGGTCAGAATTGAAGACACTAGTATCAAACGGTTGCGTGGAAAAGAGGTTTCATTGGTCAAAGTGGCATGGAGTCGAGGCGGTGTTGAGGAACACACTTGGGAACTTGAGTCGGAGATGCGAATGGACTATCCGCATTTATTCTCAGGTAATTGCATTTGAATTTTGTGGGCAAAATTCCCAATTAGGTGGGTAGAATGTAAAACCCGGTTAATTAATGGCTAATTAACCCATAAATGAGAATTTATTCTAGAAAGCCTAAAATGTGATTTTTATGGCTAAATGTGATAGAGGAGACTGAGACGAGAATTTTGGTACCAATTTTATAGAATTCGGACCAAGATTGGACCGAACGGGCCAAACCGGGCCAATTGGACCCAAAGTGGGCCCTTGGCCCAATATAACTTAACCAAAACCCTAGTTTTCAGCACTCTCTCTCCTCATTTGTTACACACACAAGCTGAAATTAGAGAGAAAGGGAGGAAGAACACTCTCTCAAGTTCTCTCCCTTGCTTGATCTTCAAACCACCATAACTTTTGATCTAGAGCTCCGATTGCCGCTCCGTTTGCGGCCACGCGTTTACCGCGGAGAGCTCTACAAAACCCATACAACCAATCTTGAGGTAAGCCACGTGTTGCTGTTCGAAATCTCAGCCCTTATTTTCGAGTTTCATGGGTGAAATGTTGAGATTTTGGGTTCTTTGATGTTATAGGACCCAACTCTCTTGAAGGAGAAGGTTAATCTTGTCTCCTTGGACCTTTGGTGTGGTAAGATTCTCAACCCTAGTGTATTTTGTTGTTTTATGATGTTTGGGTTTTGAGATGTTGTGTATGGGTATGATGGTTGTGGCTTAGGTTGTGTATATGTGAATATTGGAGCTTGATTGGTGACTTTGAAAAGCTTGGAAAGGGTTTGGTGGTGAAAAATCTGTTCTTGGAGGTGTTGAGGCCTTGAGAGCTTGTGGATAAGTGGTTTGGAAGTGCTCCGGTGGAGCTTGGGAAAGTCGGCTAAGGTATGGTTTCGGTTTCCCGTATCTAATATGTAATGTGGTAGGAAATACCTAGGCTAGAGGCCCTAAGATAGGCATTGAATGGTTGATGTTGTTGAATGATTGAGATATATGATGTGGTCATATATGTGATGATGTTTAATGATGCCTTGATGGTATGATGTATGAGAAATATGCATGTTGTAATATATGCTTGATGATTGGTTATGGTTGAATTGTGGGTTGAACCATGTTGATGGTGAGTATGATGTTGATTGTGTACAATAATGATTTATTGGAATTGGTGTTGTTGAGGATTATCATGAGGAATAGTATATGATATGTCAATATGTTTGAGTTTGAGCCACTTGGGTGAAGTGGGTTAAAATGATGAGATAGTGATTTTGGTAATTTGTGGTAATGTGTCAATGTGTGAGTTGAGGAGGCTTGATGTTGAATTTGATATATCTTGATTGATTTCAAAGAAAAGGGATGAACTTGGCATGTTTTGATTGGTTTTGAAAAAGAGTTGGAAATGGCTTGTTTTGAAAATGGCACTTTGTGGTTTTTATGAAAAACATGGTTTTTGGGTATACTTTGGTGGGACATAACTTGGACTACGGATCTCTGTTTTGTGCCAAATTTGTTTAGAAATGAAATTGGATCTGGGATGTCTATGCCGTTCGAAGAACGGGTGAAAAACGATTTAAAATGAGAAAGTTATGTCCGTTGGAAGATTGGGGTCTAAATTGGTGAATTCTGCAGCTTTTAACTTAGAAAATTTTTAGCAGAATGACCCCTTGCGCGTGAGCGCACTTGGCGCGTACGCGCCGTTCTTCCCGAAAATGCCATCCACGCGTGAGCGTGATGTGCGCGGGCGCGCCGATGGTGCTGCACCCAATGCCCAGCCATTTTCCAGAGAGTCATGCCAGAACTGTGCCAGTGTTGTGCCTGGGGCACGAGAACACCCATGCGTACGCGTGGTTGACGCTTACGCGTCGATTGGCAAATGTTTAATCCACGCGTTAGCGTGCATGACGCTTGCGCGTAGATGACGTTTTGAGGCCATTCACGCGTGCGCGTGGAGTGCGCGTACGCGTGGACCTGTTTTCATCCCAAAGTTGATTTTTGAGTTTTAAAAGCCAAATTTCATACTTCTAAGCCTCCGATCTCACCACTTATATCTTAAATCATTATGATATGCCTAGCTATGGGAGAAGGAGCTAGTGGATGTGGTAACTTGCGAGTGAAGCAAGGGAAAATGAATAATCAATGAGGATCATTGGTGATTATGTGAGATGCGGAGGATGGTGGTGGAAGTGCTGGTTATGCCATTGGTCGAAGGGCCGTAATTATTTATATATTGGCTGGTTCTGGATTGAACCGTGAGCCGGAATAGCTGTGTATGCTATGAATATTGGCTGGTTATGGATTTAACCGTGAGCCGGAATGGCTGATATGGATGTTGATCCATGGATGAGAATTTATGCATGTTTATGCTGAATTATTGATAATTGTGATTTGCACTTCCACTATCGGAGTTACGAGTTTCCCTGGGTAGTAGCAGTGGCTAGCCACCACGTGCTCCAGGTTGAGACTTGATACTCTTTTGATCCTATGTCATAAGTGTGGCCGGGCACTGTGAAAGACCCGGATGAGCTCGCCCCCGTATATATTCACCAGTGAGGGTGATGGATATAGATCATGATTATGATCAAGTTTATGACGAGTATAACTCGAGTTGGGGATGCATGACAGAGGGACAGTCCAATGGTTAGCTACCAGGACTTGTCGGGTTGGCTCTATAACCGACAGATGATATCATCGGCCACTAGGGACAGGCATTCATCATATGCATACTATGTGAATTGTTTGAGATTGCCTATTTAACTGCATATTACTTGCTAATTGTCTAAATGCCTTAACTGCTCCTATCTGTATATTCCTTGCTTGATATAGCTGTGTTTGCTATATTATACTCCTGCTGGTGGTTGGGAGGTCTGAAGGAATTGGAAAGGGAAGTATTAGTTAGACTGAAGAATCTTTAGTCAGATACCCTTATATGGTTTAACTTGTTTATAAGCTTTGATTTATCTGGAGGAAGCTCTAGGATTGCCTTCGGCTTTCCTCTATTATTATGTATTATATATGTGGAAGCTGTTACCATGCTGGGGACCTCTGGTTCTCACCCATGCGGATTTTGTGGTTTTCAGATGCAGGACGTGAGGTTTCCCGCTGAGGCAAGCTGGAGACTTCTATACTTGCGAAGATCCTTTGTTCTCGGGGCTATGTTTTGGTTTATATGTTTTGCTTAGATACTTTTATCTCCATTAAATAGTACAAACTGTGATAACTCATCTTAAGGGAGATTTTTGGAGAATAGGTTTTATGTATTTGTGTCCCTTTGGGTTTCCTTTGGGGTTTTCCTTATTTTATCATATGTATATATTGTTATGCTCGGACCGGTTATCTTCGCAGCCGGATCTTGAGTCTTGATATTCCTGTTTTTGACACTCCTTTGTATATATATAATCTCGCGTTGGTTATCCTTGTTCGTTACGTTATCGATCGAAGTGTTGCGCTTTAAGGTTGCGGTTTTTGTTTACCCCTTTTTCTACAAAGGCTCCTAGTTATAATCAAATATTCATACTACTAGACGTACTAAATTTTTATTTTAGAGGTCGTAATACCTTGCCATCTCTGAATTATGACTTAAGCATAAGACTCTGTATGGTAGGGTGTTACATTATTTATTTTCCTTGTTGATTACTTTGCGTTGCCAATTTAGTTTATGAATGTTTCATGTTAGATTCAATTTCCATATTAATGCAATTTATGTTTTCTATGGTTATTGTTGCTTTCTTTAATTTGTGTTATTGATGCTTGCAATTGGTTGTTTAAATTTAATATTCCTTGTTACTCTTTTATGTTTTTATGTTATGCCTTCCAAGTGTTTGATAAAATATTTGGTTGGATTTTAAATTAGCTTTTTATATTCTTGACTTGGATTGATTAGTTGAGACTATAGAGTTATCAAATTCTCTTATTGAAGGATAATTGAAAATAGCTGATTGGTTTAGACTTCACTAAATCTAATCTTTGATTAAGAAACTAATTCTTAATCTAATCTTATCTTTAGGAATGATAAGATAACTACCTACTTGAATTTAAATTAAATCTCAAAACAATAATTCAAATCTAATCTAGAAATAAATCCTAACAACCAAATCTTAGCTATCTAGAAGGAGTTAATGCTAACTAATCAATTGAATCTTGAATCTTGAATCTTGAGTTGAGATTAGAGCTTCTGAGGAGTGCATATTAGAATTGAGCCTTAACAAATATGTATTCTGGGAGTTGGAGATTGGGGGGCGCTGGGCACTGCTCCTTGGTTTTAGGCATTGGCCTAAATTGGCTCCAGGGGTAGCAAGGGAGCTGGGCACAGGTGGTTGGATGCGGGCACCTAACTTGATGTTTTGGGCACCATTCTTGGTGTTTTGGATTTTGGTTGGGTCTTTTTTGGATTGTACTTATATTTCTTTGTTAAAATACTTTAATTCTTGATTACTTTGAGAAAAAAAATTCCTGAAAATATAATGATATTAAAACGACTCCAAATACTTTATTAGTTTTAAAACTCCACTAGAAAATATAAGAATTTTGATTAAAATATAAGAAAATTAATTAAAAAGAAACCTAAAAACTATTAAAGATGTCTAGGCATCAACAGTAATTCAACAAACTATCACATTCATAAATTTATTCCTTGAATAATTACCTAAATCAGTTTATGAGATTTTTGAAATTAACACTTTAGTCCTCGAGGTTTTGAAATACAGAAAATGGTCTTCAATATTTATCTCTATTAAACAATATAGTTTTTTTCTAATTTTATCTATTAGTCACTAACAATATGAAACATTAATTCTTACACCTAATCGTTAAGTGTCTATATATATGTGAACTAGAGACTAGACAAATCAGCTAGTTTTAGAATGAAATACAAATCAGTCTCCAAAAAGTTTAAAAATTTTAAATAGTTCTTTAAATTTTAAAAAATTTCAAATCAAACACTCATTTCAATGAATAACACAATCCCTCACAGATTAAAATAGTTTATTTTTTTCAAAATGTTGATGCTTGCTTCTTGTTTTATTTAGATAGGAAAAAAAAAAGAAAAGAATAAGACCCTACATATTCGAATAGCCACCCACTTAGTGAATATAATATACCATGTTTATCATGGTTTAGGTTAGTTCATATTTTGTTTTGTGTTTAGGGTTCAGAGCAATT
Source organism: Arachis hypogaea (assembly GCF_003086295.3). NCBI lineage: Eukaryota > Viridiplantae > Streptophyta > Magnoliopsida > Fabales > Fabaceae > Arachis > Arachis hypogaea. The sequence goes on from NC_092037.1 coordinate 67,217,884, forward strand.
TGCAACATGAAATTTATCATTTTTTGGTCTTGTTTAGAATGAACACACGCACTTCATATGACTCTCGTTATTATAAGAACAACATCATTTGACTTAGAAATTAGAATACTACTAACTTACATTTATGTCAAACTTACATTTTGTTGTGTTTGCAATAGAGCACAATGTGGATATTTGGAATGAGAAAGTATAGGAAAACAACGTTTTCTTTTTTAACAACGTAAATAATAAATAAAAAAAGTTATTTTTAATTTTAAAAATCAAATTTTGAATTAATCAAATATAACTAGTAGAATTATTTGATATTAAAACTTGTCAAAATTGGTGATTGTGACAATTGTTCACTATATCAGCATTTGTGATGACTAATTTAAAGTTGGAATCAAATTGGCAATGTTAAGGTGTGATTATTGTTCGCTGATTTACTAATTAAAAATTGACAATGCAAATAAAAAAAATTAAATACTTAGTGCTTGTTTGGACGTCATTATTTTGTTAAAAAAAATTTTTTCAATGAAAAAAGATCTTTTTTTTATTTTTTAGCGTGTTTGACAAATTTCTAGTAATAAAAGTAAAAGCACTAGAAAAATAAAAAAAGATCTTTTTTTAGAAGCTGTAATTTACATCTTTTTTTAGAAGATCTTTTTCTTTTAAAAAAAATATTTTTTATGTAATAAATAAACAAAAAAAGTACTTTTATATTATTATACCCAAACATAATTGATAGATAAAAAGATCTTTTTGCATGAGATATCTAAACATAAAATTACTTTTACTTCTTCATAAGATCTTTTAAAAAAATATAACTCAAAAAAGATCTTTTTTTAGAAGTTCACACAAACAAACTCTTAATCAAATGTTTAGAACTTTCAATCAATCGGCTCCCCAACCATAGATATAACTTTCACACTTTGGATATTTTGTTCATAAAAACACTGTTTTAAGATATTTTAAATTTTTTAGGATTGTTTTGTATTTCATTTTGAAGACTGATTCGACTATTTTGTATATCTTACACTTAATAATTATATGTGCGAGTTAATATTTTATATAGTAGTCAATGTTAATGACAAACCGAGTAAATTAAAAGAAATTGTACTATCTAACCAAATAAAAATTAAAAATTATTTTGTATATTTTAAAATTTAAAAAATAAAGTATATAATTTTAAAAATTTTAGAGATTAATTTAAATAATTACTCTAATTCGCTTATTTATAGATTTGCAATGGTGGTATCCCAAAACTGATTCTGCCCAAGTACCTACATTAATTATTCCTCAATTCATCACAAACCGTAACTAATTAATTTCCATCTGTATTCTAGACCAAGTTGACTTGCTTTAAGATGAGGACCCATTTGGGAAACAAACTCAAGTTACAATTATATTCTTGGTGTCCCCAGCGCAAAAGAAAATTAGAGAACTGGGATATCGAAGTTAGTTGGCTAATTGGCTTTTCAAAGTTTTGGCCAAGGGCAATGATGAGTGGATTTTTGACGGTTTAGAATTTTACAAATAAAATTTTGTTGCAAGTATAGTTTTTAGACCAACAACAATCCTTTTATATAAAAGATTGTTTGTCATAAGTAACAAACCCCTAAAATTATAAACCGAAGTATTTAAACTTCGGGTCATTCTCCTTAGGAATTACAATAAAGTGTCTTGTTATTGGTTATGGAGTATGTTTTGGGGTTTTGATAAGAGACATGAAAGATAAATGGCAAGAAAGTAAACTAATAGTTAAAAAGGTCTTGACAAGGTTTGGTGGTCAAGGATCTCTATCCCTATCACTAACCACAACTTGAGAATTGGTAAGGATCAATCCCATTAAGTTATCCTCTAACTAGTAGTAAAGGAAAGTCAAATGAGCTATATCAATCTAAGTCCATAAGTCTTAACTCTGCACTAATTCAATTAGTGAGAACTAGAGTCAATGGATCCCAATCATCAATTACTTGGACATTAGTAACTCAAGAGTTCCTAAGTTACCTTCCCAAGCCAAGAACATAAAATTCTACTCTAAAATTCTACCAAGCATTTTAGCAAACACTTGGAAGGCACAAAACATAAACAACATGAATTGCAAGAATTAAAGAGAACTACAACTACAAAAGTAAGAGATCAATAATAGGAAATCAAAACAATTATGAAACAACAAAGAACTTACCAATTGCATTGAAGAAGAAATGTAGATCTACAAAAGAAAGTTCATAAACTACAACTAACAATACAAAGGAATTACAAGAGAAGAAGAATTCTACAACTACAAGAGAACAATTAAGAAAGAAAGAGAAAAATTAAGAGAGAAGAAGAAGAAGTAGATCTAGATCTAAACCTAATCCTAATTCTAGAGAGAAGAGAGAGCTTCTCTCTCTAGAAAACTAACTATAACTACTTCTAAAACTAAACTAAAGCTAATGATGAAAAGTCTCTAAGTTGGTTCATTCCCTCTTCAATCCTTGGCTTAAATAGCATTAGAAATGAGTTGGATTGGGCCCACAAAGCTTCTAAAATCGCTGGCCACGAGTTGCATTAAGTGAATCATGTGCAACCATCGGCACGTACACGTACAGTGCACATACGCGCTCCTATACGAGATGAAACTATGGCAAATCTTATATTATTTCGAAATCTCGGATATTAGCTTTCCAACTCAACTAGAACCGCCTCATTTGGACCTCTGTAGCTCAAGTTATGGTCGATTAAGTGCGAAGAGGTCGGGCTTGACAGCTTTTGCGATTCCTTCATTTCTTCATGAGTTCTCCATTTTTACATGCTTTTTCTTCATTCCCTTGATCCAATCATTGCCTCCTAAACCTGAAATCACTTAGCAAACACATCAAGGCATCTAATGGAATCAAGGTGAATTAAAGTTAGCTATTTTAAGTCCTAAAAAGTATGTTTTCACTCTTAAGTATAATTAAAGGAAAATTTACAAAACTATGTTATTTTATTGGATAAATAGGAGAAAAGTTGACAAAACCCTCTAATTCCAACACGAGATAAACCCTAAAAATGGGGTTTATCAGGCATTGCAACCGGTTGATAAAGCTGTTACAATATCTGTTCATGAGAAAAAAACAACTTGAAATATTTCATGTGCTTACCTTAATACATTTGTTTTTATTTTCTAGAGTAAAAGAATGATCAAGAAATTTCTTCTATATGAGCAACTCAAAAGAATGGTGCTATTACCATTTTAGTACAAATTTGAAAAATATTATTAGCGTTATTTAAATATTTAAAAGTGACTGTCCTAAATAAGATTTAAAGAGAAAAAAGAAGACAGTATAGTTATTAATTATAGTGAGACTATCAAATTTCAAGAATAATGAAGTCAATTGCAACACAAAATATTACGATGGTTTACATATTTTAAAAGAAAATAATTTTTTTAGGATTGAATACTTCTTTAAAATTCTATCATCTTATAATTTTATTTTGCTATTATTCCATATATTTTCTTTTCAAATATACTATAACAAATTTTAGATCTATAATTTCATTCATATCAGTCACTACTAGAAAATAGTAGATTACAGACAAATTTTTTCAATAGAATTTTATTGTCGAAAATACCAACAAATTTTCCATCGGTAAAAAATCACTACAATATTTTTGAGCTATTGCAACATGTGTGATAAATAACCCTTAAAAAGTGTTGTCTAAAGTGGTTAAAATTATCACTTAAAATTTATTGCAAAAAATAAAGCTAATACAACACCTTGTTAATAAGTGTTATTTTTTATCAATTTAAAAAATATATAAAAAACGTTGCTTTAATAAATTAAACAAACAACATTTATAATATTTATATATTACACGTATCAATGTTGCTATATTAAATATATAAAACAACTATTATAAAAATAATATATTACTTTTTTTAAAAGTTGCCTTTAGATTTATTTTAAACTTCACGTTTCAAGTGTTGCTTAAAATTTTTTAATATTTTTTAAAAAACAAAAATAAACTATATTGTGCAGAAAAAGAGAAAAAGAGGAAGAAGAAAACCCCAATTCATTCCAAAATGTTTCGTTCCTAAAATCACAACCCTAGCAAAATTCCTAAAATATTTCAATTAATAAAATCATAAAATCCTCAATCCATTCCAAATGTTTCATTTCTCTATTGTTCTTCAGTCCATTCGATGATGACGCGCATTTCTTTATTGAGCTTCGATCTCAATCTCTGCTCACTAATGAGCTTCAATTTTTTCTTCTCGTGAATGTGCTTCGATCTTCTCTGCTTGTCAATGTGCTTCGATCCTCTGCTCCTCTCCTCGTTGAGCTTTGATTCTCTACTCATTGAGATTCGATCATCTGCTTGTTGAGCTTCGATCCTCTACTTCTCTTTTCGTCGAGCTTCGATCCTCTCTACTTGCGTTCGTCACCGCCAGTCACTGTTTGATTATCACCGCTCGTGTTTTTGGTGAGATTCTCATTTTTGGCATTCTTCTGCAGGTATTGATGATTCTACCATTCTTTTTTCTGCTCTATTTTAGCACCTGTTTACATATCCTTCCCATTGACAAGTTTAGGTCATGCAAATAGCATTCCTGTTGTTACTTTGGAGGGTTTGGGTGGTGATGGTGTTTTTGAAGGGTTTGGGTGATGGTTGTTGCGGGTAGCAGGCAAAGGAGCTTGAGAAGTTGGTGATGGAACAAATGGAGGATTAGGTGATGGTTGTTATGAGCAGGGGAAGGAGCCTGTGGTGGAGTTGGAGTATGATAAGGTGGTTGAGAAATTGGTGTTGGTACATATGGAGAAGGTGATGATCTTGGTGTTCCTGGTGGAACAATTGGAGTGTATGGAGGGTTAGGATGATGATTGTTATGGCCAGGGGAAGGAGCAGTTTTTGGTGGAACTATTGGAGTGTATGGAGGGTTTTGGCCAGGGGAAGGAGTAACTTGCAGTGGAGTTGGAGTAACATATGGTGGAATAATTGGAGTGTGGCCAGGGGAAGGAGCTTGTGGTAGTGTGGGAGTAACATACGGTGGTGATGGAATTTTTGGTGGGACTATTGGAGTATATGGAGGGTTATGGCTAGGGGAGGGAGCTTGTGAAGGGGGGATAATGATTAACTTAAATAACATTTACTACTTTTCTGCCAGTATTGAATTGCCTATGTGCTTCACAAAATAATTTCTTTTGAATCTCTATTTTACTGTGTAACGTGTCTTATTCAAATTTGCAGGCTGCTTTTCTGTTAGCTTTGGTTGGATCAGAGGTTGCATATTTTGCTGCACAAGCTACAGTGGCAACTCTCTCGGAGGCTTACAAAACAACTAAAAATCATCTATCATTCCCAAGAAACACATCACTACAAGGTGAGAATGGTGAATATCTTTGGCTTAAGATTACGAGCTTCTGAATCAATTAAGGTAATGGTCATAATGGAGGTTATCTTGAAATGGATGGATCAATCTTCATCATGTACTTATTGGACTAGTTTTTGAAACATGTTTTTCTAAATTATGTGAATCTATACACTGTGCTGCAATTTTTTCCGTTTGTTTTTCTTCCTCCCCTCTTCTTCTGGAGCTGATATAGTATGTTCATGTGATTCTCAACAGAAAGTGAAGAATTTAACTTATTAACTCATTTTTCTCAGTATAATGCTGGCTTTGTTTCTGATGCAGAAGCTGGTATTAAACCTTAACTTGTTAATAAACATTTCTGCAACTGATATTTTCTTGAAAATAACAAGACCCGCCGCTTTGATGCTTGTGAAGATCCAGAACATGAAATTTTAAATTTTAATGATGTCACTTAATTTGAATTTGTGAGTTTTAATCAACTATATATACATCTAATAAACAATGTAATCGGTAAAGGGAAAGTAATCAATGATTATATAAAACAACTAAGATCTCGTATAGTATAGTAAAAGATTTAGATTCGTTCAATGCTGAGAGCTTAAGATAACAAGATCAAGTATATTTTATGATCTTGCTTCCAAATGAACAAGCAGCTATATTGATTAAAATTTTTAGTGCAATTTGGTTTTCTTTGTTTCCAATTTCGGTAAAACAATTAACAGTGATGCATGTATATATATCTGATTTGATTTATGCGAAGAGGAGGAGTAATAAAATGAATGATAGGAATAAGTAGGTTGAAATTGAGTAAGTGATGGGATAATTAGGTAGGTGCCTTCTTCAAGCCATTAATAGTGGTCGCTGTCTTCTTTTTCTCTTAGCCATGATACAGACATGAGATATAATTTTAAAATTACTCTAATGTTTATTAACAAGCTAAGGTTTAATATAATTTTGAAAAGATATGAATGAATGAATGCTATCTTCAAATCTCATCCATGTGACATGAAATTAAACCCTCTGGCAAGTATAAAGTGTTTGACACATATATGCTTCTAATAATTTCCTCAATCATCAAAGAGAGAATATATATATATAAAAGTCGTTGTGGTCATTTTATTGTGTGTTTTTTTATTTAGTTTTGTTACACCAATCTCTGGTTTTTTTTTCTTGAAGGAGATTGATAAAAAAATATTTACGGATCTTTGGTGAACACTAAGTGCAAATTTTACATATATAGCAAATTGTTGTGGCATGACCTCGTAAGATATTTCTATCTTATACTTATTTGCTTTTATAAGTTTATGTTATTCTTTTGCACTTTTTTATGTAACAAAATACTGATTGTTTAATTAAAAAATTAAAATATAAAAACATTTTTATTTTAAAATATATCTTTTCAAAAGTAATTATTAATATTTCTTTTAGAATAATAAAAGAATTATGATTAGTTTGTATTTAGTTAGCTTTTTAAAATAATAAAAGAATTATTAATATTTCTTTTAAAATATAAAAGCATTTTTTTAATATTTCTTTTTATATATTTTATATTGAGCAATCGTGCATATATAGCAAGTTTCAGATTTCATTTTGATAAAAGAAAATTATTTTAGCTGGTGTTTAAGACCATAACCGTTTTTAGTTTAATAGTAATATCACTATAAACAATTAGGTTTTTCCATGACTCATCCAAGAACTGGATGAGTTTACCAAGACATAGCCAAGAGTTTAGGGACGGCGTCAATAGATTCTTGGACTATGCTTACTCCGTTGGAAATCCTCAAAGAGAGGAAATTATATGTCCTTGTGCAAAATGTTGCAACTTTAAGAAGAGTGAAGGACTTAACTTACTTTATTGGAACAATGGGAAGGAATAGTGATTTCATAACATTGATATATACTAATTAGAAAGTTGTGCCCCTCAAAGTCAAAAAGCGCATATGGAAATATATTAACGTAAGTGTTTTATTTCTCATATATTTTTTATGATCTGAAATTTTCCTTTTTTAATGCCTTCATATTTTCCGTCTTTCTTCCCTCTCTCTCAGATCTAATAAGGTACCTTGTTTTTCTCTCTCTTCATTTCTTTTTTCTTCCCTTTTTGTTTTCACTGTGCTTCGAATGCAGCTTCATTCAATACATTCTCATTCTTCTATTTGTTAATTTATGGGTAAAGACTGTTATTGTCTTTACTGGGGATGCATGTTCTATTTTGTGATTCCGACAATTTCTTTCGGGTAATGTAATATCAGGTTCAAGGGAATTTCTTTGTTTCTTGTATTGTATTATTGTCTTTATAATTTAAGAAGATATCACATTAACCCTGCTTGTGAACTGCATTTCACTTAATATGGTTGCTACTATGCCTGGTATTTTATTGAGTCAACGCGATAATTTAAGGTTCATAGATTACATACTTTAGTCCAATTAGGGGGATATCACCAATCAGGGTTCATGTGTAGAAGTTGTTTAGTGAATTAGCTTATGAAAATATTTAGTTATAGGTTATTTACTTATAGATCTTATAGCACTAGGCAATAGCAGATAAATATTGTCAATTGATGAAGACTTTCTTTTGTTTAGTGGTTATCAAATAAAATTCAACATTGTACAAAGCAATTTAACCAGGATGTGTTAATTGCATGCATTGATGGATGATGAAACCTGATTGGAGAGTCTGTTTTCTTAAAATGCTATTTAGTCATGTCACCTTTGAAGTAAATAAAAAGGTTTGATTGTTCAATATTAAAAAAGGAATGAACTAGTTTTTTGAAAATATATAGCTACTATTTTATGCTGCAGTTTTGTCTTTGTTTTTAGTATTCTTGAATTATCATTTACAATTTTTGTTTTATACTTTTTCGTAGTCAAAGTTCATTCTTCCAAAAGAGGGAAAAGAGTGGGTGATGACTGGTGTTCAAGAAGCTTGGAAAGGTTACAAAACAAGAATCAAGGGAAAGCATTTTGAGATATATAATAACATTGAAGTTATATTGAAAAATCGCCCTTTAGATATTCCAGAAGTTCAATTTCGAAAATTAATTACATATTGGAGTATTCCTTCTGTTAAGGTGAGTTGTAGAATAAATAATTTTGTTTCTTTGTCTTTTTTATACTTTTGGTTTATTACATATAACTCCCTTTAATTTTGTTGGGTATAGGCTCTATCTCGTTTAAATTCTGAAAATCGTAAAAAGCAACAACATCAACATCGAATGGGACCTAAAAGTTTTGCAAGAACACGTAATGAAATGATAATAATTTTAATTTTTATAAGTTTTTTCTTGTTGTATAATGACCATCTTAAAACTAGATAAATATTATTTTTGGCCATTTTTAATACTCTTTCCCCTTACTTGCAACATGAAATGAATGAGAACAAAGAAGACCCATCACAAGTTGATGTGTTTGTTGCAACTTGAACTGGATGAAAAGGAAAAGAGCTTGATTCAGGAACACAAGTTGTTATTGAAAGTCATAATAAGTTGAAGTAGAACTGCCTTAATTTACAAATTGATCTGAAGTAGAACTGCCTTAATTTTTTTTAATAGGATAAACTTAAGAGCCGCCAAGAAGCTAGAGACACTACCGAGAAAGCATTTACTATAGTATTTAGCAAAAAACAACCAGGAAGAGTTCGATGTTATGGGAGGACAATCACAAAAACATCTCTGCAGAAAGAACGGGAGATTGCTAAAATTAAGCAATAACATGCAGAGACTATAAGTTCAATAAAAACTGAACTTCATGAGACAAAAGACAGAGTCCAAAGTTTGGAGGATCTTGTGAAGCTTCTCTTGCAACAGAGTTCTCTTGGCACAAATATTGATGAAGCAGTGTCTTTATTACGAGCCAAGGAATCAACACATGATATAAATAGTAAGCAATGTCCGAATGGCAACGATCGTCCTTCCTCATCAACTCGTGATCCAAAATGATGACCAGGTATATAACCAAAAAATTTACAATAATTTTTGTGATTTATCATTTATTGGGAATGGACTATCAACATTTTTGGCCTTTTCTTTGTCTTCTGCCATCTTTTTTTCTTTTTCCTTTTTAATTACTTATTTTTGTAGAGTTGTGCTACTGTGAGGAAGAACATTTTTTTCTCATTACTGAAATAATGTGGATATGTTGGGGAGTGATGCATGTTGTCACTGCAACAGACTCTAGTAACTGCTGTTTCATTCGCAGGAATGGCAGAAATTGTCAAGGGAGTTGTTTCATATCTTTATCTTTTCATTTTTTTTCCCTTTAAATTTATGTTTCAGTCATTTATTTCTCTATTGCTTTCTTGCAAACATAAATTAATTAATTTTATATGATAGTGATAATAAAAGAATAATCATTAAAAAAAAGAGAAAAATCTAATATAGTAGCAACGCTATTTCCTTCCACACCAACAGTTATGTGAGTGAAGTCTCTTCCTGTGAGCTTGTTCCTTCCGATTCTATGATTCTAAATAAGAACTAGTAAGCTAATACCTTTTTGGAGCAATCATCATTCTCTGAATTGCATTTCTCTTTCTCAGTTTACTTAGGTACTTCATCAAACACATACCATGCATCATTTTCTGTTATTGCACCTTTTATGTTTCAATTTTTTTTAATGCAACTTTAACTAAACCCCAATTCATTTATGTGTTTGTTTTTCATTTGGGAACGTCTGCTTTTATATGCTGTAACTTTATAAGTTGTTTCAATAGATTCTACACTAAAAAATTGAAGTATATGGATCCTGAATTATTTTGTTCCTTTGATTTTATTCTATTAGCGTTTTTTTTTTTTTTGCTATTTTATGGATAATCATATGGTTAGAACTTAGAACAATTTGGGAGTTTTCTGACACCTGTATTTTCAGCTGACACAGGTTAAGAATTATTGACTTAATAGGGAAGTTTGATGTTACTCGCACATAGTTATTAGGGGAGTACAACAATGGCTACTGGAGCAGTTATTGGACTCAGTGGAGGCAAGAGGATTTTGAGTTTATCATACCATTACTCTGATGTTACCGAAAAGCTTTCATTTGGCACTGATTTTGTTACGACAATTATTGTTAGACAAGAATTTTATTATTTTGTTGAGAATTATTGATGAACATGTATTTGAAATACTAATTGAACTTCGTAATATCTATTTTAATTAGAATTTTATTATTAGTTATTTTGTCTCTTTTATATTTTTTCTATTGTGCACAAATTTATTTATTAATTAAAATAATTACACATGTTTGAACAAAAAATTTATTTTTTTGTATTTCTATTACAAAAGTAATTTTTATTTTTATCAAAAAGGCAACTCTTGTATGGTTGCATATCCAAAAGAAAAAGCAACACTTGTATAGGTTGCATAAAAGAAAAGGCAATGCTTTAAAAGGTTGCATATTCAAAACTAATAGGCAACACTTTGAAGTATTACAAATTCCAACTTATAAGTAACACGTAAAAGAGTTGCATTTTATTGCAAATAGGCAATACTTTTTAGTAGTGACCGAAATACGAGAGAAGAGACAACACTGCAAAAGTGTTGTTTCAAACACACCTTTGAAGTGTTGTTGTTTTTCAATCAAAGGCAACACTTACCAAATGTTGTTTTCAAAAGCGTTGCTTTTGAAACAAAAAAGTGTTGCCTTGATCTAAGGCAATGGCTGCATATGCAATGCCACCCAAAAACGTTGCCTTAGGTCCAAAAGTGTTGCCATAGATTAAAAGCAACTTTTTGTCAGCCTTTAGGGAACACTTTTTAAATGTTGCCTCAACCTGAAAATGTTGTAGTGAATGAAAAATTTTTCACAAAATTTACCGACAGATTTTAATATCCCTCGGTAACTTTGTCGATAAAATTGAAATTGAAATTTGAAACTATCACCGATAACAAAATCCCTTTGTAACATCTAATAAATCCCTCGCAAATTTAAAATAAGTTAAACCCTGATGAAACACACCATGATGAAACTTCATTCAACACAAATCACCGTTCATCTTCTCCTAACCTTCCTTTAAGCTTGCTCTTCTCCTCTCTCTTTGATTCGAGTTGAAAATAGGGCAAGTGTGACTTTTCCATCGGTTCTGCTTTGTCGCCACACGCGTCACATGAGCTCCATCTGTCACTGCTCGCTTGCACGAGCTCCCTCCTCTGCTGCTCGCGTTGCACGAGCTCCCTCTGCCGCCTCTCAGCTTATGTCTCTCTCTGTCTCGCAGCATCCATCCTCGCTGTTCATAGCCTCGTCGAGTCATTGTGTCACCAGATCTGAAACCTACATGTACGTCTTTATCTATTTTAGATTCTGGAATTGCTATTAATCTATATTTTTTGTTGAATTCAAATGTTCATACGTTATTGTTTCATCTAAAACTCGATCTGTTCCACTTTTGTTTTATGGTTTAGATTTTTGTTCTTGAATCTTCTTCAAGGTTCAAATTTGGTTTTGAAAGTAGCTCCATTAATTGTTATGGCTAAAAGTTTTGCGTTGAAGATAATGTTATGTGTTGTAAGTGGAGTCATTGCCCACGATTCAAAGCGTGAACATCAAAGACCAAAGTAACTTTTAGGCGGGAAATAGACTACATGACAGAGGTTAGTGTTTTTGTTCTGTGTATGTTAATATCCAACACGATCGTAATTTTCTAATAACATGTTGCAGTTTGTCTAGCGACCGTATGAAGGACGGATCATACTCGACGAGCGACATGGACACCTTGAAGTATGTTACACATCGGCGTCATTATTTTTGTTTGAGTGTGTCGAATGGGTTCCTGTGCACCGACTAATGCACCAATTCGGGTAAGCACAACCCAACACTGAGCCTGCAAAAGTCATTAGAATGGAAGACCATTGCATCACTCTTCGCGAAGTGCAACTTCATGACTGGAGAGTGGTACATGCGGGATGGATAAAGGATTGGGGCAACTGTTGTGACATTCAGTTGCAGGAATAACACCTCCTTCCAATTTGGGACTTTAGACCGTCTGCTGATTACCATAATTAGTACTTGCATTTATTTGGAGTATGGTTGCGATTGTAAGAGCAAGTTTCTCAGCAACCCCCTCAGCCACCACCACCTTAGCAACAATAATTTCCTCAATATGTTGTATTTCAAACATTTTCTTATTACCACCCATAGTCACCACAGCCAATACAACCACCATAGCCAGCACAACTATCATAGTCACCACAATCACCACAGCCAACACAGTCAAAATAATCACATTCACCACAGCCACCACAAGCCACCATTACCACCACCTACTACATTAGACAAGAGGTTGATCTACAGTCCACTATACGCAGGCTTTTTGTCAATCCCACCGAGATGCCTTTTAATGGGAAAGATTATATCCAGCAATGGGTTGCCGCAAATGTAGGTAGTTTTCAGATTGGAACACATTTGAGTCGCAGTAAGAGTTGTCTCCACCACATCAGGTGTCGGTAGATGTGGCCTCTTGTCAAAGGGAGGATACTTCTGACTGCACTTCAGATCATATGTCAGTTGATATCCGAGGGAGTAGTAGCATTGCTTTGTATATTTTACTCAATACAGCCCGTGTCGATCTACAACTAATTATGTCGAGCGGTCTTGACTTGAACGTGGCACAACAGGAGGTTGTTGACGAGTACGATCCTAGTGCATATGCTCCGGGAGAGGAAGGTGGGTCAGCCATGCCCAACGTCGGTGTTTCAGATAGGGTCATCCATATAATCTAGGGATGAAGAGAAATCCACCTGATATGTTTACTCTATTGGGGTTTGGTAAGGACTTGATGGGCAAGGGGATGAAGTGGATGCTTAGAAGAAGTAAGCAGGTATTTAGTAAAAAGTTTTGTAAGTTTATTTGATTAGATTTCTGTGTAAGTTATTTGTATTTTTAAGTTAATTTTTGTAAGTTTATTATATCATATTTTAGTTTATTGTATCAGATTTTTGTATTAATTTACGATTTACTAATATCCGGATTGACTTATGTTGATGAGAGATTATATCTACGTTGTCTCTTCTAACAACATGCCTTCTTATATTATCGAGAAAAAGTACCACGCATAAGCAGTCTTCCTCTCCACGATAGCAAAAGTAATTGGCACAATATTTTAGTTCTCATCTTGTGCAACTTAACCAAAAGGGCACATATGTATCTTTCGTAAAGGTGTGTGTCATCAACTTGAACCAAAGGCTTGCAATGTTGGAATTCTCTAATGCGTGGATTGAAACTCCAGAATATGTGGTGAAGTATCTTGACATCGTCCACCTCTTCACTCCCCTTATACAAAGCCAGGCATCTTATGAACCATTATCGAGAAGTACAATTGCAAAGTTTGGTAAAACTCTTCACAAGCACTGAAAACTGTAGCTATCAACTTTTGCTTTGGTAGCCAAGCCTTTTGATAATTGATAGTGTAGTTGAACTTTGACTGAACTTCCACAATTATAGATTTTACCTTCATAGATGGGTCGGTCTCAACTATAGCCTCAGCTACTGTTTCTAAATCTAACTTGGAATGATCCTGTGAAATCGTTCCCATGGTGCTGGGGTGTTATCAGTTTAGTTTGGTTCGATTTTGGACCAAAAATCAACCGAACCGATTGGATAAGTTCTGTTCTAACATCAACCAATCAGTTTGTTTTTTTACACCAACCAAACGAAAGATAGCTTAGTTTGGTCAATTTTTTTCAGTTTTTAAATCCTAATTAAATAGGTCATTAATCACATTAAAATAAAGATCAAAATAGTTAATAAACTTGAAATAACAAGAGTACATCACATTGAAAATCAATAGAATTTCAATCCATCTCAATAATTAAACATAAAACAAGCACACATAACTAAACATAAAACAAATTATTGACAAACCACACCATAGACTCAACATTTTCACCTCCAATTTCAGGTGTGAGTTCATTGCTTGCTGGCTGCATACATATAAACCTAACAAATGAACAAGAACATACATCAAATTATTATCAAATTACAACAAATCTGGTCTCAAACAGTAATAACAAATTATAGTAACAACGTTTTACAGCACCGGCCACCAAAAATAAGGACCAACAACAAATTATTATCTACTCAAAAGTTAGGACCAACAAATCAGCAACAGCAGCAACATATTTAACTTAAGTGAAGTTTAGAACTAGCAACAACAACAAATTATTATCTAATTAAAAATTAGGACCAGCAAATTAGTAATAAATATAACTCAAGTGAAGTTCAGAACCAGCAACAACAAATTTTATTCTATTTAAAAATTAAGACCAGCAAATTAGCAACAACAGTAACAAATTTAACTCAAGTGAAGTTTAGAACAAGCAACAACATCAAATTTCATTCTAATTTAAAATTCGGACCAACAATCAGCAACAACAACAATAAATTTCACTCAAGTGAAGTTCAAAACAAGAAACAACAACAAATTATTATCTAATTAAAAGTTAAGACCAGCAAATCAACATCAACTAGGAAAAGTAAAGTTCAGAACTAGTAACAACAACAAATTTTATTCTAAAAATTGGTGAATATATTGACCTCCGAAGAAGACATTGTTGAGTTGCAGGAGAGGGTTTGATGACAGCGCGGGGCTCTCAGTGACGGAGAGGGCTGCTTAGTGATGACGCAGGCTTCTTGGGAACAAAGAGGTGCTTGGTGCCATACGTCTTACATTTTACATAGAATGTTTGTGGCTCAGACTCATAAACATTGTAGTCGACTCCTCTAAAGATAGTATAACTCCTAATTGTCGTGACGACCGACTTTCTAGAACTGTATTCTATTCTGATCATGAACTCTCCATTCTCAGGATCAGCAACACCTACCCAAAAAAGAAATTGTCACTCATTGATCTATCTAAAATATAAATTAAGAAAAACATATTACTCACTCCACGTACCTAGGCTTGCATATTTGGAGAATTTCGGTGCATGCATAGCATCAAGAACCAAGCTACGTATAAAAGGTGGAACATCCATCGATTGACTAACTACAGGTAAAACTACTAAATTTTCTGCTAATGCTTCACCTCCCACATTACCATTCTCGTCCTCCTTATCAGCTTCATAGGTAGCTTCGAAGTCCTCTTTACCATCACTGTTCATTCCTTTATACACTTCAACTCTATCACCTTCCATGTCTGAATCATGTTAAATTCCATTTGCATCTACATTTTCAAACTCATCATATAACTCAACCTTTAGCTATTGCACTTGAGTCTGTCAGTGAATATGGAACACACGCTGCATACTTGGTTTGTCAATGATCGGCATAATATCAAACTGTATTAGGTTACCTAATATGATAATAGGATTCCAGTATAGAATATTGCTTACCCTCTTTAAGATATCGCTTTCTATGTTTTGATAGAGACTGTACTATAGCTACACGAACGTCATGGTGCATGGAATCACAAACAAAAACGAATTCTTACACGCAAAGCTCATCCCTTCATGAGTATTTTGTATAATCCCATCGTTGTGATACACCACCATATTTGTGGTACCCTTGATCACACCACCAACACACTCAAACAACTCTCCTTTTCGTAATGAAATGGGAACGAGCTTTGGCTTATATAGGTAGAGCAACCAACACGCAGGTCACATGTTAAAATAGCAACGAATCAACACTTGACACATGTGTAGCACGACCCATGTGTTAGCCAGGATGTCGCCATGTGGCCAACACGCCCCCACGTGTTGCATCAAATTTCGCCACGTAGCCAACATGTGTCCTGCATGCTAAGTCATTACGCTCCTATATATTGTTCCTGCCTTACCTGTAACATCCATCCATCTGTAATTACACCAAATGTTTTCATTTTCAACAAAAATATCAATATTATATTATATAAAAAAACAACCATTTTTGTTTATGTATTTTTAAAATTTACATTAAGATATTTTTATATTTTAATTATTTATTTAAAATTTTATATATTATTTTATTATAATTTAATTAAACCACCATTGAATCGAATAAATTTCGATAAATCAAAAAATAAAACTGTTCAATAAATGGTTCGATTTCCAGAAACTTGACAAGGGGGCCAGTTGTCATTGTCTAGATCAAATTCCATTTAGTACTTCTGCTCTTTATGTGTAGAGAAAATTACAAAATTGGCCCAGCACTGAGTAAATGTTACTAAATCAACAGCCAACTCAGACTCACGGTACTTTCACAGAAAGTAGCTTCGTTCGGCTATAGGATTCTACTCTCTACTACTAGTGGTGGTACCACTCCCCTCTGGAATTGTACACATGCAGTAAATTTGTAATTTATATGCGCTACTACTACTACATGCAATAAGCTGCAGCCCAGTACAAATTCGGGACCAGTTAAAGCAATTCAAAGCTCTGATCTGATATATTTGTTAGCTCTTCATGCTTTGGATTTAATGCTCATGGCCTATGTCCCTACCATATTAAATTGATGTACTGTCAACATTAGTATATTTTAATATAAAAATATATAAAAAATAAAAAATCAGTTTAGAACAATTGAAAATGATTTCATTTCATATTTTTAATTATTTTATTTTATTTTATATTTATTAATTATTGTTAGAATATTAAATAATATTAAATACAAAAATATATAACTATAAATATTGTATAAATAAAGTTATGAATATTAAATTAAATAAAATAATTTTATACTATTTTTTACTAATATTAGAATTTGTGTTATTATTAAATCAGTTTTTTTATTATTCTCTCATTATTAAATATATAATAAATTATTTTTTGAATTTTTTCATGTTCTAAAATAAAATTATATTTAAATTTTTTACTTTCTTTTGACAGAAATTTTTTTACTTAACCGTTATAAGTATAATAAAAATTTAAATTAAAATTTCTATTCATTACTCTTATTTTCGTATTTATTAAACTTCAATTTTATTCTCAATAAATCAATTGTAGCTCTTACTCAGTTTCTATCCATCTACTTTTTCTTCCTGTCAATTGAAAGATGTTTTTTTTTTTTTTTTGTCGACAATTAAAAGTGTTTAAATAAATAGACACTATTTTAAGGGCAAATCACGTAAAAAAAATGACATGAAATTAAATTCACGTAAATCTCTTAAATAAAAAATTGTTATGTGAGGAGCCTATTTTTATGTAAATCAAATTCAACGAAACCGATTTATAGTTTTAGATTTAAATCGAATTAATTTCATTCGATTTAAGGGATTTTTCGGTAAATCGAATTAAGATCATTCGATTTATAGGCATTTCTAGTAAATCGATCTTACTAGGTTTAATTTACATAGACGAATGGTGCAATAAGATAAATCGAATTATATGAATTCGATTTACCTAGAAACATGATTATAGGGTAAATTGTAACAAATAAATTTGATTTACGTATTAGTAACACCCTTATTAGATCGAATTAATATAATTCGATTTATTGAACGTACGTGCCCAACCTATATAAATGCCAACAATGTTGAATCCTCATTAGAGTAACACTTAATATAGCTACGGAAAATAGTTTTCTAGTTCTTGTGCACTACAAAGGCACGAATAAGAAGAAAACGCGATCAGGAATAAAGTTTACTAATAAGGATCCGTTGAGCGTCTTTATTAGACTTTAGTTTCTATGAGCCTTATTGATTTTCACAATACCGTATTGCAGAAATTGGGACTGCATGGAATGAAACGGATCGAGAAGTTATATTATCGAATTCTGATTTCTGTTGTCTTTGGTGGGATAAAGTATGACTTGTTTGTAATAGTCAGTGATGAAGATTTGCAAGTTTTATTTCACTATCATCGCTATTTTCTGGAAAACTTTGCTGGTCGCAATAGCTCGGGATGAAATTTCTAACACCGTTCCTATTGCTTTTGCCTTAGTGGACATGGTCCTTTTTCTTGTCTCACTTACAGCAGTACGTGACTCCTTAGTCGGACATCCTCAAGATCTCCAATAGATACAATGAGATCAAGGTCGCCTTGGAAGCACTTAATGGTGGATGGTGAGCTCCACCTGCTGTTTATCATGCATTCTGTATTAAGCACGTTGCAGCGAATTTCGTGTTGAATTTCAAAGAAAAGGATGCCAGAGACTCTAGTCAATGCTGCTTATGCGAAGATTGAGGTCGAGTTTGATTATTGGTCACCTAAAACCGTCACTTCTTATAAAAACATACTTTAATGCAACGTATATTACAGACCTGAACATCGATAATGTAATCTACTCAATTTAAATTAAATTAAATTAAACCTAATTAACCTTAATTAACTTAAATTCTAATATAACATACTTAATCTAATATTTAAGATTACAATTAAAAACTTAAACTATAACCTGTCTCGTATTGTCTCGTGAATCTAATTTTTACAAATTAAATTAAACTTAAATAAATTAAATTAAATTGATTTTTTCATAACCTTTTAATGCCTAATTAATCTAACATTTGAAACTTAAACTAAATTAATCAAACATTTGAAACATAAATCTAATATTTCAAAATCTAACTGATTTAATATTACTAACAATTCTTTACTTTCTAACGAAATGAATTTCATTCATTAACCTCTTCATCGACACTACCAATAATGTGGGCAACTCCATCCAACCAATAAATACGATTCGGGTCATCTTTCATTTTTGCAATTGAAATGTTGTAGTTTTTTTTTCTTAAGTTTTCTTTAGGACTGGCGTTTTGGGGGTGAAGTTTGGTTAAATGTAATTGGAAATAAGTAAATTCGAATTCTTTGTATAACCATATATATACGTACTAAATCGAACCCATATAATTCGATTTACCACAAACCAATCTTCCTACTAAATCGAAGCCAATAAATTTAAATTACTAAGAACATAAACCACGGTTGTAATTCGAAGCATATATTGTTTCGATTTACTATGGATAAAAAAAATATAATGTATAACCCATAATAAATCTAATCTACTATAATCAATTTAAATAAAATCTTAGTAATTCGAATCCTATTAATTCGATTTACTATTACTATATGTAAATCGAATTGAATCAATTTGATTCATATATAAATGTGATCGAAGACATAAACATTACGTATTTTAGTTTAGAAAATTCATGTAAATTTTATTATGTGATCCAATTGATTTTATTATGTGATTTGTTCTTATTTTAATATAAGAATATTTTGTCACAATTCTTGATTTAAGAAAATTCCTTAAATGTAAAGAGTTATTAAAAGAACTTTGAACGTATACTAATCAAATTAATCATATAATATGTATATTAAAAATTAATTATTGTGTAAGAATATATATTTAATATCTATGAAAAGTTTGCTAATATTACAATAAAAATAATTTAGCTATTCTACTAAAAAAATTAATTATTTATTATGTATAAATATATACTAATATATAATAATTTAATGACCATTTTATTTAATTTGTAAAACACAAACCATACATATTCATATCTTATGTTTGTTTTGAAAATGAAGATTTTTTTAATTGTTTTTTAAGTGTAATTTTTTATTATTTAATATCTTTTTTAACGTATTTTTTTTTAGTTTCATTAAAAATATATATGATAAAAGATCATACTTAATAAAATAATTAATAAAAAAAGTTTAGTTAATGTGTGTTTTTAGATCATGTTTATTTTTGAAGACAAGATATAAAAACATAGACACAGATATACATATTCATTGTTTCGTTGTTAAGACACAAAATTAAGAAAGACGTACACATAAGTACCCATAAAATATATGTAATATGTGTCTCTTCAAAATGACAAAACACAAATTTTTTAGTTAAAACACAAATAAAATTATATTTTTAAATTATTTTATTCTTGACATTTTTTTTTAAATCTTCCTAATGCCATTAGCCTCATCTTTTTCTCTTTTTCTTAGCACATCTTCTTCCTCCAAAAACAAAGACTCCCTTCTCTCTTCTTCTTTATCTTTGTTACTGGTCACCTTCATCCTTCAAGAATAAAGTAGTTCTTTTCTTTCTTCCCTCCCTCTTCCTCTCTTTCAGTTTGATACACTATCAACACTATAGGTATGAAGAAAGTTGTGTATGTATACTTGTTTTAGTATTTATATCTTTGTGTTTATGTCTTAATCTTTGTGAAATAGGATTTTTGTCAAAAATAAAAAAATTCATATTTTCTCAAAAATTATTTTTGAACTTTAATTCTTTAAATACGATTTTTTTAGAGTAAGTTCGTCGCACCCTCGGCGAATTATAATTTTTATAGAGTTCGCACGGAGTGCGGCGAACTTGCTCTAAACAAAAAAAATCGTATTTAAAGAATTAAAGTTTGAAAATGGTTTTTAAAAAATATAATTTTTTTATTTTTGAAAAAAATCCTTGTGAAATATGAACCAAACAGAATTTTAGGATACATGTTAAAATTATCATTTTTAAAAAGTTTTAAATATTTTTGTTTTAATGAATGTACAATAATTACATAGAAAAATAAATTTTACACATTTTTTTATAATAAATTCTTTTACTAATAATTCTATGTATTCTTAAAGCACATGTTAGTTAAACCTATATAATTTGCTTGGTTAAAGCAATTAACCTCATATACCTAATCAAACCCCTCAAAGACTCAAACATACAGTGTGTAATAAACTACCTTTAATGTTATTATTCAATTTGGCTAATTTAACCAAAGTTAGTGTTATCTTGTCCCAAGCGGGCAAAATTTTTTTTGACACAATTGGAAATTGGAGTCAACCCCAAAAACAATTTAGTAACGAAACCGGTCAAAAACCAAAAACTAATCAATCAAATTGGTGTAGTTTTTTCAATGGTTAATTGATTTAAAATATTAAATCACAAAAAGAATTTATTTAAAATATATTATATATTTTATTTTATTTTATTTTATTTTAATTAAATTTTTAAATTTTTAACTCTATTAATTGTTTGACCACATTGATTTTTAGAACTTTACTTATTAGTAAAGTTGTGAGAATCAGACCGATTATAGAATCGGGCCGATTATTAAATCGGTCGAGTAACTAATTTAATGGTTTAATAATCTAATCGGGATTGAATTGTGGTTGAACTGGTTTAATTAAATATACACTAAAATTATAAAAAAATTAATATATAATTTTAAATATTTAAATTCAATAATTTCTATGCTAATAAAATTTAAAATTTGATAATTTTACGCAATAAATTATCCATAATTTATCATTAAAAGTTTATAAAAAATTTCAAATATCAAAGTTTATAACTAAAGAAAATCAAAACACACATAAATGACAAACACAAAATATTTTACCATCAAAAGAAATAACATTGAACAAACAAATTTTTTAAACAAATTGATTTACACAAATTCAAACAAATCAACCTCCATAATCAATTAGTCTCAATTCTCACAACAGCATGAAACACAAAATTACCCAAACTCTTTGCTAACGCTGTTGGCGACAGCATTAGCACCGGCCTTATCGGAGGCACCGTATTTGAAAACAAAATCATCCTTCACTTGCTCCAAAAACGCAATAGGAATCTGCCTTCCAGCAGATTCATCCGCAACAACATAGTAAGCTGAAAAATAACAATGCAGCATTTCAAATTACTCAAACACAATGAGAATTCTCTTTAACAATCATCTGAGCAAAACTGCATACATATATACACAAAATTGAATCAGAGAAAAAAGTTCTAGAGAAAAAAAGAGAGGAACCGACTGAAGCCATTGTCGACGAGGAAGTTGAAGGTGTGGTTGTCGTAGTTGTAGGTGAACTTGTTGGAGGAAGGAAATTTATGGAGGCACTGGAAAGGCAATGGTGTTGAAGTTTGAATTCATATATTTCTAGCCCATTTTCCTTCTTCTTTCTTCAGATTCAAGATCATATCTGAGTAGTAATACAAAGAAACCAGTGGTTTTGCTTCTTCTGATTTTGTCTAATCGAATTGCTTATTAACTAACGAACATTTCTTTTTACTTTTTCTTTTGAAAGGGAAGATGATAGAGACAATAAAAAAGCAAATAGCAAATTCATATTTAAGATGACCAGACGATGCCAATAGAAGATTTGAACCGTGAGGGTGGCAAAGGAGAGGGACTGAGGGAGGTGGAGTTCCTTCTGCTCGTTGGAGGAAAATAGGAAATTAGGGTTGGAAGGAAAAGGAATTGAGGGAAGTGTTTGTAGGGGACTGGGTTAGTGGGTTTCATGTTTCTTTTTTTTCTAGTGTCAAAATGATGTCATTTCTGGGGCAGATGACAAAATTGGAACTTGAAAAAATCTGGTCAGTTTGCCAGTTAACTGTCGATTCAACTAGTTTTTTAACTGATTTTTGCAAAATAGTTTTAAAAGTCAACTAGACCAGCTAGATGACCAATTTTTGGTTAACTCGGTCAAACTAGCCGATTCGGTCTAATTTTCAAAATCTTGCATATTAGACAATTTAAAATTTTTTTATAATAAAATAAAAAAATATTTATTTTCAAATAAAAATTATTATAACTTTAATTTCACCAATATTATTATTTCACTTTAATCGAAATAATTCATATATTCACTAATATTATATGTGGTAGTATACATATACAAATGAGAGAAATATTTAGTTGTTGTTGCTTTATCTTATTTTTCATATCAAACTTCTTTATATATGGACATACAAAAATTAAAATTTCAAATATAATTAACTTTAATTTTATCTTAATAAACTGAACTTTTCTCTTAAAAAAATTAACCACCTAAATATTAATGGATTTGTCACAACAATATGTTACATTTGTTTACACTTTTTTAATTTTAATATGAGGGTAGCTTTGGTGTATTCCATCGATATTGGGATGTGGCGTGCATTACAGGAGTGTGGGGGCTGCAAAGGTGAAATCGGACGGTACGATTTGGGGGTATGAAATCGGACGGATCCGATTTCTGGCGTGGATGGTGAACAAATCGGACCGTCCGATTTGCGCACCATGGCCACGCGTCGAGCATGCACGAACCCAGGGAGTGGACCCCTTCTCACATTGGAGTAAAACCCCAGCCTTCCATCCAGTGCCCCACTTCGTTCCTCTCTCACTCTCAGACCGTTCTATCTCTTTCAAAACCCATTTTCTTTCTTCTACTGAAGAAGCTTCAGCAGCAAAAAAATTCAAGGAGGGGGAGTTGAAAAATGCTAAGGAGACGAAGAACAAAAGATGTGAATTGTCCAGAATTACACATTGTTAATTATCTTAATCAACCTAATTATGTAAGTTTATTTTATTAAATTAATTTTTTTTAATTTAAATAATAATAATAATTAGATTACATGCAATTTTTATAATTAGTAAATGTATGCTGTTAGTTAGTTATTTCAAGTGTTAGAGTCGTGTAAGTATAATTAGTGAACTAAGTGACATTAATTTATTTATCCTGCACGAGGTATTATTATTATTATTATTATTATTATTATTATTATTATTATTATTATTATTATTATTCTAGTGACCGTTAGTTTAGGTTTAGTTTAGTAAGTTAAACTAGTTTAGATAGTTAATTACTGTAAGAATAATAATAATGTGGTTAGTTAGTAGAATAATGTAATGTATGGTTGTTAATTTAATTTCCATATGTGCCCGTACAATAATAATAATAATAATAATAATAATAATAATAATAATAATAATAATAATAATAATAATAATAATAATAATAATAATATACAAGAAAATAGTGGGGAATCAGTTATATAAATATAAATTAGATATTATTAATAGTTATTACTATAAACCAAATAGGATTTAGTTTAGATATTGGAGTTAGAATTAACAAATATAATTTTATATTGCTGTCGAGTAATAATAATAATTAGATTTAATTTTAAATTTATTTGAGTTTAACATTCATTCTATCTATTTATATTAAACAAATGGAAATCGTTAGTAAGAAAAGATTAGGATGTAGATATCAGAAAATATAGCTTTCATGGAAATAATAGTAATAAATAGATGTTAATTTTAGTTTCATTTAAGGTTTATTAATTATGTTATGTTGCTTATATGATAATGAGAATGCAAGAATGTTAAATATGGTATGTTAATTAAGCATGGTTATATTTGATTAATGTGATATATGGCTATGTTTTGTAGGCTTCACGAATGTTAATATGCGATCATTATATGCCACCGGATCCATATAATCCAATTGTGGAGGGGCATTTGCGGGAGACTGGATTTTATTACGTTTCGCAGATTGGAGTTGTCCAATGTCAATCGGCATTGGTTAATGCTCTGATCGAGAGATGGCGGCCCGAGACGCATACTTTTCATTTTCCAATTGGCGAGTGTTCCGTGACGTTGGAGGATGTGGCAGTAATTTTTGGGCTTCCGACAAATGGTCTTCCAGTTACAGGACCGACTATGAGTAGTTATGAGGCGTTAGAGGTCGAATGCCTCCATCATTTTGGTGTTGCACCCAGGAAGACAGAATGTAGAGGAAGTTTTGTAAAGTTAACTTGGTTTCGGAGACTAAAAGAACATATAGTCTTAGATAATGATATTCAGGTTCAGAGGTATGTAAAGTGTCACATAATGTTATTATTTGGGACCATTATGTTTGGGGACAAGTCTGCGGCAGGAGTGCACTGAAAATTTCTGCCGTTGCTCCGTAACTTCGGCGGGATTAGAGAATTTAGTTGGGGTTCGGCATGTTTGGCTCACTTGTATAGAGCATTGTGTAGGGCTACTCGTGTCAACTGCAAGGAGATTGATGGACCGCTGACCCTTCTGCTTACCTGGGCTTGGATTCGTTTACCCTTTCCGCTTGCTAATAGGTAAGTTCAAACATCATCTGCTTTGAATAAGTGCATCACCTTTTAATTGAGAGTTTTATCATAAGTTGTTTATAATGGACTGTTTGATGTCAGATGGCGTAATTGGGACCGTGATGAACGGGCTTATAGATATCATTCTCTGGCGCACTATAAGAGGGTATTGGACGATCTGCAGGAAGGACAAGTATGTGATATTCAGTTGTCTTTATATTTTTCATTAGAAGTATTATTATCTGGTGTGTAATACTCTATTATCTTCAATGTATTCAGTTTGTTTGGGAGGCTTATGCAGTTGAGCGCATTAAGGCGGGTCTGATTCCGGTTGAACCGGTCATAATTAAATCAAATTATTAAATTATAAGAATAAAATTAATCTGAACAAAAAAATAAATAATAACAAAATCAATATCAATATACCAATGTCGGAATCGGTTTCGTTTGAGCCGGACCGGTTTGATCGAACCGGTCCGGTTTGGTTTGCTCCGGTCCGGTTTGAACCGATCCGATTTGAACCAAACCTACCATGTTCGTCATGCTAACTAATAAATTTGTCATATTATTCTATCATACATTGTATCAAAACTGCATACCTGCATTCATATACTCAGGAAATTCTGGTGTATGCATGGCCTCCAAGTCCAGTGAGCGCATAAAAGTAGGCTCCACAAACGGATGCTGGTTTACTAGTGCATTTGCCACATCGGCCACATCTGCCTGCATTGTGTCCTCGGCCTGATCTCCATCTCCACCCGGATCAAGGCATTCATAATTACTTTCGAACTCCTCCTCACTATCATTATTATAATTTTCCATCTCAATATTCCGGTCTGCTTCTGACTGCTCAAACTCAATATACAGCTCGATGAATGATATCTGTGAGCGAGTTTCCATGTACACTGAAAACATATCTTGCATGCTCGCTTCATCGGTTACATATTTGATTTGAAACTGAACGAACCCACCAAATACAGATACTGGGTTCCTGTACAAAATGCACGATATTCTCCTACATATTTGAGAATCCATCTTCTCACAAATTACACCTTTTAATTCTTCAAACGACAATGTAAATGGAATAATAATATCCAATGAATTTTCACACACAAATTTTACACCTTCAGCTGTTTGTAATAAAATCTGCCCATGATAATAAATCTTTAACAATACTCTATCATCCATTATGATGTACTCACAGAAAATACTCTCAAACTTGCTGCAAATAGGATCTTCAAACAATAAACATGAAAGCTGCTGCCGAAACAATGAAGAAGAAGAAGAAAGAACTAAAGGGGTTTCAGGAGAGAAATTTCACAGACTAACAAAAAATGGAGACTTCGGGTAATGTCGAGGTATATATAAAACCATAAATCGGACGGTCCGACCGCATGCCAATTTTACTACGCCCTGAAATCGGACCGTCCGATTTTCATCACTTTCAAATTCAGAATTTCTATCATTCAGCAAATCGGACCATCCGATTTCAGTTAACTTAACCAAAAATATCGCAGCCCCATGTAATCAGATGGTCCGATTACTATGCTCGAAATTTTCTCTGAACCACAAATCGGACCGTCCGATTTGTGCACCCCCTTCTCCAACAAAGAAATCAGACGGTCCGATTACTAGCCCCTGCTCAGCTAACTAACGCCGTCACATTACTGTATTATCT
Organism: Arachis hypogaea; assembly: GCF_003086295.3. Classification (NCBI taxonomy): domain Eukaryota; kingdom Viridiplantae; phylum Streptophyta; class Magnoliopsida; order Fabales; family Fabaceae; genus Arachis; species Arachis hypogaea. Next base: position 67,244,616 of record NC_092037.1, read on the forward strand.
CCTCAAACCATCATAACGTTGAGTAACACACGTTACTTTCTCATATGAAAATTAATGAGCCCATTTGTTTACTTGAAGCAATCAATCAACCTCTTATACCTAATCAAACTCCTCAAAGGCTCAAACATACATTCTGTAATAAACTACATTTAATGTTATTATTCCATTTGGATAGTTTAACTAAAGTTAATGCTATCTTTATCCAAAATTCCAAATAAGAGCAAAATGTTCTTAAACACAATTGGAACAACACAATCAAACTTGGTGAGAGTGAGACTCGTAACCTTCAGAAAGATTTCAGCTCCGATTCATGAAAAGATCATATGTACAAGTAAGATCATCCACACTCTTAATCACACATCATAAAAGAGGAGGGAATAAAAAAAAATAACCCATTTATCTTTTCTAAAAATTTAGAACAGAAATAAAAGCAAACTGAAAAAATAAAAATAAAAATAAAAATGAGAACTATAACGATGATCAGAAAATATCAAGAATTTCCAAAATGAAATTATTGCAGAGAGGGCAGTTCCCTCTGTTGACCCAAACCTCCCTGGAGCACAGCCTGCAGAACGTGTGCCCGCAGGGTATAAAAGCCGCACCTCTATGCCTCACCATGCACACGCAGCAGTTACGTTCCACGATACTCGCCCCTTCTTCTTCGCACTTTTCTTCTACACATTCAATCACATCTTCAAAATCAGCATTGCTCATTCTGTAACTCGAAACTTCGAATCCCGTTTCCATGTCCGTTTCCTCCAACAAATCCATTAGCGACACGCCAACCGGTCCCACCACCGCGACTTCCGCCGGGATTTCAGTGTCTGCGGCGGCGGCAGTAGCAATGGCGACGTTTTGCTGTCGGTGAGTCGTGGCGTCTTGCTGAGTCAACTCGTCCGGATCGATGCGCGCTTGCAACTCGGACAGGTTGGTATCAATATGATTGTTGCTGCTGCTGCTGTTGTTGTTGTTGTCGTTGTTACTGGAATTGTTTTCATTACTGTAATTTGATCTTGAATTGAGTGCGAGCTTGAATCTAAGCTTGTCCATGAAACTGAAGGATTTTCTAGATTTGCGGTCCGCTGTGGTGATGTTGTTGTGTTTATCTTCGCGGAGGATATCTACGAGGGTTCGGCTTTGGCTCAACTCGCAGCTTTCAGAATCGGCAGTGGCGGCGGTGGTGTCTGCGGCGGCGGCAGAGACGGCGGTGACACTGTCGTGAAGGATCAAATCTGCTAGGGAGGTGGTTTTGCCAGCGGTTATTTGATCATAAAGTGTTATCCTCCGGCGACCTTCCATTTTCCCAGGAAAATTGGTTGTTAGTTTCCCGGGAAAATCAAAGAATGAATTTTCACGAAAAATGAACAGATTATGCCAATAGCGGATATTTTTGATGTTTTTTTTTAAAAAAAAAATTAACGAGTGAGAATGGGTTTCTGAGAATGGAATGGGGATTATTTTCTTCAATGAAGAGAAACTTATGGGCTGAAATTTTTGTCAGGAAAGTTCGGAAGGTTTGCAAATTTTGGAGTAATTGAAGAATTGAGAGGAGCGATGAGTCAACGTTAATGTTGGGAGAAGTTTCTTTTTCTGAGTAGACAGGAAAAGAGAAAGAGAACTAATCAAATAAAGGAAAACGATGCAGGGAGGAAAGGGAAATTAACAACTGGTGTAGTAGAAAACGTTTCTGAAAAGAAAATTAAAGGTAAATAAATAAATAAATGAATGAAATAATGAATAAAGGAAACTTACTATTAAATTTTTTATTTGGTGTGGGACCATTCAATCATAAAGAGAAGCAAAGCAAAGACAAAAATAAAAGCGAGATTAGCATTTTCTTGGATACCTAGGGTCAGGAATGGATAGAGAGATCACAAAGATGCCATACCCCATGTTTTATATAATTTAATTAAGAATAAACAATCATTCCGACAGAAATTAATTTATTAATGGATGAAAAAATAGTGATATGCAGTTTTATTGGTGTATGGTGTGTAATTTACATATGTGAATCTATTATAGTCAGTCTAAAAAATGTAGGTTACGTTTTGGCTAAAATAGAAAAAACAAAAGTTGCAATAGCTAAAAACTCAGGTTACCTATGATGCATGGACACTAACACCAATACGGGACACGATACGGGACACGCTGACACGCGAATTTTAAAATTTTAGATGATACGGGGACACGCATACATATAAAATATAAAGTATTTTTTAGATAAATCAAAATGATATTTTGATATTTTATTGATATTAAAATATAAATTAAAATTTTTAATTATTTTTAATGTCTTATTTTAATTATATTAAGTATTTAAAATATTTTTTATTTTAATAATTAATAATATATACTATATCTAAATTTATTTTAAGAGTATATGTTAAGAATAAGACTAGACACGCTGACACGTGATGATATTTAGATGTGTCTAGACGTGTCCGGAGAAAATTTTTTTGTTTTTTATTAAGACACAATTGGATACGGCAGACACTCGTGTCGGACGAGTGTCCGTGAGTGTCGTGTCTGAAATGTGTCCGACACGCGGACACGATAACTCAGCAAAGTGTCCGTACTTTATAGCAGGTTACGTTTGTCATGGAGGGATATCTAAGTCTCGAAATGTGTCGTAACTCTCTACATGCAGACATGACCTGTTGTGTTGACCGCCTTAAAACTCAACAAACACAGGTTGCGTTTGTCAACCAGCAGACATAAATCGCAGGTTGCGATTGTCAGGTGTCCTAGCTACATAGACAACACGTATTGGAGAAGGGTTCAAAACAAATTTTTATAATGAAAATGCAGGTGAAATAGCAACAAAGAAGATAAAAGAAAGGTGAGGATGGATTCCAGTGGAACATTGCATTGCAAGAAAGGAGGGTTATGCACTGAGGAGTTGGAAAAAGCGTAGGAGAAAGAAGAAGAATAGAAGGTTTAGAATTTAAGATAGTTTATAAGAAAAAATAGTTCGTGATTTTATGTTACCTGAAAAATACATTATTGAATATTTATATCATTCTTAATAAATATTTTTTTTTTAATTTTATAATAAATAAATATATTTATTTATATTTTATTTATTTGTGTTTGAACTAGTAATTTTATTATTATTATTATTATTATTATTATTATTATTATTATTATTATTATTATTAAACTGTTATTATTATTATAATATTATTGTTATTATTATTAGTCACGTTGTTATTAATAATAATAATAATAATTTATTTGTTTTTAATATTTTATTATTATCTTTTAATAATTTATTATTATTTTTCATAATAATAATATTGTTTAATAAATTGTCATTATTTTGTTTTTATTAATAAAATATGTTAATAATTGTTATTATTATTTATTAATATTTTATTAACAAAGTATTTTTTTAAAAAACAAAAAATGATACGGACCATATCATTATTGTTGTTGTTGTTTTCGGTTTATCGGAGTAGTTATTATGATTAGTATAGTGTTAAATGTTTATAACAATGTCTATAATAACATTTTATCACCACTAGAAAATTGCTTAATATAGATAGATTTACAGATAGAATTAGTTTTTTTTATAGACGAATTTTTGGTTATCGACGAAATTATCGACGGATTTTATTCCTCTGTAAAAGCCTCGTCGAAAATTATTTACTGACGGATTTTTACTAGTTACCGACAGATTTTTTTTCGGTAAATTCTCCCCTCCATTTCCCTGAAACGTCAAACTTTCTGACCGATTTTTCGTCGGTAATTAGAGATGGATTTTGCGACAGATTTTTCGTCGGTAATTACAGACAGATTTTTCGACAGATTTTCTGTCGGTAATTACAGACAGATTTTTCGAGGAATTTTCGTCGGTAATTGGCAACAGATTTTTAACAGATTTTCCGTCTATAATTTGAACCTTGGAAAATCATCTCACGCTCTGAATACAGACAGAAAATTCATCTGTAAATCCGTCAATAAGGTAAAATAGATTTTTTTTTTAGATTTTTCCATTGCAAAATAAACTTATTTTCATACAAAATAAATATAAATTTAATACAAATTTTTATCTAATTTGTATTCAAATATGTATAACATTTCAAAAAATAAACAAATTCATCGTATTATCAAACTAAAAGAAAAGTACTATAAACAAGCAAGTCAATATAATTCAAAACATAAACAAAGTGTTTTGATATATCAACTATAATAATAAGTAACAAACATACATCAACAACGTGTATTGAGTAAATTAAAAGTTGTTAATGGGTATCAAAGGGCTCTAAATGATTTTCTTCATACTAGTAAATTAAAAGACCTATGTTGCAAGCAACTTCTATTCAATTTCCTAATTCATTTGAACAATTTTTGCTGCTCTAATAATTAATAGATAAAGTTGGTGAAGGAGGTCCTGTGTTAATTTCACTTATCTCATTTGCAAAATTCACTTTACTTACTCTTTCTGTTGCTTCTTCTTCTTCATCATTACTGCTTTCCTCAAAAGAAAACTTTGCCTTCTTGTTCCTTCACTTATCCTTCTTCAGATATATTTTGTAGCCAGCCCATGATGACACTATTTGTTTCAAAAACCACATGTTATAAAACACCATATAATAATTTAATGAAATATACACAAAAATAATTATTCAGATAAGATAATGTGGCACACAAAAGTATTCAAAAAAAGAAAAGATTTGATTATTATTCGTATATGGCAACATGATCTTTCATTTTGCATTTAGATTCTATCTTTTAAATAATGAACACAAAAGTTTTGTATCTTATTCCTATAACTAAATGAATTGTTATTATGTCTACTATTTCTACATTTCTGACATCGTAGTGGTAATATAAATTGTGATCATTATTCTGAGATAAGGAACAGAATTACCTGAGAGAGGTTGAAAGTTGTGGTGGGGACAACCAACATAATTTTGAGATAAAGAACAGAATTTCCACACCATTTGAAGATCCCTGAATCAATGACACAAATCAAGTGTATGGCTTATAGCTAGTTATGCACAATAAGGTATGTGTGTCATATGGTATGGAATGGGAGTCTAAGTTTTCTTACCTCTACATCTGCCATTTTTTCATCATTATCTTTTTGAACTGAGCTTTTTCTCACTGCCTTTCAGACCAAGCTTTTTTCCTTCCTCATCTCTTAGGAGCTAAAGTAAAATGCCTAGAGTGAGAACATAGATCACACATTTTCGTAAAGCAAATATTAGAACAACCAGAATTTTCATCGTTATCTTTTTGAACTGAGCTTTTTGGTATAAGTCTCATAATGAATGAGATAACCATTAGAATCAATTCAGTGAAAAAGTGAATTAAAAGAACCACCTTCTGATATGAAGAATGAATGTCTTAGCATTAATACACGCAGCAAGTAACAAAATCAAAATAATTGTATCCCTTTACCTGAGCCATGGTCAATCATTATGTGCATGCATCTTCTGATGGCAGAACAAGACTCGGTCAATATAGTTGGGTATTTCATGCGGGAAACAATAAATATTAGACTTGGTCAATTTGTCATCTAAATCTGCCTGACTCCTGGGTCCATCTAAAATTAAATTTGGTTAGCTATGAAGGATAATTAAGAACACAACCAACCTAGCATAAATTTTGAGACCGATTCATACATAATCATAGTTTATTAGATGACCAGTTTGAGAGTTAGAACCTGTTTGGTATGCATATATAATAATGATTTATAGAATTACAGTTAAACAATCAATCTGATTGAAACTATGGTGCTCAGAACTTAATCTCAAGAACTACTACAGTGTAATTGTTTTTACACTCCTCCATTATATTATCTACCAAAAAACTTTAGAGATAGCACAAATAATAAAAAATCAAATCAGAAAATCAATTTAGAGATAGCACAAATAATAAAAAATCCAATTAGGAAATCAAAGTTCCTAGAGGACACCCCAAATCGAAGGAACTGCATTTTGTACCATTTTGATCAATTTATCAGATGAGAAACAGTACTATATTCACATCATTCCTCAAATCAGATATTTGAATGTTAATACTTACGATTTTTGACTTTAAGTCCAAGCCCCAGAGACTATCATGTGAAGTCTTACTCTTAAGGCTGGTCTTAAGCTGTATTTGTTGACAACTTTTGAAAACTAATCTTAGTACTGTCTTTTGCCTTACCTATATACTTCTCTGCTCAAAACCTTGAAAGAAGTGCAAACCTAGAGTATCAGAATAAGAGAAGGCAACACTCATCAGAAAAAACAACATCTTTCACTTTTATCACTCAGACATGCTATTCTATAACAATTAAGACTCTCCACGTTTTTTGTCTTAAAACCTGATGATTGCAAGGTACAGAAAACAGAGAAACAAACAAATAAATCCAAGGTCTTAGTAATTTTGAATATGTTAAACATACCGAATCCAATTTTATATTCATAAATGATAAATTTTGTTTAACAAAAATAACAATTGTTTACAGATCCAATTACTTCAGGTTTGAAGGTTTTCTTAAAAACTTCAAAACCAATTTACGCATTTCAACATTCAACTAAAACCGAATAGTTTAACGTTATTGTATGGCCTTGGTTAGCTCGAATAAGTAGCACCCCCCATTTTCTTCTATAAGGCTGAAGTGATGTTTATTATCCTTTCGAATAGCCTGACAATAAACATAAGATCATTTAGAATAAAAGGTCTTCAGTTAATACTTAATACATATGAAAATGGAAGACATCAAAATCTTTATTTCAGTGACTAAACAAAAGCAAATAAATAGCACATAAAAGTTTATGGAAAAAAGAGGTTATGGATACAATAACAATACATAAAGAAAGATAAGCCATAGATATTATGTGGCAGTAAGTAAAGAAAGAGTGGGTTAGACATGACCAGCTACAATCAGCATGTCAATCCTATCCAATTCATTCAACTATAGATTTATAATAGTGTTAGTTGCAAAGGGATGGATCAAGAAATTCTCTAAACTATATTGTGACTGCTTTTACAATATCAAACTAGTATCACTCTGCAACAAAAGATATATAAAAGGAAACTCTATAAAGCTGATATAGGATAACAGAAATAGAAGGCTAAATCGAATTACAAGAAAACTCCATAATTGAGGAATGCCTGGTGAACAGCTGGTTTTAGGGCAAAAATCTGGAAAGACAATAATACAAAGAAAGTAAAGAGTCAATTGAAAAGCCAGTTGATTTAAGTTTGACTGGAAAAGCCAGTTGATTGATAAAGGGAAGAGCTATATGAAGCATGCCTGATATTTTATCTCTGGTGTCAATTGAAATTTAACCTGGTTTATTTGCAAAATAAATTCACTGATCATTGACAGATGTAAGCTCTAAAAGAGGAAACATATTGACAAGTTCCAAAGACAGCAAAAATGAAAAAAAAAATATAAATAGTAAAAGGATTAGAAAATTCATCAATAAAATATTATAAAGTAGAACCATGCACACAAAATAAAGAGTCTGCCATAATAAAACAAGATCACTGATAAATAACACTTTCCAGCAAAAGAATCAAAGTGCATTTTTGTAAAATAAATACCTATCTTCTTGTAATAGCTTAATTCTTTGTCCCATTTCAGCAGCAATCAATTGTTCCTCCGAAACGACTTTTGCAGCTTCTCCATGCTTGCTAAGGGCAATACCTGCTCAAACAAAGCAGACAACACATTGGAAGGCTATAGAAAACAAATAAATGAAATTGATAACTCCAAATTTGCTTCATATGATCAGATACTTTCATATTGAAAATAAAACTGGATGATGAAAATTGAGAAAAAGGGGGAAAGACACTGCAATGTTTGGAAATGTGAAATTGGTAACTGCATGATGCATCATTTTTTTATCTAGCAAATGTTACAAAAGTAATAAATATATAATGCAATCAATGTGAAGGCATAGAAATAGAATGATTTATAAATGTAGAACTTAAGGTGAATGGCAGTGTGCCACAATCCAATTGTACAAAATATAGTCAATAAAGCCCTCAGATGGACAGTTAAAAGCTAAATAAAAGAGAAAAGACCTATATTGTCATTCCATGACAGAGAAACTTACCCATTAGTTCTCGGCAAACATGAAGATCTGAAAAGGTTTCTAATTTGAATATATAACTTCCCTAGAACAACATTTTTAATTAAAGTTCATTCAGCATGAGAAGACATTAAAAATTTCAAAACAATTTAATACTAAGTGAACTATAGTATACAAAACAAAATGGAACAACAGCAGAAAGGAGTAGCAATAGGTTAAAATAAACCAATGAAACACCGGTGAATGGGTGAGGTTAAGCCATGGTGGTTTGTTTGATCCCTCTTTAGTGTGTTTATGACCTAAATCACCAGTCATAACAAGAACAGGAAGAAACAAGAACATGCATGCAAATTCCAGATAAAAAATCTCAATAATTAAGATATATAGTTCATAAACGAATTTCATTCTATGTCATAATCATAGAAATTGTTATGTTTTAGATTTCACAAATTACAGAAATATAGAAAATTCATACGTTAGAATTTAGAAACTCGGTTCTTTGCAGCAGCAACAGGGAATGGACAGGGATAGGGCTAGGGATAATGAAATCAGAACAGAATCACAATGGAAGGGGTTAGGGATATGGACGAGAAGGAGGCGGAGGCCTTCCTGAACTAACGGCGACGAGAAGAGATGATGACAAACCTCCAGCGAGGAGAGAAGAAGCAGCGACGAGAGCGACGCCGGAAGGAGCTCGTAAGACAAGAGCACGGCGGAAAGAGCTCGTGTGACGGTGGCAATGAAGGGAGCAAACGCGATGAGGGCGATGGAGGGAGCTTGTGCGACACGAGTGGTGGCGGCGACAGCAGAGGACGTCACATCTTCAATAGAGAGAGAGTAGGTAAGGAGAATTCAAGGAAAACATGAGAAAGTGAAATGAAGCATTGGGAGTTTCGGTAATCTAACTCCTTATTTTAACATTTTCGACGGAATATTTT